>NC_137437.1:2620000-3131000 GCF_964374335.1 Astatotilapia calliptera | reverse complement strand
CTCACCGAAACAAAGTATAGGTTTTCATTATGTGTATAACTTGAAAATCTTAGCTCAAACAGCTGCAAAACCTGTTTTGTTTTCCCAGCACGGGGACCTTGAGTTCTATAAGATAAAGCCATAAACATGTGTATCCGAGTCTTCTATCAAAAGTTACAGCTATTTATATGAAGTTGTACAAAAACGCTTTCTTTCGCCAAGACACTGCGTTTCTCACTGTTACATGCATTTGAATGGGGAACTCGACCGAAACAAAGTATAGGTTTTCATTATGTGTATAACTTGGAAATCTTAGCTCAAACAGCTGCAAAACCTGTTTTCCCAGCACGGGAACCTTGAGTTCTATAAGATAAAGCCATAAACATGTTTGTCTGAGTCTTCTATCAAAAGTTACAGCTATTTCTATGAAGTTGTACAAAAACGCTTTCTTTCGCCAAGACAGTGCGTTTCTCACTGTTACATGCATTTGAATGGGGAACTCGACCGAAACAAAGTATAGGTTTTCATTATGTGTATAACTTGAAAATCTTAGCTCCAACAGCTGCAAATCCTGTTTTCCCAGCACGGGGACCTTGAGTTCTATAAGATAAAGCCATAAACATGTTTGTCTGAGTCTTCTATCAAAAGTTACAGCTATTTATATGAAGTTGTACAAAAACGCTTTCTTTCGCCAAGACAGTGCGTTTCTCACTGTTACATGCATTTGAATGGGGAACTCACCGAAACAAAGTATAGGTTTTCATTATGTGTATAACTTGAAAATCTTAGCTCAAACAGCTGCAAAACCTGTTTTGTTTTCCAGCACGGGGACCTTGAGTTCTATAAGATAAAGCCATAAACATGTTTGTCTGAGTCTTCTATCAAAAGTTACAGCGATTTATGGAGTTGTTCAAAAACGCTTTATTTCGCCAAGACAGTGCGTTTCTCACTGTTGCATGCATTTGAATGGGGAACTCGACCGAAACAAAGTATAGGTTTTCATTATGTGAATAACTTGAAAATCTTAGCTCAAACAGCTGCAAAACCTGTTTTCCCAGCACGGGGACCTTGAGTTCTATAAGATAAAGCCATAAACATGTTTGTCTGAGTCTTCTATCAAAAGTTACAGCTATTTCTATGAAGTTGTACAAAAACGCTTTCTTTCGCCAAGACAGTGCGTTTCTCACTGTTACATGCATTTGAATGGGGAACTCGAAACAAAGTATAGGTTTTCATTATGTGTATAACTTGAAAATCTTAGCTCCAACAGCTGCAAATCCTGTTTCCAGCACGGGGACCTTGAGTTCTATAAGATAAAGCCATAAACATGTTTGTCTGAGTCTTCTATCAAAAGTTACAGCTATTTATATGAAGTTGTACAAAAACGCTTTCTTTCGCCAAGACACTGCGTTTCACTGTTACATGCATTTGAATGGGGAACTCGACCGAAACAAAGTATAGGTTTTCATTATGTGTATAACTTGGAAATCTTAGCTCAAACAGCTGCAAAACCTGTTTTCCCAGCACGGGACCTTGAGTTCTATAAGATAAAGCCATAAACATGTTTGTCTGAGTCTTCTATCAAAAGTTACAGCTATTTCTATGAAGTTGTACAAAAACGCTTTCTTTCGCCAAGACAGTGCGTTTCTCACTGTTACATGCATTTGAATGGGGAACTCGACCGAAACAAAGTATAGGTTTTCATTATGTGTATAACTTGAAAATCTTAGCTCCAACAGCTGCAAATCCTGTTTTCCCAGCACGGGGACCTTGAGTTCTATAAGATAAAGCCATAAACATGTTTGTCTGAGTCTTCTATCAAAAGTTACAGCTATTTATATGAAGTTGTACAAAAACGCTTTCTTTCGCCAAGACAGTGCGTTTCTCACTGTTACATGCATTTGAATGGGGAACTCACCGAAACAAAGTATAGGTTTTCATTATGTGTATAACTTGAAAATCTTAGCTCAAACAGCTGCAAAACCTGTTTTGTTTTCCCAGCACGGGGACCTTGAGTTTTATAAGATAAAGCCATAAACATGTTTGTCTGAGTCTTCTATCAAAAGTTACAGCGATTTATATGAAGTTGTTCAAAAACGCTTTATTTCGCCAAGACAGTGCGTTTCTCACTGTTGCATGCATTTGAATGGGGAACTCGACCGAAACAAAGTATAGGTTTTCATTATGTGTATAACTTGGAAATCTTGGCTCAAACAGCTGCAAAACCTGTTCTTTTTTCCCAGCACGGGGACCTTGAGTTCTATAAGATAAAGCCATAAACATGTGTATCCGAGTCTTCTATCAAAAGTTACAGCTATTTATATGAAGTTGTACAAAAACGCTTTCTTCGCCAAGACAGTGCGTTTCTCACTGTTACATGCATTTGAATGGGGAACTCACCGAAACAAAGTATAGGTTTTCATTATGTGTATAACTTGAAAATCTTAGCTCAAACAGCTGCAAAACCTGTTTTGTTTTCCCAGCACGGGGACCTTGAGTTCTATAGATAAAGCCATAAACATGTGTATCCAAGTTTTCTATCAAAAGTTACAGCTATTTATATGAAGTTGTACAAAAACGCTTTCTTTCGCCAAGACAGTGCGTTTCTCACTGTTACATGCATTTGAATGGCAAACTCGACCGAAACAAAGTATAGGTTTTCATTATGTGTATAACTTGAAAATCTTAGCTCCAACAGCTGCAAATCCTGTTTTCCCAGCACGGGGACCTTGAGTTCTATAAGATAAAGCCATAAACATGTTTGTCTGAGTCTTCTATCAAAAGTTACAGCTATTTATATGAAGTTGTACAAAACGCTTTCTTTCGCCAAGACAGTGCGTTTCTCACTGTTACATGCATTTGAATGGGGAACTCGACCGAAACAAAGTATAGGTTTTCATTATGTGTATAACTTGGAAATCTTAGCTCAAACAGCTGCAAAACCTGTTTTCCCAGCACGGAGACCTTGAGTTCTATAATATAAGGCCATAAACATGTTTGTCTGAGTCTTCTATCAAAAGTTACAGCTATTTATATGAAGTTGTACAAAATAGCTTTCTTTTGCCAAGACAGTGCGTTTCTCACTGTTACATGCATTTGAATGGGGAACTCGACCGAAACAAAGTATAGGTTTTCATTATGTGAATAACTTGAAAATCTTAGCTCAAACAGCTGCAAAACCTGTTTTCCCAGCACGGGGACCTTGAGTTCTATAAGATAAAGCCATAAACATGTTTGTCTGAGTCTTCTATCAAAAGTTACAGCTATTTCTATGAAGTTGTACAAAACGCTTTCTTTCGCCAAGACAGTGCGTTTCTCACTGTTACATGCATTTGAATGGGGAACTCGACCGAAACAAAGTATAGGTTTTCATTATGTGTATAACTTGGAAATCTTAGCTCAAACAGCTGCAAAACCTGTTTTCCCAGCACGGGGACCTTGAGTTCTATAAGATAAAGCCATAAACATGTTTGTCTGAGTCTTCTATCAAAAGTTACAGCTATTTCTATGAAGTTGTACAAAAACGCTTTCTTTCGCCAAGACAGTGCGTTTCTCACTGTTACATGCATTTGAATGGGGAACTCGACCGAAACAAAGTATAGGTTTTCATTATGTGTATAACTTGAAAATCTTAGCTCCAACAGCTGCAAATCCTGTTTTCCCAGCACCATTGAGTTCTATAAGATAAAGCCATAAACATGTTTGTCTGAGTCTTCTATCAAAAGTTACAGCTATTTATATGAAGTTGTACAAAAACGCTTTCTTTCGCCAAGACAGTGCGTTTCTCACTGTTACATGCATTTGAATGGGGAACTCACCGAAACAAAGTATAGGTTTTCATTATGTGTATAACTTGAAAATCTTAGCTCAAACAGCTGCAAAACCTGTTTTGTTTTCCCAGCACGGGGACCTTAGTTCTATAAGATAAAGCCATAAACATGTTTGTCTGAGTCTTCTATCAAAAGTTACAGCTATTTATATGAAGTTGTTCAAAAACGCTTTATTTCGCCAAGACAGTGCGTTTCTCACTGTTGCATGCATTTGAATGGGGAACTCGACCGAAACAAAGTATAGGTTTTCATTATGTGTATAACTTGGAAATCTTGGCTCAAACAGCTGCAAAACCTGTTTTCCCAGCACGGGGACCTTGAGTTCTATAAGATAAAGCCATAAACATGTGTATCCGAGTCTTCTATCAAAAGTTACAGCTATTTATATGAAGTTGTACAAAAACCCTTTATTTCGCCAAGACAGTGCGTTTCTCACTGTTGCATGTATTTGAATGGGGAACTCGCCCGAAACAAAGTATAGGTTTTCATTATGTGAATAATTTTAAAATCTTAGCTCAAACGGCTGCAAAACCTGTTCTTTTTTCCCAGCACGGGGACCTTGAGTTCTATAAGATAAAGCCATAAACATGTTTGTCTGAGTCTTCTATCAAAAGTTACAGCTATTTATATGAAGTTGTACAAAAACGCTTTCTTTCGCCAAGACAGTGCGTTTCTCACTGTTACATGCATTTGAATGGGGAACTCGACCGAAACAAAGTATAGGTTTTCATTATGTGTATAACTTGAAAATCTTAGCTCAAACAGCTGCAAAACCTGTTTTGTTTTCCCAGCACGGGGACCTTGAGTTCTATAAGATAAAGCCATAAACATGTGTATCCGAGTCTTCTATCAAAAGTTACAGCTATTTATATGAAGTTGTACAAAAACGCTTTCTTTCGCCAAGACAGTGCGTTTCTCACTGTTACATGCATTTGAATGGGGAACTCGACCGAAACAAAGTATAGGTTTTCATTATGTGTATAACTTGAAAATCTTAGCTCAAACAGCTGCAAAACCTGTTTTGTTTTCCCAGCACGGGGACCTTGAGTTCTATAAGATAAAGCCATAAACATGTGTATCCGAGTCTTCTATCAAAAGTTACAGCTATTTATATGAAGTTGTACAAAAACGCTTTCTTTCGCCAAGACAGTGCGTTTCTCACTGTTACATGCATTTGAATGGGAAACTCGACCGAAACAAAGTATAGGTTTTCATTATGTGTATAACTTGAAAATCTTAGCTCCAACAGCTGCAAATCCTGTTTTCCCAGCACGGGGACCTTGAGTTCTATAAGATAAAGCCATAAACATGTTTGTCTGAGTCTTCTATCAAAAGTTACAGCTATTTATATGAAGTTGTACAAAAACGCTTTCTTTCGCCAAGACAGTGCGTTTCTCACTGTTACATGCATTTGAATGGGGAACTCGACCGAAACAAAGTATAGGTTTTCATTATGTGTATAACTTGAAAATCTTAGCTCCAACAGCTGCAAATCCTGTTTTCCCAGCACGGGGACCTTGAGTTCTATAAGATAAAGCCATAAACATGTTTGTCTGAGTCTTCTATCAAAAGTTACAGCTATTTATATGAAGTTGTACAAAAACGCTTTCTTTCGCCAAGACAGTGCGTTTCTCACTGTTACATGCATTTGAATGGGGAACTCGACCGAAACAAAGTATAGGTTTTCATTATGTGTATAACTTGGAAATCTTAGCTCAAACACCTGCAAAACCTGTTTTCCCAGCACGGGGACCTTGAGTTCTATAAGATAAAGCCATAAACATGTTTGTCTGAGTCTTCTATCAAAAGTTACAGCTATTTATATGAAGTTGTACAAAAACGCTTTCTTTTCGCCAAGACAGTGCGTTTCTCACTGTTACATGCATTTGAATGGGGAACTCGACCGAAACAAAGTATAGGTTTTCATTATGTGTATAACTTGAAAATCTTAGCTCCAACAGCTGCAAATCCTGTTTTCCCAGCACGGGGACCTTGAGTTCTATAAGATAAAGCCATAAACATGTTTGTCTGAGTCTTCTATCAAAAGTTACAGCTATTTATATGAAGTTGTACAAAAACGCTTTCTTTCGCCAAGACAGTGCGTTTCTCACTGTTACATGCATTTGAATGGGGAACTCGACCGAAACAAAGTATAGGTTTTCATTATGTGTATAACTTGAAAATCTTAGCTCAAACAGCTGCAAAACCTGTTTTCCCAGCACGGGGACCTTGAGTTCTATAAGATAAAGCCATAAACATGTTTGTCTGAGTCTTCTATCAAAAGTTACAGCTATTTATATGAAGTTGTACAAAAACGCTTTCTTTCGCCAAGACAGTGCGTTTCTCACTGTTACATGCATTTGAATGGGGAACTCGACCGAAACAAAGTATAGGTTTTCATTATGTGTATAACTTGAAAATCTTAGCTCCAACAGCTGCAAATCCTGTTTTCCCAGCACGGGGACCTTGAGTTCTATAAGATAAAGCCATAAACATGTTTGTCTGAGTCTTCTATCAAAAGTTACAGCTATTTATATGAAGTTGTACAAAAACGCTTTCTTTCGCCAAGACAGTGCGTTTCTCACTGTTACATGCATTTGAATGGGGAACTCGACCGAAACAAAGTATAGGTTTTCATTATGTGTATAACTTGAAAATCTTAGCTCCAACAGCTGCAAATCCTGTTTTCCCAGCACGGGGACCTTGAGTTCTATAAGATAAAGCCATAAACATGTTTGTCTGAGTCTTCTATCAAAAGTTACAGCTATTTATATGAAGTTGTACAAAAACGCTTTCTTTCGCCAAGACAGTACGTTTCTCACTGTTACATGCATTTGAATGGGGAACTCACCGAAACAAAGTATAGGTTTTCATTATGTGTATAACTTGAAAATCTTAGCTCAAACAGCTGCAAAACCTGTTTTGTTTTCCCAGCACGGGGACCTTGAGTTCTATAAGATAAAGCCATAAACATGTGTATCCGAGTCTTCTATCAAAAGTTACAGCTATTTATATGAAGTTGTACAAAAACGCTTTCTTTCGCCAAGACAGTGCGTTTCTCACTGTTACATGCATTTGAATGGGGAACTCGACCGAAACAAAGTATAGGTTTTCATTATGTGTATAACTTGGAAATCTTAGCTCAAACAGCTGCAAAACCTGTTTTCCCAGCACGGGGACCTTGAGTTCTATAAGATAAAGCCATAAACATGTTTGTCTGAGTCTTCTATCAAAAGTTACAGCTATTTCTATGAAGTTGTACAAAAACGCTTTCTTTCGCCAAGACAGTGCGTTTCTCACTGTTACATGCATTTGAATGGGGAACTCGACCGAAACAAAGTATAGGTTTTCATTATGTGTATAACTTGAAAATCTTAGCTCCAACAGCTGCAAATCCTGTTTTCCCAGCACGGGGACCTTGAGTTCTATAAGATAAAGCCATAAACATGTTTGTCTGAGTCTTCTATCAAAAGTTACAGCTATTTATATGAAGTTGTACAAAAACGCTTTCTTTCGCCAAGACAGTGCGTTTCTCACTGTTACATGCATTTGAATGGGGAACTCACCGAAACAAAGTATAGGTTTTCATTATGTGTATAACTTGAAAATCTTAGCTCAAACAGCTGCAAAACCTGTTTTGTTTTCCCAGCACGGGGACCTTGAGTTCTATAAGATAAAGCCATAAACATGTGTATCCGAGTCTTCTATCAAAAGTTACAGCTATTTATATGAAGTTGTACAAAAACGCTTTCTTTCGCCAAGACAGTGCGTTTCTCACTGTTACATGCATTTGAATGGGGAACTCACCGAAACAAAGTATAGGTTTTCATTATGTGTATAACTTGAAAATCTTAGCTCAAACAGCTGCAAAACCTGTTTTGTTTTCCCAGCACGGGGACCTTGAGTTCTATAAGATAAAGCCATAAACATGTGTATCTGAGTCTTCTATCAAAAGTTACAGCTATTTATATGAAGTTGTACAAAAACGCTTTCTTTCGCCAAGACAGTGCGTTTCTCACTGTTACATGCATTTGAATGGGGAACTCACCGAAACAAAGTATAGGTTTTCATTATGTGTATAACTTGAAAATCTTAGCTCAAACAGCTGCAAAACCTGTTTTCCCAGCACGGGGACCTTGAGTTCTATAAAATAAAGCCATAAACATGTTTGTCTGAGTCTTCTATCAAAAGTTACAGCTATTTCTATGAAGTTGTACAAAAACGCTTTATTTCGCCAAGACAGTGCGTTTCTCACTGTTACATGCATTTGAATGGGGAACTCGACCGAAACAAAGTATAGGTTTTCATTATGTGTATAACTTGAAAATCTTAGCTCCAACAGCTGCAAATCCTGTTTTCCAGCACGGGGACCTTGAGTTCTATAAGATAAAGCCATAAACATGTTTGTCTGAGTCTTCTATCAAAAGTTACAGCTATTTATATGAAGTTGTACAAAAACGCTTTCTTTCGCCAAGACACTGCGTTTCTCACTGTTACATGCATTTGAATGGGGAACTCGACCGAAACAAAGTATAGGTTTTCATTATGTGTATAACTTGGAAATCTTAGCTCAAACAGCTGCAAAACCTGTTTTCCCAGCACGGGAACCTTGAGTTCTATAAGATAAAGCCATAAACATGTTTGTCTGAGTCTTCTATCAAAAGTTACAGCTATTTCTATGAAGTTGTACAAAAACGCTTTCTTTCGCCAAGACAGTGCGTTTCTCACTGTTACATGCATTTGAATGGGGAACTCGACCGAAACAAAGTATAGGTTTTCATTATGTGTATAACTTGAAAATCTTAGCTCCAACAGCTGCAAATCCTGTTTTCCCAGCACGGGGACCTTGAGTTCTATAAGATAAAGCCATAAACATGTTTGTCTGAGTCTTCTATCAAAAGTTACAGCTATTTATATGAAGTTGTACAAAAACGCTTTCTTTCGCCAAGACAGTGCGTTTCTCACTGTTACATGCATTTGAATGGGGAACTCACCGAAACAAAGTATAGGTTTTCATTATGTGTATAACTTGAAAATCTTAGCTCAAACAGCTGCAAAACCTGTTTTGTTTTCCCAGCACGGGGACCTTGAGTTCTATAAGATAAAGCCATAAACATGTTTGTCTGAGTCTTCTATCAAAAGTTACAGCGATTTATATGAAGTTGTTCAAAAACGCTTTATTTCGCCAAGACAGTGCGTTTCTCACTGTTGCATGCATTTGAATGGGGAACTCGACCGAAACAAAGTATAGGTTTTCATTATGTGAATAACTTGAAAATCTTAGCTCAAACAGCTGCAAAACCTGTTTTCCCAGCACGGGGACCTTGAGTTCTATAAGATAAAGCCATAAACATGTTTGTCTGAGTCTTCTATCAAAAGTTACAGCTATTTCTATGAAGTTGTACAAAAACGCTTTCTTTCGCCAAGACAGTGCGTTTCTCACTGTTACATGCATTTGAATGGGGAACTCGACCGAAACAAAGTATAGGTTTTCATTATGTGTATAACTTGAAAATCTTAGCTCCAACAGCTGCAAATCCTGTTTTCCCAGCACGGGGACCTTGAGTTCTATAAGATAAAGCCATAAACATGTTTGTCTGAGTCTTCTATCAAAAGTTACAGCTATTTATATGAAGTTGTACAAAAACGCTTTCTTTCGCCAAGACACTGCGTTTCTCACTGTTACATGCATTTGAATGGGGAACTCGACCGAAACAAAGTATAGGTTTTCATTATGTGTATAACTTGGAAATCTTAGCTCAAACAGCTGCAAAACCTGTTTTCCCAGCACGGGGACCTTGAGTTCTATAAGATAAAGCCATAAACATGTTTGTCTGAGTCTTCTATCAAAAGTTACAGCGATTTATATGAAGTTGTTCAAAAACGCTTTATTTCGCCAAGACAGTGCGTTTCTCACTGTTGCATGCATTTGAATGGGGAACTCGACCGAAACAAAGTATAGGTTTTCATTATGTGTATAACTTGGAAATCTTGGCTCAAACAGCTGCAAAACCTGTTCTTTTTTCCCAGCACGGGGACCTTGAGTTCTATAAGATAAAGCCATAAACATGTGTATCCGAGTCTTCTATCAAAAGTTACAGCTATTTATATGAAGTTGTACAAAAACGCTTTCTTTCGCCAAGACAGTGCGTTTCTCACTGTTACATGCATTTGAATGGGGAACTCACCGAAACAAAGTATAGGTTTTCATTATGTGTATAACTTGAAAATCTTAGCTCAAACAGCTGCAAAACCTGTTTTGTTTTCCCAGCACGGGGACCTTGAGTTCTATAAGATAAAGCCATAAACATGTGTATCCGAGTCTTCTATCAAAAGTTACAGCTATTTATATGAAGTTGTACAAAAACGCTTTATTTCGCCAAGACAGTGCGTTTCTCACTGTTGCATGCATTTGAATGGGGAACTCGCCCGAAACAAAGTATAGGTTTTCATTATGTGAATAATTTTAAAATCTTAGCTCAAACGGCTGCAAAACCTGTTCTTTTTTCCCAGCACGGGGACCTTGAGTTCTATAAGATAAAGCCATAAACATGTGTATCCGAGTCTTCTATCAAAAGTTACAGCTATTTATATGAAGTTGTACAAAAACGCTTTCTTTCGCCAAGACAGTGCGTTTCTCACTGTTACATGCATTTGAATGGGGAACTCGACCGAAACAAAGTATAGGTTTTCATTATGTGTATAACTTGAAAATCTTAGCTCAAACAGCTGCAAAACCTGTTTTGTTTTCCCAGCACGGGGACCTTGAGTTCTATAAGATAAAGCCATAAACATGTGTATCCGAGTCTTCTATCAAAAGTTACAGCTATTTATATGAAGTTGTACAAAAACGCTTTCTTTCGCCAAGACAGTGCGTTTCTCACTGTTACATGCATTTGAATGGGAAACTCGACCGAAACAAAGTATAGGTTTTCATTATGTGTATAACTTGAAAATCTTAGCTCCAACAGCTGCAAATCCTGTTTTCCCAGCACGGGGACCTTGAGTTCTATAAGATAAAGCCATAAACATGTTTGTCTGAGTCTTCTATCAAAAGTTACAGCTATTTATATGAAGTTGTACAAAAACGCTTTCTTTCGCCAAGACAGTGCGTTTCTCACTGTTACATGCATTTGAATGGGGAACTCGACCGAAACAAAGTATAGGTTTTCATTATGTGTATAACTTGGAAATCTTAGCTCAAACAGCTGCAAAACCTGTTTTCCCAGCACGGAGACCTTGAGTTCTATAATATAAGGCCATAAACATGTTTGTCTGAGTCTTCTATCAAAAGTTACAGCTATTTATATGAAGTTGTACAAAATAGCTTTCTTTTGCCAAGACAGTGCGTTTCTCACTGTTACATGCATTTGAATGGGGAACTCGACCGAAACAAAGTATAGGTTTTCATTATGTGAATAACTTGAAAATCTTAGCTCAAACAGCTGCAAAACCTGTTTTCCCAGCACGGGGACCTTGAGTTCTATAAGATAAAGCCATAAACATGTTTGTCTGAGTCTTCTATCAAAAGTTACAGCTATTTCTATGAAGTTGTACAAAAACGCTTTCTTTCGCCAAGACAGTGCGTTTCTCACTGTTACATGCATTTGAATGGGGAACTCGACCGAAACAAAGTATAGGTTTTCATTATGTGTATAACTTGAAAATCTTAGCTCCAACAGCTGCAAATCCTGTTTTCCCAGCACGGGGACCTTGAGTTCTATAAGATAAAGCCATAAACATGTTTGTCTGAGTCTTCTATCAAAAGTTACAGCTATTTATATGAAGTTGTACAAAAACGCTTTCTTTCGCCAAGACACTGCGTTTCTCACTGTTACATGCATTTGAATGGGGAACTCGACCGAAACAAAGTATAGGTTTTCATTATGTGTATAACTTGGAAATCTTAGCTCAAACAGCTGCAAAACCTGTTTTCCCAGCACGGGGACCTTGAGTTCTATAAGATAAAGCCATAAACATGTTTGTCTGAGTCTTCTATCAAAAGTTACAGCTATTTCTATGAAGTTGTACAAAAACGCTTTCTTTCGCCAAGACAGTGCGTTTCTCACTGTTACATGCATTTGAATGGGGAACTCGACCGAAACAAAGTATAGGTTTTCATTATGTGTATAACTTGAAAATCTTAGCTCCAACAGCTGCAAATCCTGTTTTCCCAGCACCGGGACCTTGAGTTCTATAAGATAAAGCCATAAACATGTTTGTCTGAGTCTTCTATCAAAAGTTACAGCTATTTATATGAAGTTGTACAAAAACGCTTTCTTTCGCCAAGACAGTGCGTTTCTCACTGTTACATGCATTTGAATGGGGAACTCACCGAAACAAAGTATAGGTTTTCATTATGTGTATAACTTGAAAATCTTAGCTCAAACAGCTGCAAAACCTGTTTTGTTTTCCCAGCACGGGGACCTTGAGTTCTATAAGATAAAGCCATAAACATGTTTGTCTGAGTCTTCTATCAAAAGTTACAGCTATTTATATGAAGTTGTTCAAAAACGCTTTATTTCGCCAAGACAGTGCGTTTCTCACTGTTGCATGCATTTGAATGGGGAACTCGACCGAAACAAAGTATAGGTTTTCATTATGTGTATAACTTGGAAATCTTGGCTCAAACAGCTGCAAAACCTGTTCTTTTTTCCCAGCACGGGGACCTTGAGTTCTATAAGATAAAGCCATAAACATGTGTATCCGAGTCTTCTATCAAAAGTTACAGCTATTTATATGAAGTTGTACAAAAACCCTTTATTTCGCCAAGACAGTGCGTTTCTCACTGTTGCATGCATTTGAATGGGGAACTCGCCCGAAACAAAGTATAGGTTTTCATTATGTGAATAATTTTAAAATCTTAGCTCAAACGGCTGCAAAACCTGTTCTTTTTTCCCAGCACGGGGACCTTGAGTTCTATAAGATAAAGCCATAAACATGTGTATCCGAGTCTTCTATCAAAAGTTACAGCTATTTATATGAAGTTGTACAAAAACGCTTTCTTTCGCCAAGACAGTGCGTTTCTCACTGTTACATGCATTTGAATGGGGAACTCGACCGAAACAAAGTATAGGTTTTCATTATGTGTATAACTTGAAAATCTTAGCTCAAACAGCTGCAAAACCTGTTTTGTTTTCCCAGCACGGGGACCTTGAGTTCTATAAGATAAAGCCATAAACATGTGTATCCGAGTCTTCTATCAAAAGTTACAGCTATTTATATGAAGTTGTACAAAAACGCTTTCTTTCGCCAAGACAGTGCGTTTCTCACTGTTACATGCATTTGAATGGGAAACTCGACCGAAACAAAGTATAGGTTTTCATTATGTGTATAACTTGAAAATCTTAGCTCCAACAGCTGCAAATCCTGTTTTCCCAGCACGGGGACCTTGAGTTCTATAAGATAAAGCCATAAACATGTTTGTCTGAGTCTTCTATCAAAAGTTACAGCTATTTATATGAAGTTGTACAAAAACGCTTTCTTTCGCCAAGACAGTGCGTTTCTCACTGTTACATGCATTTGAATGGGGAACTCGACCGAAACAAAGTATAGGTTTTCATTATGTGTATAACTTGGAAATCTTAGCTCAAACAGCTGCAAAACCTGTTTTCCCAGCACGGAGACCTTGAGTTCTATAATATAAGGCCATAAACATGTTTGTCTGAGTCTTCTATCAAAAGTTACAGCTATTTATATGAAGTTGTACAAAATAGCTTTCTTTTGCCAAGACAGTGCGTTTCTCACTGTTACATGCATTTGAATGGGGAACTCGACCGAAACAAAGTATAGGTTTTCATTATGTGAATAACTTGGAAATCTTAGCTCAAACAGCTGCAAAACCTGTTTTCCCAGCACGGAGACCTTGAGTTCTATAATATAAGGCCATAAACATGTGTATCCGAGTCTTCTATCAAAAGTTACAGCTATTTATATGAAGTTGTACAAAAACGCTTTCTTTCGTCAAGACAGTGCATTTCTCACTGTTACATGCATTTGAATGGGGAACTCGACCGAAACAAAGTATAAGTTTTCATTATGTGAATAACTTGGAAATCTTAGCTCAAACAGCTACAAAACCTGTTTTCCCAGCACGGAGACCTTGAGTTCTATAATATAAGGCCATAAACATGTTTGTCTGAGTCTTCTATCAAAAGTTACAGCTATTTATATGAAGTTGTACAAAATAGCTTTCTTTCGCCAAGACAGTGCGTTTCTCACTGTTACATGCATTTGAATGGGGAACTCGACCGAAACAAAGTATAGATTTTCATTATGTGAATAACTTGGAAATCTTAGCTCAAACAGCTGCAAAACCTGTTTTCCCAGCACGGAGATCTTCAGTTCTATAATATAAGGCCATAAACATGTTTGTCTGAGTCTTCTATCAAAAGTTACAGCTATTTCTATGAAGTTGTACAAAATAGCTTTCTTTCGCCAAGACAGTGCGTTTCTCACTGTTACATGCATTTGAATGGGGAACTCGACCGAAACAAAGTATAAGTTTTCATTATGTGAATAACTTGGAAATCTTAGCTCAAACAGCTGCAAAACCTGTTTTCCCAGCACGGAGACCTTGAGTTCTATAATATAAGGCCATAAACATGTTTGTCTGAGTCTTCTATCAAAAGTTACAGCTATTTCTATGAAGTTGTACAAAATAGCTTTCTTTCGCCAAGACAGTGCGTTTCTCACTGTTACATGCATTTGAATGGGGAACTCGACCGAAACAAAGTATAGATTTTCATTATGTGAATAACTTGGAAATCTTAGCTCAAACAGCTGCAAAACCTGTTTGCCCAGCACGGGAACCTTGAGTTCTATAAGATAAAGCCATAAACATGTGTATCCGAGTCTTCTATCAAAAGTTACAGCTATTTATATGAAGTTGTACAAAATAGCTTTCTTTTGCCAAGACAGTGCGTTTCTCACTGTTACATGCATTTGAATGGGGAACTCGACCGAAACAAAGTATAGGTTTTCATTATGTGAATAACTTGGAAATCTTAGCTCAAACAGCTGCAAAACCTGTTTTCCCAGCACGGAGACCTTGAGTTCTATAATATAAGGCCATAAACATGTGTATCCGAGTCTTCTATCAAAAGTTACAGCTATTTATATGAAGTTGTACAAAAACGCTTTCTTTCGCCAAGACAGTGCGTTTCTCACTGTTACATGCATTTGAATGGGGAACTCGGCCGAAACAAAGTATAAGTTTTCATTATGTGAATAACTTGGAAATCTTAGCTCAAACAGCTACAAAACCTGTTTTCCCAGCACGGAGACCTTGAGTTCTATAATATAAGGCCATAAACATGTTTGTCTGAGTCTTCTATCAAAAGTTACAGCTATTTATATGAAGTTGTACAAAATAGCTTTCTTTCGCCAAGACAGTGCGTTTCTCACTGTTACATGCATTTGAATGGGGAACTCGACCGAAACAAAGTATAGATTTTCATTATGTGAATAACTTGGAAATCTTAGCTCAAACAGCTGCAAAACCTGTTTTCCCAGCACGGAGACCTTGAGTTCTATAATATAAGGCCATAAACATGTTTGTCTGAGTCTTCTATCAAAAGTTACAGCTATTTCTATGAAGTTGTACAAAATAGCTTTCTTTCGCCAAGACAGTGCGTTTCTCACTGTTACATGCATTTGAATGGGGAACTCGACCGAAACAAAGTATAGGTTTTCATTATGTGAATAACTTGGAAATCTTACCTCAAACAGCTGCAAAACCTGTTTGCCCAGCACGGGAACCTTGAGTTCTATAAGATAAAGCCATAAACATGTGTATCCGAGTCTTCTATCAAAAGTTACAGCTATTTATATGAAGTTGTACAAAATAGCTTTCTTTTGCCAAGACAGTGCGTTTCTCACTGTTACATGCATTTGAATGGGGAACTCGACCGAAACAAAGTATAGGTTTTCATTATGTGAATAACTTGGAAATCTTAGCTCAAACAGCTGCAAAACCTGTTTTCCCAGCACGGAGACCTTGAGTTCTATAATATAAGGCCATAAACATGTGTATCCGAGTCTTCTATCAAAAGTTACAGCTATTTATATGAAGTTGTACAAAATAGCTTTCTTTCGCCAAGACAGTGCGTTTCTCACTGTTACATGCATTTGAATGGGGAACTCAACCGAAACAAAGTATAAGTTTTCATTATGTGAATAACTTGGAAATCTTAGCTCAAACAGCTGCAAAACCTGTTTTCCCAGCACGGAGACCTTGAGTTCTATAAGATAAAGCCATAAACATGTTTGTCTGAGTCTTCTATCAAAAGTTACAGCTATTTATATGAAGTTGTACAAAATAGCTTTCTTTCGCCAAGACAGTGCGTTTCTCACTGTTACATGCATTTGAATGGGGAACTCGACCGAAACAAAGTATAGATTTTCTTTATGTGAATAACTTGGAAATCTTAGCTCAAACAGCTGCAAAACCTGTTTTCCCAGCACGGAGACCTTCAGTTCTATAATATAAGGCCATAAACATGTTTGTCTGAGTCTTCTATCAAAAGTTACAGCTATTTCTATGAAGTTGTACAAAATAGCTTTCTTTCGCCAAGACAGTGCGTTTCTCACTGTTACATGCATTTGAATGGGGAACTCGACCGAAACAAAGTATAAGTTTTCATTATGTGAATAACTTGGAAATCTTAGCTCAAACAGCTGCAAAACCTGTTTGCCCAGCACGGGAACCTTGAGTTCTATAAGATAAAGCCATAAACATGTGTATCCGAGTCTTCTATCAAAAGTTACAGCTATTTATATGAAGTTGTACAAAATAGCTTTCTTTCGCCAAGACAGTGCGTTTCTCACTGTTACATGCATTTGAATGGGGAACTCGACCGAAACAAAGTATAGGTTTTCATTATGTGAATAACTTGGAAATCTTAGCTCAAACAGCTGCAAAACCTGTTTGCCCAGCACGGAGACCTTGAGTTCTATAAGATAAAGCCATAAACATGTGTATCCGAGTCTTCTATCAAAAGTTACAGCTATTTATATGAAGTTGTACAAAAACGCTTTCTTTCGCCAAGACAGTGCGTTTCTCACTGTTACATGCATTTGAATGGGGAACTCGACCGAAACAAAGTATAAGTTTTCATTATGTGAATAACTTGGAAATCTTAGCTCAAACAGCTGCAAAACCTGTTTTTCCAGCACGGAGACCTTCAGTTCTATAATATAAGGCCATAAACATGTTTGTCTGAGTCTTCTATCAAAAGTTACAGCTATTTCTATGAAGTTGTACAAAATAGCTTTCTTTCGCCAAGACAGTGCGTTTCTCACTGTTACATGCATTTGAATGGGGAACTCGACCGAAACAAAGTATAGATTTTCATTATGTGAATAACTTGGAAATCTTAGCTCAAACAGCTGCAAAACCTGTTTGCCCAGCACGGGAACCTTGAGTTCTATAAGATAAAGCCATAAACATGTGTATCCGAGTCTTCTATCAAAAGTTACAGCTATTTATATGAAGTTGTACAAAATAGCTTTCTTTCGCCAAGACAGTGCGTTTCTCACTGTTACATGCATTTGAATGGGGAACTCGACCGAAACAAAGTATAGGTTTTCATTATGTGAATAACTTGGAAATCTTAGCTCAAACAGCTGCAAAACCTGTTTGCCCAGCATGGAGACCTTGAGTTCTATAAGATAAAGCCATAAACATGTGTATTCGAGTCTTCTATCAAAAGTTACAGCTATTTATATGAAGTTGTACAAAAACGCTTTCTTTCGCCAAGACAGTGCGTTTCTCACTGTTACATGCATTTGAATGGGGAACTCGACCGAAACAAAGTATAAGTTTTCATTATGTGAATAACTTGGAAATCTTAGCTCAAACAGCTGCAAAACCTGTTTTCCCAGCACGGAGACCTTCAGTTCTATAATATAAGGCCATAAACATGTTTGTCTGAGTCTTCTATCAAAAGTTACAGCTATTTCTATGAAGTTGTACAAAATAGCTTTCTTTCGCCAAGACAGTGCGTTTCTCACTGTTACATGCATTTGAATGGGGAACTCGACCGAAACAAAGTATAAGTTTTCATTATGTGAATAACTTGGAAATCTTAGCTCAAACAGCTGCAAAACCTGTTTTCCCAGCACGGGAACCTTGAGTTCTATAAGATAAAGCCATAAACATGTGTATCCGAGTCTTCTATCAAAAGTTACAGCTATTTATATGAAGTTGTACAAAATAGCTTTCTTTCGCCAAGACAGTGCGTTTCTCACTGTTACATGCATTTGAATGGGGAACTCGACCGAAACAAAGTATAGGTTTTCATTATGTGAATAACTTGGAAATCTTAGCTCAAACAGCTGCAAAACCTGTTTTCCCAGCACGGAGACCTTGAGTTCTATAAGATAAAGCCATAAACATGTGTATACGAGTCTTCTATCAAAAGTTACAGCTATTTATATGAAGTTGTACAAAATAGCTTTCTTTCGCCAAGACAGTGCGTTTCTCACTGTTACATGCATTTGAATGGGGAACTCGACCGAAACAAAGTATAGGTTTTCATTATGTGAATAACTTGGAAATCTTAGCTCAAACAGCTGCAAAACCTGTTTGCCCAGCATGGAGACCTTGAGTTCTATAAGATAAAGCCATAAACATGTGTATTCGAGTCTTCTATCAAAAGTTACAGCTATTTATATGAAGTTGTACAAAAACGCTTTCTTTCGCCAAGACAGTGCGTTTCTCACTGTTACATGCATTTGAATGGGGAACTCGACCGAAACAAAGTATAAGTTTTCATTATGTGAATAACTTGGAAATCTTAGCTCAAACAGCTGCAAAACCTGTTTTCCCAGCACGGAGACCTTCAGTTCTATAATATAAGGCCATAAACATGTTTGTCTGAGTCTTCTATCAAAAGTTACAGCTATTTCTATGAAGTTGTACAAAATAGCTTTCTTTCGCCAAGACAGTGCGTTTCTCACTGTTACATGCATTTGAATGGGGAACTCGACCGAAACAAAGTATAAGTTTTCATTATGTGAATAACTTGGAAATCTTAGCTCAAACAGCTGCAAAACCTGTTTTCCCAGCACGGGAACCTTGAGTTCTATAAGATAAAGCCATAAACATGTGTATCCGAGTCTTCTATCAAAAGTTACAGCTATTTATATGAAGTTGTACAAAATAGCTTTCTTTCGCCAAGACAGTGCGTTTCTCACTGTTACATGCATTTGAATGGGGAACTCGACCGAAACAAAGTATAGGTTTTCATTATGTGAATAACTTGGAAATCTTAGCTCAAACAGCTGCAAAACCTGTTTTCCCAGCACGGAGACCTTGAGTTCTATAATATAAGGCCATAAACATGTGTATCCGAGTCTTCTATCAAAAGTTACAGCTATTTATATGAAGTTGTACAAAAACGCTTTCTTTCGCCAAGACAGTGCGTTTCTCACTGTTACATGCATTTGAATGGGGAACTCGGCCGAAACAAAGTATAAGTTTTCATTATGTGAATAACTTGGAAATCTTAGCTCAAACAGCTACAAAACCTGTTTTCCCAGCACGGAGACCTTGAGTTCTATAATATAAGGCCATAAACATGTTTGTCTGAGTCTTCTATCAAAAGTTACAGCTATTTATATGAAGTTGTACAAAATAGCTTTCTTTCGCCAAGACAGTGCGTTTCTCAGTTACATGCATTTGAATGGGGAACTCGACCGAAACAAAGTATAAGTTTTCATTATGTGAATAACTTGGAAATCTTAGCTCAAACAGCTGCAAAACCTGTTTTCCCAGCACGGAGACCTTCAGTTCTATAATATAAGGCCATAAACATGTTTGTCTGAGTCTTCTATCAAAAGTTACAGCTATTTCTATGAAGTTGTACAAAATAGCTTTCTTTCGCCAAGACAGTGCGTTTCTCACTGTTACATGCATTTGAATGGGGAACTCGACCGAAACAAAGTATAAGTTTTCATTATGTGAATAACTTGGAAATCTTAGCTCAAACAGCTGCAAAACCTGTTTTCCCAGCACGGAGACCTTCAGTTCTATAATATAAGGCCATAAACATGTTTGTCTGAGTCTTCTATCAAAAGTTACAGCTATTTCTATGAAGTTGTACAAAATAGCTTTCTTTCGCCAAGACAGTGCGTTTCTCACTGTTACATGCATTTGAATGGGGAACTCGACCGAAACAAAGTATAGGTTTTCATTATGTGAATAACTTGGAAATCTTAGCTCAAACAGCTGCAAAACCTTTTTGCCCAGCACGGAGACCTTGAGTTCTATAAGATAAAGCCATAAACATGTGTATCCGAGTCTTCTATCAAAAGTTACAGCTATTTATATGAAGTTGTACAAAATAGCTTTCTTTCGCCAAGACAGTGCGTTTCTCACTGTTACATGCATTTGAATGGGGAACTCGACCGAAACAAAGTATAGGTTTTCATTATGTGAATAACTTGGAAATCTTAGCTCAAACAGCTGCAAAACCTGTTTTCCCAGCACGGAGACCTTGAGTTCTATAATATAAGGTCATAAACATGTGTATCCGAGTCTTCTATCAAAAGTTACAGCTATTTATATGAAGTTGTACAAAAACGCTTTCTTTCGCCAAGACAGTGCGTTTCTCACTGTTACATGCATTTGAATGGGGAACTCGACCGAAACAAAGTATAGATTTTCATTATGTGAATAACTTGGAAATCTTAGCTCAAACAGCTGCAAAACCTGTTTTCCCAGCACGGAGACCTTGAGTTCTATAATATAAGGCCATAAACATGTTTGTCTGAGTCTTCTATCAAAAGTTACAGCTATTTATATGAAGTTGTACAAAATAGCTTTCTTTCGCCAAGACAGTGCGTTTCTCACTGTTACATGCATTTGAATGGGGAACTCGACCGAAACAAAGTATAGATTTTCATTATGTGAATAACTTGGAAATCTTAGCTCAAACAGCTGCAAAACCTGTTTGCCCAGCACGGGAACCTTGAGTTCTATAAGATAAAGCCATAAACATGTGTATCCGAGTCTTCTATCAAAAGTTACAGCTATTTATATGAAGTTGTACAAAATAGCTTTCTTTTGCCAAGACAGTGCGTTTCTCACTGTTACATGCATTTGAATGGGGAACTCGACCGAAACAAAGTATAGGTTTTCATTATGTGAATAACTTGGAAATCTTAGCTCAAACAGCTGCAAAACCTGTTTTCCCAGCACGGAGACCTTGAGTTCTATAATATAAGGCCATAAACATGTGTATCCGAGTCTTCTATCAAAAGTTACAGCTATTTATATGAAGTTGTACAAAAACGCTTTCTTTCGCCAAGACAGTGCGTTTCTCACTGTTACATGCATTTGAATGGGGAACTCGGCCGAAACAAAGTATAAGTTTTCATTATGTGAATAACTTGGAAATCTTAGCTCAAACAGCTACAAAACCTGTTTTCCCAGCACGGAGACCTTGAGTTCTATAATATAAGGCCATAAACATGTTTGTCTGAGTCTTCTATCAAAAGTTACAGCTATTTATATGAAGTTGTACAAAAACGCTTTCTTTCGCCAAGACAGTGCGTTTCTCACTGTTACATGCATTTGAATGGGGAACTCGACCGAAACAAAGTATAGGTTTTCATTATGTGAATAACTTGGAAATCTTAGCTCAAACAGCTGCAAAACCTGTTTTCCCAGCACGGAGACCTTGAGTTCTATAATATAAGGCCATAAACATGTGTATCCGAGTCTTCTATCAAAAGTTACAGCTATTTATATGAAGTTGTACAAAAACGCTTTCTTTCGCCAAGACAGTGCGTTTCTCACTGTTACATGCATTTGAATGGGGAACTCGGCCGAAACAAAGTATAAGTTTTCATTATGTGAATAACTTGGAAATCTTAGCTCAAACAGCTACAAAACCTGTTTTCCCAGCACGGAGACCTTGAGTTCTATAATATAAGGCCATAAACATGTTTGTCTGAGTCTTCTATCAAAAGTTACAGCTATTTATATGAAGTTGTACAAAATAGCTTTCTTTCGCCAAGACAGTGCGTTTCTCACTGTTACATGCATTTGAATGGGGAACTCGACCGAAACAAAGTATAGATTTTCATTATGTGAATAACTTGGAAATCTTAGCTCAAACAGCTGCAAAACCTGTTTGCCCAGCACGGAGACCTTGAGTTCTATAAGATAAAGCCATAAACATGTGTATCCGAGTCTTCTATCAAAAGTTACAGCTATTTATATGAAGTTGTACAAAATAGCTTTCTTTCGCCAAGACAGTGCGTTTCTCACTGTTACATGCATTTGAATGGGGAACTCGACCGAAACAAAGTATAAGTTTTCATTATGTGAATAACTTGGAAATCTTAGCTCAAACAGCTGCAAAACCTGTTTGCCCAGCACGGGAACCTTGAGTTCTATAAGATAAAGCCATAAACATGTGTATCAGAGTCTTCTATCAAAAGTTACAGCTATTTATATGAAGTTGTACAAAATAGCTTTCTTTCGCCAAGACAGTGCGTTTCTCACTGTTACATGCATTTGAATGGGGAACTCGACCGAAACAAAGTATAGGTTTTCATTATGTGAATAACTTGGAAATCTTAGCTCAAACAGCTGCAAAACCTTTTTGCCCAGCACGGAGACCTTGAGTTCTATAAGATAAAGCCATAAACATGTGTATCCGAGTCTTCTATCAAAAGTTACAGCTATTTATATGAAGTTGTACAAAATAGCTTTCTTTCGCCAAGACAGTGCGTTTCTCACTGTTACATGCATTTGAATGGGGAACTCGACCGAAACAAAGTATAGGTTTTCATTATGTGAATAACTTGGAAATCTTAGCTCAAACAGCTGCAAAACCTTTTTGCCCAGCACGGAGACCTTGAGTTCTATAAGATAAAGCCATAAACATGTGTATCCGAGTCTTCTATCAAAAGTTACAGCTATTTATATGAAGTTGTACAAAATAGCTTTCTTTCGCCAAGACAGTGCGTTTCTCACTGTTACATGCATTTGAATGGGGAACTCGACCGAAACAAAGTATAGGTTTTCATTATGTGAATAACTTGGAAATCTTAGCTCAAACAGCTGCAAAACCTGTTTTCCCAGCACGGAGACCTTGAGTTCTATAAGATAAAGCCATAAACATGTGTATCCGAGTCTTCTATCAAAAGTTACAGCTATTTATATGAAGTTGTACAAAAACGCTTTCTTTCGCCAAGACAGTGCGTTTCTCACTGTTACATGCATTTGAATGGGGAACTCGACCGAAACAAAGTATAAGTTTTCATTATGTGAATAACTTGGAAATCTTAGCTCAAACAGCTGCAAAACCTGTTTTCCCAGCACGGAGACCTTCAGTTCTATAATATAAGGCCATAAACATGTTTGTCTGAGTCTTCTATCAAAAGTTACAGCTATTTCTATGAAGTTGTACAAAATAGCTTTCTTTCGCCAAGACAGTGCGTTTCTCACTGTTACATGCATTTGAATGGGGAACTCGACCGAAACAAAGTATAGGTTTTCATTATGTGAATAACTTGGAAATCTTAGCTCAAACAGCTGCAAAACCTGTTTGCCCAGCATGGAGACCTTGAGTTCTATAAGATAAAGCCATAAACATGTGTATTCGAGTCTTCTATCAAAAGTTACAGCTATTTATATGAAGTTGTACAAAAACGCTTTCTTTCGCCAAGACAGTGCGTTTCTCACTGTTACATGCATTTGAATGGGGAACTCGACCGAAACAAAGTATAAGTTTTCATTATGTGAATAACTTGGAAATCTTAGCTCAAACAGCTGCAAAACCTGTTTTCCCAGCACGGAGACCTTCAGTTCTATAATATAAGGCCATAAACATGTTTGTCTGAGTCTTCTATCAAAAGTTACAGCTATTTCTATGAAGTTGTACAAAATAGCTTTCTTTCGCCAAGACAGTGCGTTTCTCACTGTTACATGCATTTGAATGGGGAACTCGAGCGAAACAAAGTATAAGTTTTCATTATGTGAATAACTTGGAAATCTTAGCTCAAACAGCTGCAAAACCTGTTTTCCCAGCACGGAGACCTTGAGTTCTATAATATAAGGCCATAAACATGTTTGTCTGAGTCTTCTATCAAAAGTTACAGCTATTTCTATGAAGTTGTACAAAATAGCTTTCTTTCGCCAAGACAGTGCGTTTCTCACTGTTACATGCATTTGAATGGGGAACTCGACCGAAACAAAGTATAAGTTTTCATTATGTGAATAACTTGGAAATCTTAGCTCAAACAGCTGCAAAACCTGTTTGCCCAGCACGGGAACCTTGAGTTCTATAAGATAAAGCCATAAACATGTGTATCCGAGTCTTCTATCAAAAGTTACAGCTATTTATATGAAGTTGTACAAAATAGCTTTCTTTCGCCAAGACAGTGCGTTTCTCACTGTTACATGCATTTGAATGGGGAACTCGACCGAAACAAAGTATAGGTTTTCATTATGTGAATAACTTGGAAATCTTAGCTCAAACAGCTGCAAAACATTTTTGCCCAGCACGGAGACCTTGAGTTCTATAAGATAAAGCCATAAACATGTGTATCCGAGTCTTCTATCAAAAGTTACAGCTATTTATATGAAGTTGTACAAAATAGCTTTCTTTTGCCAAGACAGTGCGTTTCTCACTGTTACATGCATTTGAATGGGGAACTCGACCGAAACAAAGTATAGGTTTTCATTATGTGAATAACTTGGAAATCTTAGCTCAAACAGCTGCAAAACCTTTTTGCCCAGCACGGAGACCTTGAGTTCTATAAGATAAAGCCATAAACATGTGTATCCGAGTCTTCTATCAAAAGTTACAGCTATTTATATGAAGTTGTACAAAAACGCTTTCTTTCGCCAAGACAGTGCGTTTCTCACTGTTACATGCATTTGAATGGGGAACTCGACCGAAACAAAGTATAAGTTTTCATTATGTGAATAACTTGGAAATCTTAGCTCAAACAGCTGCAAAATCTGTTTGCCCAGCACGGGAACCTTGAGTTCTATAAGATAAAGCCATAAACATGTGTATCCGAGTCTTCTATCAAAAGTTACAGCTATTTATATGAAGTTGTACAAAATAGCTTTCTTTCGCCAAGACAGTGCGTTTCTCACTGTTACATGCATTTGAATGGGGAACTCAACCGAAACAAAGTATAAGTTTTCATTATGTGAATAACTTGGAAATCTTAGCTCAAACAGCTGCAAAACCTGTTTTCCCAGCACGGAGACCTTGAGTTCTATAAGATAAAGCCATAAACATGTGTATCCGAGTCTTCTATCAAAAGTTACAGCTATTTATATGAAGTTGTACAAAATAGCTTTCTTTCGCCAAGACAGTGCGTTTCTCACTGTTACATGCATTTGAATGGGGAACTCGACCGAAACAAAGTATAAGTTTTCATTATGTGAATAACTTGGAAATCTTAGCTCAAACAGCTGCAAAACCTGTTTGCCCAGCACGGAGACCTTGAGTTCTATAAGATAAAGCCATAAACATGTGTATCAGAGTCTTCTATCAAAAGTTACAGCTATTTATATGAAGTTGTACAAAATAGCTTTCTTTCGCCAAGACAGTGCGTTTCTCACTGTTACATGCATTTGAATGGGGAACTCGACCGAAACAAAGTATAAGTTTTCATTATGTGAATAACTTGGAAATCTTAGCTCAAACAGCTGCAAAACCTGTTTTCCCAGCACGGCGACCTTGAGTTCTATAATATAAGGCCATAAACATGTTTGTCTGAGTCTTCTATCAAAAGTTACAGCTATTTCTATGAAGTTGTACAAAATAGCTTTCTTTCGCCAAGACAGTGCGTTTCTCACTGTTACATGCATTTGAATGGGGAACTCGACCGAAACAAAGTATAGATTTTCATTATGTGAATAACTTGGAAATCTTAGCTCAAACAGCTGCAAAACCTGTTTGCCCAGCACGGGAACCTTGAGTTCTATAAGATAAAGCCATAAACATGTGTATCCGAGTCTTCTATCAAAAGTTACAGCTATTTATATGAAGTTGTACAAAAACGCTTTCTTTCGCCAAGACAGTGCGTTTCTCACTGTTACATGCATTTGAATGGGGAACTCGACCGAAACAAAGTATAAGTTTTCATTATGTGAATAACTTGGAAATCTTAGCTCAAACAGCTGCAAAACCTGTTTTCCCAGCACGGAGACCTTGAGTTCTATAAGATAAAGCCATAAACATGTGTATCCGAGTCTTCTATCAAAAGTTACAGCTATTTCTATGAAGTTGTACAAAATAGCTTTCTTTCGCCAAGACAGTGCGTTTCTCACTGTTACATGCATTTGAATGGGGAACTCGACCGAAACAAAGTATAGATTTTCATTATGTGAATAACTTGGAAATCTTAGCTCAAACAGCTGCAAAACCTGTTTGCCCAGCACGGAGACCTTGAGTTCTATAAGATAAAGCCATAAACATGTGTATCCGAGTCTTCTATCAAAAGTTACAGCTATTTATATGAAGTTGTACAAAATAGCTTTCTTTTGCCAAGACAGTGCGTTTCTCACTGTTACATGCATTTGAATGGGGAACTCGACCGAAACAAAGTATAGGTTTTCATTATGTGAATAACTTGGAAATCTTAGCTCAAACAGCTGCAAAACCTGTTTTCCCAGCACGGAGACCTTGAGTTCTATAATATAAGGCCATAAACATGTTTGTCTGAGTCTTCTATCAAAAGTTACAGCTATTTCTATGAAGTTGTACAAAATAGCTTTCTTTCGCCAAGACAGTGCGTTTCTCACTGTTACATGCATTTGAATGGGGAACTCGACCGAAACAAAGTATAAGTTTTCATTATGTGAATAACTTGGAAATCTTAGCTCAAACAGCTGCAAAACCTGTTTGCCCAGCACGGGAACCTTGAGTTCTATAAGATAAAGCCATAAACATGTGTATCCGAGTCTTCTATCAAAAGTTACAGCTATTTATATGAAGTTGTACAAAATAGCTTTCTTTCGCCAAGACAGTGCGTTTCTCACTGTTACATGCATTTGAATGGGGAACTTGACCGAAACAAAGTATAAGTTTTCATTATGTGAATAACTTGGAAATCTTAGCTCAAACAGCTGCAAAACCTGTTTTCCCAGCACGGAGACCTTCAGTTCTATAATATAAGGCCATAAACATGTTTGTCTGAGTCTTCTATCAAAAGTTACAGCTATTTCTATGAAGTTGTACAAAATAGCTTTCTTTCGCCAAGACAGTGCGTTTCTCACTGTTACATGCATTTGAATGGGGAACTCGACCGAAACAAAGTATAGGTTTTCATTATGTGAATAACTTGGAAATCTTAGCTCAAACAGCTGCAAAACCTTTTTGCCCAGCACGGAGACCTTGAGTTCTATAAGATAAAGCCATAAACATGTGTATCCGAGTCTTCTATCAAAAGTTACAGCTATTTATATGAAGTTGTACAAAATAGCTTTCTTTTGCCAAGACAGTGCGTTTCTCACTGTTACATGCATTTGAATGGGGAACTCGACCGAAACAAAGTATAGGTTTTCATTATGTGAATAACTTGGAAATCTTAGCTCAAACAGCTGCAAAACCTTTTTGCCCAGCACGGGAACCTTGAGTTCTATAAGATAAAGCCATAAACATGTGTATCCGAGTCTTCTATCAAAAGTTACAGCTATTTATATGAAGTTGTACAAAAACGCTTTCTTTCGCCAAGACAGTGCGTTTCTCACTGTTACATGCATTTGAATGGGGAACTCGACCGAAACAAAGTATAAGTTTTCATTATGTGAATAACTTGGAAATCTTAGCTCAAACAGCTGCAAAATCTGTTTGCCCAGCACGGGAACCTTGAGTTCTATAAGATAAAGCCATAAACATGTGTATCCGAGTCTTCTATCAAAAGTTACAGCTATTTATATGAAGTTGTACAAAATAGCTTTCTTTCGCCAAGACAGTGCGTTTCTCACTGTTACATGCATTTGAATGGGGAACTCGACCGAAACAAAGTATAGGTTTTCATTATGTGTATAACTTGAAAATCTTAGCTCAAACAGCTGCAAAACCTGTTTTCCCAGCACGGAGACCTTCAGTTCTATAATATAAGGCCATAAACATGTTTGTCTGAGTCTTCTATCAAAAGTTACAGCTATTTCTATGAAGTTGTACAAAATAGCTTTCTTTCGCCAAGACAGTGCGTTTCTCACTGTTACATGCATTTGAATGGGGAACTCAACCGAAACAAAGTATAAGTTTTCATTATGTGAATAACTTGGAAATCTTAGCTCAAACAGCTGCAAAACCTGTTTTCCCAGCACGGAGACCTTGAGGTCTATAAGATAAAGCCATAAACATGTTTGTCTGAGTCTTCTATCAAAAGTTACAGCTATTTATATGAAGTTGTACAAAATAGCTTTCTTTCGCCAAGACAGTGCGTTTCTCACTGTTACATGCATTTGAATGGGGAACTCGACCGAAACAAAGTATAGATTTTCATTATGTGAATAACTTGGAAATCTTAGCTCAAACAGCTGCAAAACCTGTTTGCCCAGCACGGAGACCTTGAGTTCTATAAGATAAAGCCATAAACATGTGTATCCGAGTCTTCTATCAAAAGTTACAGCTATTTATATGAAGTTGTACAAAATAGCTTTCTTTCGCCAAGACAGTGCGTTTCTCACTGTTACATGCATTTGAATGGGGAACTCGACCGAAACAAAGTATAAGTTTTCATTATGTGAATAACTTGGAAATCTTAGCTCAAACAGCTGCAAAACCTGTTTGCCCAGCACGGGAACCTTGAGTTCTATAAGATAAAGCCATAAACATGTGTATCCGAGTCTTCTATCAAAAGTTACAGCTATTTATATGAAGTTGTACAAAATAGCTTTCTTTCGCCAAGACAGTGCGTTTCTCACTGTTACATGCATTTGAATGGGGAACTCGACCGAAACAAAGTATAAGTTTTCATTATGTGAATAACTTGGAAATCTTAGCTCAAACAGCTGCAAAACCTGTTTTCCCAGCACGGAGACCTTCAGTTCTATAATATAAGGCCATAAACATATTTGTCTGAGTCTTCTATCAAAAGTTACAGCTATTTCTATGAAGTTGTACAAAATAGCTTTCTTTCGCCAAGACAGTGCGTTTCTCACTGTTACATGCATTTGAATGGGGAACTCGACCGAAACAAAGTATAAGTTTTCATTATGTGAATAACTTGGAAATCTTAGCTCAAACAGCTGCAAAACCTGTTTTCCCAGCACGGAGACCTTGAGTTCTATAATATAAGGCCATAAACATGTTTGTCTGAGTCTTCTATCAAAAGTTACAGCTATTTCTATGAAGTTGTACAAAATAGCTTTCTTTCGCCAAGACAGTGCGTTTCTCACTGTTACATGCATTTGAATGGGGAACTCGACCGAAACAAAGTATAGATTTTCATTATGTGAATAACTTGGAAATCTTAGCTCAAACAGCTGCAAAACCTGTTTGCCCAGCACGGGAACCTTGAGTTCTATAAGATAAAGCCATAAACATGTGTATCCGAGTCTTCTATCAAAAGTTACAGCTATTTATATGAAGTTGTACAAAAACGCTTTCTTTCGCCAAGACAGTGCGTTTCTCACTGTTACATGCATTTGAATGGGGAACTCGACCGAAACAAAGTATAAGTTTTCATTATGTGAATAACTTGGAAATCTTAGCTCAAACAGCTGCAAAACCTGTTTTCCCAGCACGGAGACCTTCAGTTCTATAATATAAGGCCATAAACATGTTTGTCTGAGTCTTCTATCAAAAGTTACAGCTATTTCTATGAAGTTGTACAAAATAGCTTTCTTTCGCCAAGACAGTGCGTTTCTCACTGTTACATGCATTTGAATGGGGAACTCGACCGAAACAAAGTATAGATTTTCATTATGTGAATAACTTGGAAATCTTAGCTCAAACAGCTGCAAAACCTGGTTGCCCAGCACGGAGACCTTGAGTTCTATAAGATAAAGCCATAAACATGTGTATCCGAGTCTTCTATCAAAAGTTACAGCTATTTATATGAAGTTGTACAAAATAGCTTTCTTTCGCCAAGACAGTGCGTTTCTCACTGTTACATGCATTTGAATGGGGAACTCGACCGAAACAAAGTATAAGTTTTCATTATGTGAATAACTTGGAAATCTTAGCTCAAACAGCTGCAAAACCTGTTTGCCCAGCACGGGAACCTTGAGTTCTATAAGATAAAGCCATAAACATGTGTATCAGAGTCTTCTATCAAAAGTTACAGCTATTTATATGAAGTTGTACAAAATAGCTTTCTTTCGCCAAGACAGTGCGTTTCTCACTGTTACATGCATTTGAATGGGGAACTCGACCGAAACAAAGTATAGGTTTTCATTATGTGAATAACTTGGAAATCTTAGCTCAAACAGCTGCAAAACCTTTTTGCCCAGCACGGAGACCTTGAGTTCTATAAGATAAAGCCATAAACATGTGTATCCGAGTCTTCTATCAAAAGTTACAGCTATTTATATGAAGTTGTACAAAATAGCTTTCTTTCGCCAAGACAGTGCGTTTCTCACTGTTACATGCATTTGAATGGGGAACTCGACCGAAACAAAGTATAGGTTTTCATTATGTGAATAACTTGGAAATCTTAGCTCAAACAGCTGCAAAACCTGTTTTCCCAGCACGGAGACCTTGAGTTCTATAAGATAAAGCCATAAACATGTGTATTCGAGTCTTCTATCAAAAGTTACAGCCATTTATATGAAGTTGTACAAAATAGCTTTCTTTCGCCAAGACAGTGCGTTTCTCACTGTTACATGCATTTGAATGGGGAACTCGACCGAAACAAAGTATAAGTTTTCATTATGTGAATAACTTGGAAATCTTAGCTCAAACAGCTGCAAAACCTGTTTTCCCAGCACGGAGACCTTCAGTTCTATAATATAAGGCCATAAACATGTTTGTCTGAGTCTTCTATCAAAAGTTACAGCTATTTCTATGAAGTTGTACAAAATAGCTTTCTTTCGCCAAGACAGTGCGTTTCTCACTGTTACATGCATTTGAATGGGGAACTCGACCGAAACAAAGTATAAGTTTTCATTATGTGAATAACTTGGAAATCTTAGCTCAAACAGCTGCAAAACCTGTTTTCCCAGCACGGAGACCTTGAGTTCTATAATATAAGGCCATAAACATGTTTGTCTGAGTCTTCTATCAAAAGTTACAGCTATTTCTATGAAGTTGTACAAAATAGCTTTCTTTCGCCAAGACAGTGCGTTTCTCACTGTTACATGCATTTGAATGGGGAACTCGACCGAAACAAAGTATAAGTTTTCATTATGTGAATAACTTGGAAATCTTAGCTCAAACAGCTGCAAAACCTGTTTGCCCAGCACGGGAACCTTGAGTTCTATAAGATAAAGCCATAAACATGTGTATCCGAGTCTTCTATCAAAAGTTACAGCTATTTATATGAAGTTGTACAAAATAGCTTTCTTTCGCCAAGACAGTGCGTTTCTCACTGTTACATGCATTTGAATGGGGAACTCGACCGAAACAAAGTATAGGTTTTCATTATGTGAATAACTTGGAAATCTTAGCTCAAACAGCTGCAAAACCTTTTTGCCCAGCACGGAGACCTTGAGTTCTATAAGATAAAGCCATAAACATGTGTATCCGAGTCTTCTATCAAAAGTTACAGCTATTTATATGAAGTTGTACAAAAACGCTTTCTTTCGCCAAGACAGTGCGTTTCTCACTGTTACATGCATTTGAATGGGGAACTCGACCGAAACAAAGTATAGGTTTTCATTATGTGTATAACTTGAAAATCTTAGCTCAAACAGCTGCAAAACCTGTTTTCCCAGCACGGAGACCTTCAGTTCTATAATATAAGGCCATAAACATGTTTGTCTGAGTCTTCTATCAAAAGTTACAGCTATTTCTATGAAGTTGTACAAAATAGCTTTCTTTCGCCAAGACAGTGCGTTTCTCACTGTTACATGCATTTGAATGGGGAACTCAACCGAAACAAAGTATAAGTTTTCATTATGTGAATAACTTGGAAATCTTAGCTCAAACAGCTGCAAAACCTGTTTTCCCAGCACGGAGACCTTGAGGTCTATAAGATAAAGCCATAAACATGTTTGTCTGAGTCTTCTATCAAAAGTTACAGCTATTTATATGAAGTTGTACAAAATAGCTTTCTTTCGCCAAGACAGTGCGTTTCTCACTGTTACATGCATTTGAATGGGGAACTCGACCGAAACAAAGTATAAGTTTTCATTATGTGAATAACTTGGAAATCTTAGCTCAAACAGCTGCAAAACCTGTTTTCCCAGCACGGGAACCTTGAGTTCTATAAGATAAAGCCATAAACATGTGTATCCGAGTCTTCTATCAAAAGTTACAGCTATTTATATGAAGTTGTACAAAATAGCTTTCTTTCGCCAAGACAGTGCGTTTCTCACTGTTACATGCATTTGAATGGGGAACTCGACCGAAACAAAGTATAAGTTTTCATTATGTGAATAACTTGGAAATCTTAGCTCAAACAGCTGCAAAACCTGTTTTCCCAGCACGGAGACCTTGAGTTCTATAAGATAAAGCCATAAACATGTGTATCCGAGTCTTCTATCAAAAGTTACAGCTATTTATATGAAGTTGTACAAAAACGCTTTCTTTCGCCAAGACAGTGCGTTTCTCACTGTTACATGCATTTGAATGGGGAACTCGACCGAAACAAAGTATAAGTTTTCATTATGTGAATAACTTGGAAATCTTAGCTCAAACAGCTGCAAAACCTGTTTTCCCAGCACGGAGACCTTCAGTTCTATAATATAAGGCCATAAACATGTTTGTCTGAGTCTTCTATCAAAAGTTACAGCTATTTCTATGAAGTTGTACAAAATAGCTTTCTTTCGCCAAGACAGTGCGTTTCTCACTGTTACATGCATTTGAATGGGGAACTCAACCGAAACAAAGTATAAGTTTTCATTATGTGAATAACTTGGAAATCTTAGCTCAAACAGCTGCAAAACCTGTTTTCCCAGCACGGAGACCTTGAGGTCTATAAGATAAAGCCATAAACATGTTTGTCTGAGTCTTCTATCAAAAGTTACAGCTATTTATATGAAGTTGTACAAAATAGCTTTCTTTCGCCAAGACAGTGCGTTTCTCACTGTTACATGCATTTGAATGGGGAACTCGACCGAAACAAAGTATAGATTTTCATTATGTGAATAACTTGGAAATCTTAGCTCAAACAGCTGCAAAACCTGTTTGCCCAGCACGGAGACCTTGAGTTCTATAAGATAAAGCCATAAACATGTGTATCCGAGTCTTCTATCAAAAGTTACAGCTATTTATATGAAGTTGTACAAAATAGCTTTCTTTCGCCAAGACAGTGCGTTTCTCACTGTTACATGCATTTGAATGGGGAACTCGACCGAAACAAAGTATAAGTTTTCATTATGTGAATAACTTGGAAATCTTAGCTCAAACAGCTGCAAAACCTGTTTGCCCAGCACGGGAACCTTGAGTTCTATAAGATAAAGCCATAAACATGTGTATCCGAGTCTTCTATCAAAAGTTACAGCTATTTATATGAAGTTGTACAAAATAGCTTTCTTTCGCCAAGACAGTGCGTTTCTCACTGTTACATGCATTTGAATGGGGAACTCGACCGAAACAAAGTATAAGTTTTCATTATGTGAATAACTTGGAAATCTTAGCTCAAACAGCTGCAAAACCTGTTTTCCCAGCACGGAGACCTTCAGTTCTATAATTTAAGGCCATAAACATATTTGTCTGAGTCTTCTATCAAAAGTTACAGCTATTTCTATGAAGTTGTACAAAATAGCTTTCTTTCGCCAAGACAGTGCGTTTCTCACTGTTACATGCATTTGAATGGGGAACTCGACCGAAACAAAGTATAAGTTTTCATTATGTGAATAACTTGGAAATCTTAGCTCAAACAGCTGCAAAACCTGTTTTCCCAGCACGGAGACCTTGAGTTCTATAATATAAGGCCATAAACATGTTTGTCTGAGTCTTCTATCAAAAGTTACAGCTATTTCTATGAAGTTGTACAAAATAGCTTTCTTTCGCCAAGACAGTGCGTTTCTCACTGTTACATGCATTTGAATGGGGAACTCGACCGAAACAAAGTATAGATTTTCATTATGTGAATAACTTGGAAATCTTAGCTCAAACAGCTGCAAAACCTGTTTGCCCAGCACGGGAACCTTGAGTTCTATAAGATAAAGCCATAAACATGTGTATCCGAGTCTTCTATCAAAAGTTACAGCTATTTATATGAAGTTGTACAAAAACGCTTTCTTTCGCCAAGACAGTGCGTTTCTCACTGTTACATGCATTTGAATGGGGAACTCGACCGAAACAAAGTATAAGTTTTCATTATGTGAATAACTTGGAAATCTTAGCTCAAACAGCTGCAAAACCTGTTTTCCCAGCACGGAGACCTTCAGTTCTATAATATAAGGCCATAAACATGTTTGTCTGAGTCTTCTATCAAAAGTTACAGCTATTTCTATGAAGTTGTACAAAATAGCTTTCTTTCGCCAAGACAGTGCGTTTCTCACTGTTACATGCATTTGAATGGGGAACTCGACCGAAACAAAGTATAGATTTTCATTATGTGAATAACTTGGAAATCTTAGCTCAAACAGCTGCAAAACCTGGTTGCCCAGCACGGAGACCTTGAGTTCTATAAGATAAAGCCATAAACATGTGTATCCGAGTCTTCTATCAAAAGTTACAGCTATTTATATGAAGTTGTACAAAATAGCTTTCTTTCGCCAAGACAGTGCGTTTCTCACTGTTACATGCATTTGAATGGGGAACTCGACCGAAACAAAGTATAAGTTTTCATTATGTGAATAACTTGGAAATCTTAGCTCAAACAGCTGCAAAACCTGTTTGCCCAGCACGGGAACCTTGAGTTCTATAAGATAAAGCCATAAACATGTGTATCAGAGTCTTCTATCAAAAGTTACAGCTATTTATATGAAGTTGTACAAAATAGCTTTCTTTCGCCAAGACAGTGCGTTTCTCACTGTTACATGCATTTGAATGGGGAACTCGACCGAAACAAAGTATAGGTTTTCATTATGTGAATAACTTGGAAATCTTAGCTCAAACAGCTGCAAAACCTTTTTGCCCAGCACGGAGACCTTGAGTTCTATAAGATAAAGCCATAAACATGTGTATCCGAGTCTTCTATCAAAAGTTACAGCTATTTATATGAAGTTGTACAAAATAGCTTTCTTTCGCCAAGACAGTGCGTTTCTCACTGTTACATGCATTTGAATGGGGAACTCGACCGAAACAAAGTATAGGTTTTCATTATGTGAATAACTTGGAAATCTTAGCTCAAACAGCTGCAAAACCTTTTTGCCCAGCACGGAGACCTTGAGTTCTATAAGATAAAGCCATAAACATGTGTATCCGAGTCTTCTATCAAAAGTTACAGCTATTTATATGAAGTTGTACAAAATAGCTTTCTTTCGCCAAGACAGTGCGTTTCTCACTGTTACATGCATTTGAATGGGGAACTCGACCGAAACAAAGTATAGGTTTTCATTATGTGAATAACTTGGAAATCTTAGCTCAAACAGCTGCAAAACCTGTTTTCCCAGCACGGAGACCTTGAGTTCTATAAGATAAAGCCATAAACATGTGTATCCGAGTCTTCTATCAAAAGTTACAGCTATTTATATGAAGTTGTACAAAAACGCTTTCTTTCGCCAAGACAGTGCGTTTCTCACTGTTACATGCATTTGAATGGGGAACTCGACCGAAACAAAGTATAAGTTTTCATTATGTGAATAACTTGGAAATCTTAGCTCAAACAGCTGCAAAACCTGTTTGCCCAGCATGGAGACCTTGAGTTCTATAAGATAAAGCCATAAACATGTGTATTCGAGTCTTCTATCAAAAGTTACAGCCATTTATATGAAGTTGTACAAAATAGCTTTCTTTCGCCAAGACAGTGCGTTTCTCACTGTTACATGCATTTGAATGGGGAACTCGACCGAAACAAAGTATAAGTTTTCATTATGTGAATAACTTGGAAATCTTAGCTCAAACAGCTGCAAAACCTGTTTTCCCAGCACGGAGACCTTCAGTTCTATAATATAAGGCCATAAACATGTTTGTCTGAGTCTTCTATCAAAAGTTACAGCTATTTCTATGAAGTTGTACAAAATAGCTTTCTTTCGCCAAGACAGTGCGTTTCTCACTGTTACATGCATTTGAATGGGGAACTCGACCGAAACAAAGTATAAGTTTTCATTATGTGAATAACTTGGAAATCTTAGCTCAAACAGCTGCAAAACCTGTTTTCCCAGCACGGAGACCTTGAGTTCTATAATATAAGGCCATAAACATGTTTGTCTGAGTCTTCTATCAAAAGTTACAGCTATTTCTATGAAGTTGTACAAAATAGCTTTCTTTCGCCAAGACAGTGCGTTTCTCACTGTTACATGCATTTGAATGGGGAACTCGACCGAAACAAAGTATAAGTTTTCATTATGTGAATAACTTGGAAATCTTAGCTCAAACAGCTGCAAAACCTGTTTGCCCAGCACGGGAACCTTGAGTTCTATAAGATAAAGCCATAAACATGTGTATCCGAGTCTTCTATCAAAAGTTACAGCTATTTATATGAAGTTGTACAAAATAGCTTTCTTTCGCCAAGACAGTGCGTTTCTCACTGTTACATGCATTTGAATGGGGAACTCGACCGAAACAAAGTATAGGTTTTCATTATGTGAATAACTTGGAAATCTTAGCTCAAACAGCTGCAAAACCTTTTTGCCCAGCACGGAGACCTTGAGTTCTATAAGATAAAGCCATAAACATGTGTATCCGAGTCTTCTATCAAAAGTTACAGCTATTTATATGAAGTTGTACAAAAACGCTTTCTTTCGCCAAGACAGTGCGTTTCTCACTGTTACATGCATTTGAATGGGGAACTCGACCGAAACAAAGTATAAGTTTTCATTATGTGAATAACTTGGAAATCTTAGCTCAAACAGCTGCAAAATCTGTTTGCCCAGCACGGGAACCTTGAGTTCTATAAGATAAAGCCATAAACATGTGTATCCGAGTCTTCTATCAAAAGTTACAGCTATTTATATGAAGTTGTACAAAATAGCTTTCTTTCGCCAAGACAGTGCGTTTCTCACTGTTACATGCATTTGAATGGGGAACTCGACCGAAACAAAGTATAGGTTTTCATTATGTGTATAACTTGAAAATCTTAGCTCAAACAGCTGCAAAACCTGTTTTCCCAGCACGGAGACCTTCAGTTCTATAATATAAGGCCATAAACATGTTTGTCTGAGTCTTCTATCAAAAGTTACAGCTATTTCTATGAAGTTGTACAAAATAGCTTTCTTTCGCCAAGACAGTGCGTTTCTCACTGTTACATGCATTTGAATGGGGAACTCAACCGAAACAAAGTATAAGTTTTCATTATGTGAATAACTTGGAAATCTTAGCTCAAACAGCTGCAAAACCTGTTTTCCCAGCACGGAGACCTTGAGGTCTATAAGATAAAGCCATAAACATGTTTGTCTGAGTCTTCTATCAAAAGTTACAGCTATTTATATGAAGTTGTACAAAATAGCTTTCTTTCGCCAAGACAGTGCGTTTCTCACTGTTACATGCATTTGAATGGGGAACTCGACCGAAACAAAGTATAAGTTTTCATTATGTGAATAACTTGGAAATCTTAGCTCAAACAGCTGCAAAACCTGTTTTCCCAGCACGGGAACCTTGAGTTCTATAAGATAAAGCCATAAACATGTGTATCCGAGTCTTCTATCAAAAGTTACAGCTATTTATATGAAGTTGTACAAAATAGCTTTCTTTCGCCAAGACAGTGCGTTTCTCACTGTTACATGCATTTGAATGGGGAACTCGACCGAAACAAAGTATAAGTTTTCATTATGTGAATAACTTGGAAATCTTAGCTCAAACAGCTGCAAAACCTGTTTTCCCAGCACGGAGACCTTGAGTTCTATAAGATAAAGCCATAAACATGTGTATCCGAGTCTTCTATCAAAAGTTACAGCTATTTATATGAAGTTGTACAAAAACGCTTTCTTTCGCCAAGACAGTGCGTTTCTCACTGTTACATGCATTTGAATGGGGAACTCGACCGAAACAAAGTATAAGTTTTCATTATGTGAATAACTTGGAAATCTTAGCTCAAACAGCTGCAAAACCTGTTTTCCCAGCACGGAGACCTTGAGTTCTATAAGATAAAGCCATAAACATGTTTGTCTGAGTCTTCTATCAAAAGTTACAGCTATTTCTATGAAGTTGTACAAAATAGCTTTCTTTCGCCAAGACAGTGCGTTTCTCACTGTTACATGCATTTGAATGGGGAACTCGACCGAAACAAAGTATAAGTTTTCATTATGTGAATAACTTGGAAATCTTAGCTCAAACAGCTGCAAAACCTTTTTGCCCAGCACGGAGACCTTGAGTTCTATAAGATAAAGCCATAAACATGTGTATCCGAGTCTTCTATCAAAAGTTACAGCTATTTATATGAAGTTGTACAAAAACGCTTTCTTTCGCCAAGACAGTGCGTTTCTCACTGTTACATGCATTTGAATGGGGAACTCGACCGAAACAAAGTATAAGTTTTCATTATGTGAATAACTTGGAAATCTTAGCTCAAACAGCTGCAAAACCTGTTTGCCCAGCACGGGAACCTTGAGTTCTATAAGATAAAGCCATAAACATGTGTATCCGAGTCTTCTATCAAAAGTTACAGCTATTTATATGAAGTTGTACAAAAACGCTTTCTTTCGCCAAGACAGTGCGTTTCTCACTGTTACATGCATTTGAATGGGGAACTCGACCGAAACAAAGTATAAGTTTTCATTATGTGAATAACTTGGAAATCTTAGCTCAAACAGCTGCAAAACCTGTTTTCCCAGCACGGAGACCTTCAGTTCTATAATATAAGGCCATAAACATGTTTGTCTGAGTCTTCTATCAAAAGTTACAGCTATTTCTATGAAGTTGTACAAAATAGCTTTCTTTCGCCAAGACAGTGCGTTTCTCACTGTTACATGCATTTGAATGGGGAACTCGAGCGAAACAAAGTATAAGTTTTCATTATGTGAATAACTTGGAAATCTTAGCTCAAACAGCTGCAAAACCTGTTTTCCCAGCACGGAGACCTTGAGTTCTATAATATAAGGCCATAAACATGTTTGTCTGAGTCTTCTATCAAAAGTTACAGCTATTTCTATGAAGTTGTACAAAATAGCTTTCTTTCGCCAAGACAGTGCGTTTCTCACTGTTACATGCATTTGAATGGGGAACTCGACCGAAACAAAGTATAAGTTTTCATTATGTGAATAACTTGGAAATCTTAGCTCAAACAGCTGCAAAACCTGTTTTCCCAGCACGGAGACCTTGAGGTCTATAAGATAAAGCCATAAACATGTTTGTCTGAGTCTTCTATCAAAAGTTACAGCTATTTATATGAAGTTGTACAAAATAGCTTTCTTTCGCCAAGACAGTGCGTTTCTCACTGTTACATGCATTTGAATGGGGAACTCGACCGAAACAAAGTATAGATTTTCATTATGTGAATAACTTGGAAATCTTAGCTCAAACAGCTGCAAAACCTGTTTGCCCAGCACGGGAACCTTGAGTTCTATAAGATAAAGCCATAAACATGTGTATCCGAGTCTTCTATCAAAAGTTACAGCTATTTATATGAAGTTGTACAAAATAGCTTTCTTTCGCCAAGACAGTGCGTTTCTCACTGTTACATGCATTTGAATGGGGAACTCGACCGAAACAAAGTATAGGTTTTCATTATGTGAATAACTTGGAAATCTTAGCTCAAACAGCTGCAAAACCTTTTTGCCCAGCACGGAGACCTTGAGTTCTATAAGATAAATTCATAAACATGTGTATCCGAGTCTTCTATCAAAAGTTACAGCTATTTATATGAAGTTGTACAAAATAGCTTTCTTTCGCCAAGACAGTGCGTTTCTCACTGTTACATGCATTTGAATGGGGAACTCGACCGAAACGAAGTATAAGTTTTCATTATGTGAATAACTTGGAAATCTTAGCTCAAACAGCTGCAAAACCTGTTTTCCCAGCACAGAGACCTTGAGTTCTATAATATAAGGCCATAAACATGTTTGTCTGAGTCTTCTATCAAAAGTTACAGCTATTTCTATGAAGTTGTACAAAATAGCTTTCTTTCGCCAAGACAGTGCGTTTCTCACTGTTACATGCATTTGAATGGGGAACTCGACCGAAACAAAGTATAGATTTTCATTATGTGAATAACTTGGAAATCTTAGCTCAAACAGCTGCAAAACCTTTTTGCCCAGCACGGAGACCTTGAGTTCTATAAGATAAAGCCATAAACATGTGTATCCGAGTCTTCTATCAAAAGTTACAGCTATTTATATGAAGTTGTACAAAAACGCTTTCTTTCGCCAAGACAGTGCGTTTCTCACTGTTACATGCATTTGAATGGGGAACTCGACCGAAACAAAGTATAAGTTTTCATTATGTGAATAACTTGGAAATCTTAGCTCAAACAGCTGCAAAACCTGTTTGCCCAGCACGGGAACCTTGAGTTCTATAAGATAAAGCCATAAACATGTGTATCCGAGTCTTCTATCAAAAGTTACAGCTATTTATATGAAGTTGTACAAAATAGCTTTCTTTCGCCAAGACAGTGCGTTTCTCACTGTTACATGCATTTGAATGGGGAACTCGACCGAAACAAAGTATAGGTTTTCATTATGTGAATAACTTGGAAATCTTAGCTCAAACAGCTGCAAAACCTGTTTGCCCAGCACGGAGACCTTGAGTTCTATAAGATAAAGCCATAAACATGTGTATTCGAGTCTTCTATCAAAAGTTACAGCTATTTATATGAAGTTGTACAAAAACGCTTTCTTTCGCCAAGACAGTGCGTTTCTCACTGTTACATGCATTTGAATGGGGAACTCGACCGAAACAAAGTATAAGTTTTCATTATGTGAATAACTTGGAAATCTTAGCTCAAACAGCTGCAAAACCTGTTTTCCCAGCACGGAGACCTTCAGTTCTATAATATAAGGCCATAAACATGTTTGTCTGAGTCTTCTATCAAAAGTTACAGCTATTTCTATGAAGTTGTACAAAATAGCTTTCTTTCGCCAAGACAGTGCGTTTCTCACTGTTACATGCATTTGAATGGGGAACTCGACCGAAACAAAGTATAAGTTTTCATTATGTGAATAACTTGGAAATCTTAGCTCAAACAGCTGCAAAACCTGTTTTCCCAGCACGGAGACCTTGAGTTCTATAATATAAGGCCATAAACATGTTTGTCTGAGTCTTCTATCAAAAGTTACAGCTATTTCTATGAAGTTGTACAAAATAGCTTTCTTTCGCCAAGACAGTGCGTTTCTCACTGTTACATGCATTTGAATGGGGAACTCGACCGAAACAAAGTATAAGTTTTCATTATGTGAATAACTTGGAAATCTTAGCTCAAACAGCTGCAAAACCTGTTTTCCCAGCACGGAGACCTTGAGGTCTATAAGATAAAGCCATAAACATGTTTGTCTGAGTCTTCTATCAAAAGTTACAGCTATTTATATGAAGTTGTACAAAATAGCTTTCTTTCGCCAAGACAGTGCGTTTCTCACTGTTACATGCATTTGAATGGGGAACTCGACCGAAACAAAGTATAGATTTTCATTATGTGAATAACTTGGAAATCTTAGCTCAAACAGCTGCAAAACCTGTTTGCCCAGCACGGGAACCTTGAGTTCTATAAGATAAAGCCATAAACATGTGTATCCGAGTCTTCTATCAAAAGTTACAGCTATTTATATGAAGTTGTACAAAATAGCTTTCTTTCGCCAAGACAGTGCGTTTCTCACTGTTACATGCATTTGAATGGGGAACTCGACCGAAACAAAGTATAGGTTTTCATTATGTGAATAACTTGGAAATCTTAGCTCAAACAGCTGCAAAACCTTTTTGCCCAGCACGGAGACCTTGAGTTCTATAAGATAAATTCATAAACATGTGTATCCGAGTCTTCTATCAAAAGTTACAGCTATTTATATGAAGTTGTACAAAATAGCTTTCTTTCGCCAAGACAGTGCGTTTCTCACTGTTACATGCATTTGAATGGGGAACTCGACCGAAACGAAGTATAAGTTTTCATTATGTGAATAACTTGGAAATCTTAGCTCAAACAGCTGCAAAACCTGTTTGCCCAGCACGGGAACCTTGAGTTCTATAAGATAAAGCCATAAACATGTGTATCCGAGTCTTCTATCAAAAGTTACAGCTATTTATATGAAGTTGTACAAAATAGCTTTCTTTCGCCAAGACAGTGCGTTTCTCACTGTTACATGCATTTGAATGGGGAACTCGACCGAAACAAAGTATAGGTTTTCATTATGTGAATAACTTGGAAATCTTAGCTCAAACAGCTGCAAAACCTGTTTGCCCAGCACGGAGACCTTGAGTTCTATAAGATAAAGCCATAAACATGTGTATCCGAGTCTTCTATCAAAAGTTACAGCTATTTATATGAAGTTGTACAAAAACGTTTTCTTTCGCCAAGACAGTGCGTTTCTCACTGTTACATGCATTTGAATGGGGAACTCGACCGAAACAAAGTATAAGTTTTCATTATGTGAATAACTTGGAAATCTTAGCTCAAACAGCTGCAAAACCTGTTTTCCCAGCACGGAGACCTTCAGTTCTATAATATAAGGCCATAAACATGTTTGTCTGAGTCTTCTATCAAAAGTTACAGCTATTTCTATGAAGTTGTACAAAATAGCTTTCTTTCGCCAAGACAGTGCGTTTCTCACTGTTACATGCATTTGAATGGGGAACTCGACCGAAACAAAGTATAGATTTTCATTATGTGAATAACTTGGAAATCTTAGCTCAAACAGCTGCAAAACCTGTTTGCCCAGCACGGGAACCTTGAGTTCTATAATATAAGGCCATAAACATGTGTATCCGAGTCTTCTATCAAAAGTTACAGCTATTTCTATGAAGTTGTACAAAATAGCTTTCTTTCGCCAAGACAGTGCGTTTCTCACTGTTACATGCATTTGAATGGGGAACTCGACCGAAACAAAGTATAGATTTTCATTATGTGAATAACTTAGAAATCTTAGCTCAAACAGCTGCAAAACCTGTTTGCCCAGCACGGGAACCTTGAGTTCTATAAGATAAAGCCATAAACATGTTTGTCTGAGTCTTCTATCAAAAGTTACAGCTATTTATATGAAGTTGTACAAAAACGTTTTCTTTCGCCAAGACAGTGCGTTTCTCACTGTTACATGCATTTGAATGGGGAACTCGACCGAAACAAAGTATAAGTTTTCATTATGTGAATAACTTGGAAATCTTAGCTCAAACAGCTGCAAAACCTGTTTTCCCAGCACGGAGACCTTGAGTTCTATAATATAAGGCCATAAACATGTGTATCCGAGTCTTCTATCAAAAGTTACAGCTATTTATATGAAGTTGTACAAAAACGCTTTCTTTCGCCAAGACAGTGCGTTTCTCACTGTTACATGCATTTGAATGGGGAACTCGACCGAAACAAAGTATAAGTTTTCATTATGTGAATAACTTGGAAATCTTAGCTCAAACAGCTGCAAAACCTGTTTTCCCAGCACGGAGACCTTCAGTTCTATAATATAAGGCCATAAACATGTTTGTCTGAGTCTTCTATCAAAAGTTACAGCTATTTCTATGAAGTTGTACAAAATAGCTTTCTTTCGCCAAGACAGTGCGTTTCTCACTGTTACATGCATTTGAATGGGGAACTCGACCGAAACAAAGTATAAGTTTTCATTATGTGAATAACTTGGAAATCTTAGCTCAAACAGCTGCAAAACCTGTTTTCCCAGCACGGAGACCTTGAGGTCTATAAGATAAAGCCATAAACATGTTTGTCTGAGTCTTCTATCAAAAGTTACAGCTATTTATATGAAGTTGTACAAAATAGCTTTCTTTCGCCAAGACAGTGCGTTTCTCACTGTTACATGCATTTGAATGGGGAACTCGACCGAAACAAAGTATAGATTTTCATTATGTGAATAACTTGGAAATCTTAGCTCAAACAGCTGCAAAACCTGTTTGCCCAGCACGGGAACCTTGAGTTCTATAAGATAAAGCCATAAACATGTGTATCCGAGTCTTCTATCAAAAGTTACAGCTATTTATATGAAGTTGTACAAAAACGCTTTCTTTCGCCAAGACAGTGCGTTTCTCACTGTTACATGCATTTGAATGGGGAACTCGAGCGAAACAAAGTATAAGTTTTCATTATGTGAATAACTTGGAAATCTTAGCTCAAACAGCTGCAAAACCTGTTTTCCCAGCACGGAGACCTTGAGTTCTATAATATAAGGCCATAAACATGTTTGTCTGAGTCTTCTATCAAAAGTTACAGCTATTTCTATGAAGTTGTACAAAATAGCTTTCTTTCGCCAAGACAGTGCGTTTCTCACTGTTACATGCATTTGAATGGGGAACTCGACCGAAACAAAGTATAAGTTTTCATTATGTGAATAACTTGGAAATCTTAGCTCAAACAGCTGCAAAACCTGTTTTCCCAGCACGGAGACCTTGAGGTCTATAAGATAAAGCCATAAACATGTTTGTCTGAGTCTTCTATCAAAAGTTACAGCTATTTATATGAAGTTGTACAAAATAGCTTTCTTTCGCCAAGACAGTGCGTTTCTCACTGTTACATGCATTTGAATGGGGAACTCGACCGAAACAAAGTATAGATTTTCATTATGTGAATAACTTGGAAATCTTAGCTCAAACAGCTGCAAAACCTGTTTGCCCAGCACGGGAACCTTGAGTTCTATAAGATAAAGCCATAAACATGTGTATCCGAGTCTTCTATCAAAAGTTACAGCTATTTATATGAAGTTGTACAAAATAGCTTTCTTTCGCCAAGACAGTGCGTTTCTCACTGTTACATGCATTTGAATGGGGAACTCGACCGAAACAAAGTATAGGTTTTCATTATGTGAATAACTTGGAAATCTTAGCTCAAACAGCTGCAAAACCTTTTTGCCCAGCACGGAGACCTTGAGTTCTATAAGATAAATTCATAAACATGTGTATCCGAGTCTTCTATCAAAAGTTACAGCTATTTATATGAAGTTGTACAAAATAGCTTTCTTTCGCCAAGACAGTGCGTTTCTCACTGTTACATGCATTTGAATGGGGAACTCGACCGAAACGAAGTATAAGTTTTCATTATGTGAATAACTTGGAAATCTTAGCTCAAACAGCTGCAAAACCTGTTTTCCCAGCACAGAGACCTTGAGTTCTATAATATAAGGCCATAAACATGTTTGTCTGAGTCTTCTATCAAAAGTTACAGCTATTTCTATGAAGTTGTATAAAATAGCTTTCTTTCGCCAAGACAGTGCGTTTCTCACTGTTACATGCATTTGAATGGGGAACTCGACCGAAACAAAGTATAGATTTTCATTATGTGAATAACTTGGAAATCTTAGCTCAAACAGCTGCAAAACCTTTTTGCCCAGCACGGAGACCTTGAGTTCTATAAGATAAAGCCATAAACATGTGTATCCGAGTCTTCTATCAAAAGTTACAGCTATTTATATGAAGTTGTACAAAAACGCTTTCTTTCGCCAAGACAGTGCGTTTCTCACTGTTACATGCATTTGAATGGGGAACTCGACCGAAACAAAGTATAAGTTTTCATTATGTGAATAACTTGGAAATCTTAGCTCAAACAGCTGCAAAACCTGTTTGCCCAGCACGGGAACCTTGAGTTCTATAAGATAAAGCCATAAACATGTGTATCCGAGTCTTCTATCAAAAGTTACAGCTATTTATATGAAGTTGTACAAAATAGCTTTCTTTCGCCAAGACAGTGCGTTTCTCACTGTTACATGCATTTGAATGGGGAACTCGACCGAAACAAAGTATAGGTTTTCATTATGTGAATAACTTGGAAATCTTAGCTCAAACAGCTGCAAAACCTGTTTGCCCAGCACGGAGACCTTGAGTTCTATAAGATAAAGCCATAAACATGTGTATTCGAGTCTTCTATCAAAAGTTACAGCTATTTATATGAAGTTGTACAAAAACGCTTTCTTTCGCCAAGACAGTGCGTTTCTCACTGTTACATGCATTTGAATGGGGAACTCGACCGAAACAAAGTATAAGTTTTCATTATGTGAATAACTTGGAAATCTTAGCTCAAACAGCTGCAAAACCTGTTTTCCCAGCACGGAGACCTTCAGTTCTATAATATAAGGCCATAAACATGTTTGTCTGAGTCTTCTATCAAAAGTTACAGCTATTTCTATGAAGTTGTACAAAATAGCTTTCTTTCGCCAAGACAGTGCGTTTCTCACTGTTACATGCATTTGAATGGGGAACTCGAGCGAAACAAAGTATAAGTTTTCATTATGTGAATAACTTGGAAATCTTAGCTCAAACAGCTGCAAAACCTGTTTTCCCAGCACGGAGACCTTGAGTTCTATAATATAAGGCCATAAACATGTTTGTCTGAGTCTTCTATCAAAAGTTACAGCTATTTCTATGAAGTTGTACAAAATAGCTTTCTTTCGCCAAGACAGTGCGTTTCTCACTGTTACATGCATTTGAATGGGGAACTCGACCGAAACAAAGTATAAGTTTTCATTATGTGAATAACTTGGAAATCTTAGCTCAAACAGCTGCAAAACCTGTTTTCCCAGCACGGAGACCTTGAGGTCTATAAGATAAAGCCATAAACATGTTTGTCTGAGTCTTCTATCAAAAGTTACAGCTATTTATATGAAGTTGTACAAAATAGCTTTCTTTCGCCAAGACAGTGCGTTTCTCACTGTTACATGCATTTGAATGGGGAACTCGACCGAAACAAAGTATAGATTTTCATTATGTGAATAACTTGGAAATCTTAGCTCAAACAGCTGCAAAACCTGTTTGCCCAGCACGGGAACCTTGAGTTCTATAAGATAAAGCCATAAACATGTGTATCCGAGTCTTCTATCAAAAGTTACAGCTATTTATATGAAGTTGTACAAAATAGCTTTCTTTCGCCAAGACAGTGCGTTTCTCACTGTTACATGCATTTGAATGGGGAACTCGACCGAAACAAAGTATAGGTTTTCATTATGTGAATAACTTGGAAATCTTAGCTCAAACAGCTGCAAAACCTTTTTGCCCAGCACGGAGACCTTGAGTTCTATAAGATAAATTCATAAACATGTGTATCCGAGTCTTCTATCAAAAGTTACAGCTATTTATATGAAGTTGTACAAAATAGCTTTCTTTCGCCAAGACAGTGCGTTTCTCACTGTTACATGCATTTGAATGGGGAACTCGACCGAAACGAAGTATAAGTTTTCATTATGTGAATAACTTGGAAATCTTAGCTCAAACAGCTGCAAAACCTGTTTGCCCAGCACGGGAACCTTGAGTTCTATAAGATAAAGCCATAAACATGTGTATCCGAGTCTTCTATCAAAAGTTACAGCTATTTATATGAAGTTGTACAAAATAGCTTTCTTTCGCCAAGACAGTGCGTTTCTCACTGTTACATGCATTTGAATGGGGAACTCGACCGAAACAAAGTATAGATTTTCATTATGTGAATAACTTGGAAATCTTAGCTCAAACAGCTGCAAAACCTGTTTGCCCAGCACGGGAACCTTGAGTTCTATAATATAAGGCCATAAACATGTGTATCCGAGTCTTCTATCAAAAGTTACAGCTATTTCTATGAAGTTGTACAAAATAGCTTTCTTTCGCCAAGACAGTGCGTTTCTCACTGTTACATGCATTTTGAATGGGGAACTCGACCGAAACAAAGTATAGGTTTTCATTATGTGAATAACTTGGAAATCTTAGCTCAAACAGCTGCAAAACCTGTTTTCCCAGCACGGAGACCTTGAGTTCTATAAGATAAAGCCATAAACATGTTTGTCTGAGTCTTCTATCAAAAGTTACAGCTATTTCTATGAAGTTGTACAAAAACGCTTTCTTTCGCCAAGACAGTGCGTTTCTCACTGTTACATGCATTTGAATGGGGAACTCGACCGAAACAAAGTATAGGTTTTCATTATGTGAATAACTTGGAAATCTTAGCTCAAACAGCTGCAAAACCTGTTTGCCCAGCACGGAGACCTTGAGTTCTATAAGATAAAGCCATAAACATGTGTATCCGAGTCTTCTATCAAAAGTTACAGCTATTTATATGAAGTTGTACAAAAACGCTTTCTTTCGCCAAGACAGTGCGTTTCTCACTGTTACATGCATTTGAATGGGGAACTCGACCGAAACAAAGTATAAGTTTTCATTATGTGAATAACTTGGAAATCTTAGCTCAAACAGCTGCAAAACCTGTTTTCCCAGCACGGAGACCTTGAGTTCTATAATATAAGGCCATAAACATGTTTGTCTGAGTCTTCTATCAAAAGTTACAGCTATTTCTATGAAGTTGTACAAAAACGTTTTCTTTCGCCAAGACAGTGCGTTTCTCACTGTTACATGCATTTGAATGGGGAACTCGACCGAAACAAAGTATAGATTTTCATTATGTGAATAACTTGGAAATCTTAGCTCAAACAGCTGCAAAACCTGTTTTCCCAGCACGGGAACCTTGAGTTCTATAAGATAAAGCCATAAACATGTTTGTCTGAGTCTTCTATCAAAAGTTACAGCTATTTCTATGAAGTTGTACAAAATAGCTTTCTTTCGCCAAGACAGTGCGTTTCTCACTGTTACATGCATTTGAATGGGGAACTCGACCGAAACAAAGTATAGATTTTCATTATGTGAATAACTTGGAAATCTTAGCTCAAACAGCTGCGAAACCTGTTTGCCCAGCACGGGAACCTTGAGTTCTATAAGATAAAGCCATAAACATGTGTATCCGAGTCTTCTATCAAAAGTTACAGCTATTTATATGAAGTTGTACAAAATAGCTTTCTTTCGCCAAGACAGTGCGTTTCTCACTGTTACATGCATTTGAATGGGGAACTCGACCGAAACAAAGTATAAGTTTTCATTATGTGAATAACTTGGAAATCTTAGCTCAAACAGCTGCAAAACCTGTTTGCCCAGCACGGGAACCTTGAGTTCTATAAGATAAAGCCATAAACATGTGTATCCGAGTCTTCTATCAAAAGTTACAGCTATTTATATGAAGTTGTACAAAATAGCTTTCTTTCGCCAAGACAGTGCGTTTCTCACTGTTACATGCATTTGAATGGGGAACTCGACCGAAACAAAGTATAGATTTTCATTATGTGAATAACTTGGAAATCTTAGCTCAAACAGCTGCAAAACCTGTTTTCCCAGCACGGAGACCTTGAGTTCTATAAGATAAAGCCATAAACATGTGTATCCGAGTCTTCTATCAAATGTTACAGCTATTTATATGAAGTTGTACAAAAACGCTTTCTTTCGCCAAGACAGTGCGTTTCTCACTGTTACATGCATTTGAATGGGGAACTCGACCGAAACAAAGTATAGGTTTTCATTATGTGAATAACTTGGAAATCTTAGCTCAAACAGCTGCAAAACCTGTTTGCCCAGCACGGAGACCTTGAGTTCTATAAGATAAAGCCATAAACATGTGTATCCGAGTCTTCTATCAAAAGTTACAGCTATTTATATGAAGTTGTACAAAAACGCTTTCTTTCGCCAAGACAGTGCGTTTCTCACTGTTACATGCATTTGAATGGGGAACTCGACCGAAACAAAGTATAAGTTTTCATTATGTGAATAACTTGGAAATCTTAGCTCAAACAGCTGCAAAACCTGTTTTCCCAGCACGGAGACCTTGAGTTCTATAATATAAGGCCATAAACATGTTTGTCTGAGTCTTCTATCAAAAGTTACAGCTATTTCTATGAAGTTGTACAAAAACGTTTTCTTTCGCCAAGACAGTGCGTTTCTCACTGTTACATGCATTTGAATGGGGAACTCGACCGAAACAAAGTATAGGTTTTCATTATGTGAATAACTTGGAAATCTTAGCTCAAACAGCTGCAAAACCTGTTTTCCCAGCACGGAGACCTTGAGTTCTATAATATAAGGCCATAAACATGTTTGTCTGAGTCTTCTATCAAAAGTTACAGCTATTTCTATGAAGTTGTACAAAATAGCTTTCTTTCGCCAAGACAGTGCGTTTCTCACTGTTACATGCATTTGAATGGGGAACTCGACCGAAACAAAGTATAGATTTTCATTATGTGAATAACTTGGAAATCTTAGCTCAAACAGCTGCAAAACCTGTTTGCCCAGCACGGGAACCTTGAGTTCTATAAGATAAAGCCATAAACATGTGTATCTGAGTCTTCTATCAAAAGTTACAGCTATTTATATGAAGTTGTACAAAAACGCTTTCTTTCGCCAAGACAGTGCGTTTCTCACTGTTACATGCATTTGAATGGGGAACTCGACCGAAACAAAGTATAAGTTTTCATTATGTGAATAACTTGGAAATCTTAGCTCAAACAGCTGCAAAACCTGTTTGCCCAGCACGGGAACCTTGAGTTCTATAAGATAAAGCCATAAACATGTGTATCCGAGTCTTCTATCAAATGTTACAGCTATTTATATGAAGTTGTACAAAATAGCTTTCTTTCGCCAAGACAGTGCGTTTCTCACTGTTACATGCATTTGAATGGGGAACTCGACCGAAACAAAGTATAGGTTTTCATTATGTGAATAACTTGGAAATCTTAGCTCAAACAGCTGCAAAACCTGTTTTCCCAGCACGGAGACCTTGAGTTCTATAAGATAAAGCCATAAACATGTGTATCCGAGTCTTCTATCAAAAGTTACAGCTATTTATATGAAGTTGTACAAAAACGTTTTCTTTCGCCAAGACAGTGCGTTTCTTACTGTTACATGCATTTGAATGGGGAACTCGACCGAAACAAAGTATAAGTTTTCATTATGTGAATAACTTGGAAATCTTAGCTCAAACAGCTGCAAAACCTGTTTTCCCAGCACGGAGACCTTCAGTTCTATAATATAAGGCCATAAACATGTTTGTCTGAGTCTTCTATCAAAAGTTACAGCTATTTCTATGAAGTTGTACAAAATAGCTTTCTTTCGCCAAGACAGTGCGTTTCTCACTGTTACATGCATTTGAATGGGGAACTCGACCGAAACAAAGTATAGATTTTCATTATGTGAATAACTTGGAAATCTTAGCTCAAACAGCTGCAAAACCTGTTTGCCCAGCACGGGAACCTTGAGTTCTATAAGATAAAGCCATAAACATGTGTATCCGAGTCTTCTATCAAAAGTTACAGCTATTTATATGAAGTTGTACAAAATAGCTTTCTTTCGCCAAGACAGTGCGTTTCTCACTGTTACATGCATTTGAATGGGGAACTCGACCGAAACAAAGTATAGGTTTTCATTATGTGAATAACTTGGAAATCTTAGCTCAAACAGCTGCAAATCCTTTTTGCCCAGCACGGAGACCTTGAGTTCTATAAGATAAAGCCATAAACATGTGTATCCGAGTCTTCTATCAAAAGTTACAGCTATTTATATGAAGTTGTACAAAAACGTTTTCTTTCGCCAAGACAGTGCGTTTCTCACTGTTACATGCATTTTGAATGGGGAACTCGACCGAAACAAAGTATAGGTTTTCATTATGTGAATAACTTGGAAATCTTAGCTCAAACAGCTGCAAAACCTGTTTTCCCAGCACGGAGACCTTGAGTTCTATAAGATAAAGCCATAAACATGTTTGTCTGAGTCTTCTATCAAAAGTTACAGCTATTTCTATGAAGTTGTACAAAAACGCTTTCTTTCGCCAAGACAGTGCGTTTCTCACTGTTACATGCATTTGAATGGGGAACTCGACCGAAACAAAGTATAGGTTTTCATTATGTGAATAACTTGGAAATCTTAGCTCAAACAGCTGCAAAACCTGTTTTCCCAGCACGGGAACCTTGAGTTCTATAAGATAAAGCCATAAACATGTGTATCCGAGTCTTCTATCAAAAGTTACAGCTATTTATATGAAGTTGTACAAAAACGCTTTCTTTCGCCAAGACAGTGCGTTTCTCACTGTTACATGCATTTGAATGGGGAACTCGACCGAAACAAAGTATAAGTTTTCATTATGTGAATAACTTGGAAATCTTAGCTCAAACAGCTGCAAAACCTGTTTTCCCAGCACGGAGACCTTCAGTTCTATAATATAAGGCCATAAACATGTTTGTCTGAGTCTTCTATCAAAAGTTACAGCTATTTCTATGAAGTTGTACAAAAACGTTTTCTTTCGCCAAGACAGTGCGTTTCTCACTGTTACATGCATTTGAATGGGGAACTCGACCGAAACAAAGTATAGATTTTCATTATGTGAATAACTTGGAAATCTTAGCTCAAACAGCTGCAAAACCTGTTTTCCCAGCACAGGAACCTTGAGTTCTATAAGATAAAGCCATAAACATGTTTGTCTGAGTCTTCTATCAAAAGTTACAGCTATTTCTATGAAGTTGTACAAAATAGCTTTCTTTCGCCAAGACAGTGCGTTTCTCACTGTTACATGCATTTGAATGGGGAACTCGACCGAAACAAAGTATAGATTTTCATTATGTGAATAACTTGGAAATCTTAGCTCAAACAGCTGCAAAACCTGTTTGCCCAGCACGGAGACCTTGAGTTCTATAAGATAAAGCCATAAACATGTGTATCCGAGTCTTCTATCAAAAGTTACAGATATTTATATGAAGTTGTACAAAAACGCTTTCTTTCGCCAAGACAGTGCATTTCTCACTGTTACATGCATTTGAATGGGGAACTCGACCGAAACAAAGTATAAGTTTTCATTATGTGAATAACTTGGAAATCTTAGCTCAAACAGCTGCAAAACCTGTTTTCCCAGCACGGAGAACTTCAGTTCTATAATATAAGGCCATAAATATTTTTGTCTGAGTCTTCTATCAAAAGTTACAGCTATTTCTATGAAGTTGTACAAAAACGTTTTCTTTCGCCAAGACAGTGCGTTTCTCACTGTTACATGCATTTTGAATGGGGAACTCGACCGAAACAAAGTATAGGTTTTCATTATGTGAATAACTTGGAAATCTTAGCTCAAACAGCTGCAAAACCTGTTTTCCCAGCACGGAGACCTTGAGTTCTATAAGATAAAGCCATAAACATGTTTGTCTGAGTCTTCTATCAAAAGTTACAGCTATTTCTATGAAGTTGTACAAAAACGCTTTCTTTCGCCAAGACAGTGCGTTTCTCACTGTTACATGCATTTGAATGGGGAACTCGACCGAAACAAAGTATAGGTTTTCATTATGTGAATAACTTGGAAATCTTAGCTCAAACAGCTGCAAAACCTGTTTGCCCAGCACGGAGACCTTGAGTTCTATAAGATAAAGCCATAAACATGTGTATCCGAGTCTTCTATCAAAAGTTACAGCTATTTATATGAAGTTGTACAAAAACGCTTTCTTTCGCCAAGACAGTGCGTTTCTCACTGTTACATGCATTTGAATGGGGAACTCGACCGAAACAAAGTATAAGTTTTCATTATGTGAATAACTTGGAAATCTTAGCTCAAACAGCTGCAAAACCTGTTTTCCCAGCACGGAGACCTTGAGTTCTATAATATAAGGCCATAAACATGTTTGTCTGAGTCTTCTATCAAAAGTTACAGCTATTTCTATGAAGTTGTACAAAAACGTTTTCTTTCGCCAAGACAGTGCGTTTCTCACTGTTACATGCATTTGAATGGGGAACTCGACCGAAACAAAGTATAGATTTTCATTATGTGAATAACTTGGAAATCTTAGCTCAAACAGCTGCAAAACCTGTTTTCCCAGCACGGGAACCTTGAGTTCTATAAGATAAAGCCATAAACATGTTTGTCTGAGTCTTCTATCAAAAGTTACAGCTATTTCTATGAAGTTGTACAAAATAGCTTTCTTTCGCCAAGACAGTGCGTTTCTCACTGTTACATGCATTTGAATGGGGAACTCGACCGAAACAAAGTATAGATTTTCATTATGTGAATAACTTGGAAATCTTAGCTCAAACAGCTGCGAAACCTGTTTGCCCAGCACGGGAACCTTGAGTTCTATAAGATAAAGCCATAAACATGTGTATCCGAGTCTTCTATCAAAAGTTACAGCTATTTATATGAAGTTGTACAAAATAGCTTTCTTTCGCCAAGACAGTGCGTTTCTCACTGTTACATGCATTTGAATGGGGAACTCGACCGAAACAAAGTATAAGTTTTCATTATGTGAATAACTTGGAAATCTTAGCTCAAACAGCTGCAAAACCTGTTTGCCCAGCACGGGAACCTTGAGTTCTATAAGATAAAGCCATAAACATGTGTATCCGAGTCTTCTATCAAAAGTTACAGCTATTTATATGAAGTTGTACAAAATAGCTTTCTTTCGCCAAGACAGTGCGTTTCTCACTGTTACATGCATTTGAATGGGGAACTCGACCGAAACAAAGTATAGATTTTCATTATGTGAATAACTTGGAAATCTTAGCTCAAACAGCTGCAAAACCTGTTTTCCCAGCACGGAGACCTTGAGTTCTATAAGATAAAGCCATAAACATGTGTATCCGAGTCTTCTATCAAAAGTTACAGCTATTTATATGAAGTTGTACAAAAACGCTTTCTTTCGCCAAGACAGTGCGTTTCTCACTGTTACATGCATTTGAATGGGGAACTCGACCGAAACAAAGTATAGGTTTTCATTATGTGAATAACTTGGAAATCTTAGCTCAAACAGCTGCAAAACCTGTTTGCCCAGCACGGAGACCTTGAGTTCTATAAGATAAAGCCATAAACATGTGTATCCGAGTCTTCTATCAAAAGTTACAGCTATTTATATGAAGTTGTACAAAAACGCTTTCTTTCGCCAAGACAGTGCGTTTCTCACTGTTACATGCATTTGAATGGGGAACTCGACCGAAACAAAGTATAAGTTTTCATTATGTGAATAACTTGGAAATCTTAGCTCAAACAGCTGCAAAACCTGTTTTCCCAGCACGGAGACCTTGAGTTCTATAATATAAGGCCATAAACATGTTTGTCTGAGTCTTCTATCAAAAGTTACAGCTATTTCTATGAAGTTGTACAAAAACGTTTTCTTTCGCCAAGACAGTGCGTTTCTCACTGTTACATGCATTTGAATGGGGAACTCGACCGAAACAAAGTATAGGTTTTCATTATGTGAATAACTTGGAAATCTTAGCTCAAACAGCTGCAAAACCTGTTTTCCCAGCACGGAGACCTTGAGTTCTATAATATAAGGCCATAAACATGTTTGTCTGAGTCTTCTATCAAAAGTTACAGCTATTTCTATGAAGTTGTACAAAATAGCTTTCTTTCGCCAAGACAGTGCGTTTCTCACTGTTACATGCATTTGAATGGGGAACTCGACCGAAACAAAGTATAGATTTTCATTATGTGAATAACTTGGAAATCTTAGCTCAAACAGCTGCAAAACCTGTTTGCCCAGCACGGGAACCTTGAGTTCTATAAGATAAAGCCATAAACATGTGTATCTGAGTCTTCTATCAAAAGTTACAGCTATTTATATGAAGTTGTACAAAAACGCTTTCTTTCGCCAAGACAGTGCGTTTCTCACTGTTACATGCATTTGAATGGGGAACTCGACCGAAACAAAGTATAAGTTTTCATTATGTGAATAACTTGGAAATCTTAGCTCAAACAGCTGCAAAACCTGTTTGCCCAGCACGGGAACCTTGAGTTCTATAAGATAAAGCCATAAACATGTGTATCCGAGTCTTCTATCAAATGTTACAGCTATTTATATGAAGTTGTACAAAATAGCTTTCTTTCGCCAAGACAGTGCGTTTCTCACTGTTACATGCATTTGAATGGGGAACTCGACCGAAACAAAGTATAGGTTTTCATTATGTGAATAACTTGGAAATCTTAGCTCAAACAGCTGCAAAACCTGTTTTCCCAGCACGGAGACCTTGAGTTCTATAAGATAAAGCCATAAACATGTGTATCCGAGTCTTCTATCAAAAGTTACAGCTATTTATATGAAGTTGTACAAAAACGTTTTCTTTCGCCAAGACAGTGCGTTTCTTACTGTTACATGCATTTGAATGGGGAACTCGACCGAAACAAAGTATAAGTTTTCATTATGTGAATAACTTGGAAATCTTAGCTCAAACAGCTGCAAAACCTGTTTTCCCAGCACGGAGACCTTCAGTTCTATAATATAAGGCCATAAACATGTTTGTCTGAGTCTTCTATCAAAAGTTACAGCTATTTCTATGAAGTTGTACAAAATAGCTTTCTTTCGCCAAGACAGTGCGTTTCTCACTGTTACATGCATTTGAATGGGGAACTCGACCGAAACAAAGTATAGATTTTCATTATGTGAATAACTTGGAAATCTTAGCTCAAACAGCTGCAAAACCTGTTTGCCCAGCACGGGAACCTTGAGTTCTATAAGATAAAGCCATAAACATGTGTATCCGAGTCTTCTATCAAAAGTTACAGCTATTTATATGAAGTTGTACAAAATAGCTTTCTTTCGCCAAGACAGTGCGTTTCTCACTGTTACATGCATTTGAATGGGGAACTCGACCGAAACAAAGTATAGGTTTTCATTATGTGAATAACTTGGAAATCTTAGCTCAAACAGCTGCAAATCCTTTTTGCCCAGCACGGAGACCTTGAGTTCTATAAGATAAAGCCATAAACATGTGTATCCGAGTCTTCTATCAAAAGTTACAGCTATTTATATGAAGTTGTACAAAAACGTTTTCTTTCGCCAAGACAGTGCGTTTCTCACTGTTACATGCATTTTGAATGGGGAACTCGACCGAAACAAAGTATAGGTTTTCATTATGTGAATAACTTGGAAATCTTAGCTCAAACAGCTGCAAAACCTGTTTTCCCAGCACGGAGACCTTGAGTTCTATAAGATAAAGCCATAAACATGTTTGTCTGAGTCTTCTATCAAAAGTTACAGCTATTTCTATGAAGTTGTACAAAAACGCTTTCTTTCGCCAAGACAGTGCGTTTCTCACTGTTACATGCATTTGAATGGGGAACTCGACCGAAACAAAGTATAAGTTTTCATTATGTGAATAACTTGGAAATCTTAGCTCAAACAGCTGCAAAACCTGTTTTCCCAGCACGGGAACCTTGAGTTCTATAAGATAAAGCCATAAACATGTTTGTCTGAGTCTTCTATCAAAAGTTACAGCTATTTCTATGAAGTTGTACAAAATAGCTTTCTTTCGCCAAGACAGTGCGTTTCTCACTGTTACATGCATTTGAATGGGGAACTCGACCGAAACAAAGTATAGATTTTCATTATGTGAATAACTTGGAAATCTTAGCTCAAACAGCTGCAAAACCTGTTTGCCCAGCACGGAGACCTTGAGTTCTATAAGATAAAGCCATAAACATGTGTATCCGAGTCTTCTATCAAAAGTTACAGCTATTTATATGAAGTTGTACAAAAACGCTTTCTTTCGCCAAGACAGTGCATTTCTCACTGTTACATGCATTTGAATGGGGAACTCGACCGAAACAAAGTATAAGTTTTCATTATGTGAATAACTTGGAAATCTTAGCTCAAACAGCTGCAAAACCTGTTTTCCCAGCACGGAGAACTTCAGTTCTATAATATAAGGCCATAAATATTTTTGTCTGAGTCTTCTATCAAAAGTTACAGCTATTTCTATGAAGTTGTACAAAAACGTTTTCTTTCGCCAAGACAGTGCGTTTCTCACTGTTACATGCATTTTGAATGGGGAACTCGACCGAAACAAAGTATAGGTTTTCATTATGTGAATAACTTGGAAATCTTAGCTCAAACAGCTGCAAAACCTGTTTTCCCAGCACGGAGACCTTGAGTTCTATAAGATAAAGCCATAAACATGTTTGTCTGAGTCTTCTATCAAAAGTTACAGCTATTTCTATGAAGTTGTACAAAAACGCTTTCTTTCGCCAAGACAGTGCGTTTCTCACTGTTACATGCATTTGAATGGGGAACTCGACCGAAACAAAGTATAGGTTTTCATTATGTGAATAACTTGGAAATCTTAGCTCAAACAGCTGCAAAACCTGTTTGCCCAGCACGGAGACCTTGAGTTCTATAAGATAAAGCCATAAACATGTGTATCCGAGTCTTCTATCAAAAGTTACAGCTATTTATATGAAGTTGTACAAAAACGCTTTCTTTCGCCAAGACAGTGCGTTTCTCACTGTTACATGCATTTGAATGGGGAACTCGACCGAAACAAAGTATAAGTTTTCATTATGTGAATAACTTGGAAATCTTAGCTCAAACAGCTGCAAAACCTGTTTTCCCAGCACGGAGACCTTGAGTTCTATAATATAAGGCCATAAACATGTTTGTCTGAGTCTTCTATCAAAAGTTACAGCTATTTCTATGAAGTTGTACAAAAACGTTTTCTTTCGCCAAGACAGTGCGTTTCTCACTGTTACATGCATTTGAATGGGGAACTCGACCGAAACAAAGTATAGATTTTCATTATGTGAATAACTTGGAAATCTTAGCTCAAACAGCTGCAAAACCTGTTTTCCCAGCACGGGAACCTTGAGTTCTATAAGATAAAGCCATAAACATGTTTGTCTGAGTCTTCTATCAAAAGTTACAGCTATTTCTATGAAGTTGTACAAAATAGCTTTCTTTCGCCAAGACAGTGCGTTTCTCACTGTTACATGCATTTGAATGGGGAACTCGACCGAAACAAAGTATAGATTTTCATTATGTGAATAACTTGGAAATCTTAGCTCAAACAGCTGCGAAACCTGTTTGCCCAGCACGGGAACCTTGAGTTCTATAAGATAAAGCCATAAACATGTGTATCCGAGTCTTCTATCAAAAGTTACAGCTATTTATATGAAGTTGTACAAAATAGCTTTCTTTCGCCAAGACAGTGCGTTTCTCACTGTTACATGCATTTGAATGGGGAACTCGACCGAAACAAAGTATAGATTTTCATTATGTGAATAACTTGGAAATCTTAGCTCAAACAGCTGCAAAACCTGTTTTCCCAGCACGGGAACCTTGAGTTCTATAAGATAAAGCCATAAACATGTTTGTCTGAGTCTTCTATCAAAAGTTACAGCTATTTCTATGAAGTTGTACAAAATAGCTTTCTTTCGCCAAGACAGTGCGTTTCTCACTGTTACATGCATTTGAATGGGGAACTCGACCGAAACAAAGTATAGATTTTCATTATGTGAATAACTTGGAAATCTTAGCTCAAACAGCTGCAAAACCTGTTTGCCCAGCACGGAGACCTTGAGTTCTATAAGATAAAGCCATAAACATGTGTATCCGAGTCTTCTATCAAAAGTTACAGCTATTTATATGAAGTTGTACAAAAACGCTTTCTTTCGCCAAGACAGTGCATTTCTCACTGTTACATGCATTTGAATGGGGAACTCGACCGAAACAAAGTATAAGTTTTCATTATGTGAATAACTTGGAAATCTTAGCTCAAACAGCTGCAAAACCTGTTTTCCCAGCACGGAGACCTTCAGTTCTATAATATAAGGCCATAAATATTTTTGTCTGAGTCTTCTATCAAAAGTTACAGCTATTTCTATGAAGTTGTACAAAAACGTTTTCTTTCGCCAAGACAGTGCGTTTCTCACTGTTACATGCATTTTGAATGGGGAACTCGACCGAAACAAAGTATAGGTTTTCATTATGTGAATAACTTGGAAATCTTAGCTCAAACAGCTGCAAAACCTGTTTTCCCAGCACGGAGACCTTGAGTTCTATAAGATAAAGCCATAAACATGTTTGTCTGAGTCTTCTATCAAAAGTTACAGCTATTTCTATGAAGTTGTACAAAAACGCTTTCTTTCGCCAAGACAGTGCGTTTCTCACTGTTACATGCATTTGAATGGGGAACTCGACCGAAACAAAGTATAGGTTTTCATTATGTGAATAACTTGGAAATCTTAGCTCAAACAGCTGCAAAACCTGTTTGCCCAGCACGGAGACCTTGAGTTCTATAAGATAAAGCCATAAACATGTGTATCCGAGTCTTCTATCAAAAGTTACAGCTATTTATATGAAGTTGTACAAAAACGCTTTCTTTCGCCAAGACAGTGCGTTTCTCACTGTTACATGCATTTGAATGGGGAACTCGACCGAAACAAAGTATAAGTTTTCATTATGTGAATAACTTGGAAATCTTAGCTCAAACAGCTGCAAAACCTGTTTTCCCAGCACGGAGACCTTCAGTTCTATAATATAAGGCCATAAACATGTTTGTCTGAGTCTTCTATCAAAAGTTACAGCTATTTCTATGAAGTTGTACAAAAACGTTTTCTTTCGCCAAGACAGTGCGTTTCTCACTGTTACATGCATTTGAATGGGGAACTCGACCGAAACAAAGTATAGATTTTCATTATGTGAATAACTTGGAAATCTTAGCTCAAACAGCTGCAAAACCTGTTTTCCCAGCACGGGAACCTTGAGTTCTATAAGATAAAGCCATAAACATGTTTGTCTGAGTCTTCTATCAAAAGTTACAGCTATTTCTATGAAGTTGTACAAAATAGCTTTCTTTCGCCAAGACAGTGCGTTTCTCACTGTTACATGCATTTGAATGGGGAACTCGACCGAAACAAAGTATAGATTTTCATTATGTGAATAACTTGGAAATCTTAGCTCAAACAGCTGCGAAACCTGTTTGCCCAGCACGGGAACCTTGAGTTCTATAAGATAAAGCCATAAACATGTGTATCCGAGTCTTCTATCAAAAGTTACAGCTATTTATATGAAGTTGTACAAAATAGCTTTCTTTCGCCAAGACAGTGCGTTTCTCACTGTTACATGCATTTGAATGGGGAACTCGACCGAAACAAAGTATAAGTTTTCATTATGTGAATAACTTGGAAATCTTAGCTCAAACAGCTGCAAAACCTGTTTGCCCAGCACGGGAACCTTGAGTTCTATAAGATAAAGCCATAAACATGTGTATCCGAGTCTTCTATCAAAAGTTACAGCTATTTATATGAAGTTGTACAAAATAGCTTTCTTTCGCCAAGACAGTGCGTTTCTCACTGTTACATGCATTTGAATGGGGAACTCGACCGAAACAAAGTATAGGTTTTCATTATGTGAATAACTTGGAAATCTTAGCTCAAACAGCTGCAAAACCTTTTTGCCCAGCACGGAGACCTTGAGTTCTATAAGATAAAGCCATAAACATGTGTATCCGAGTCTTCTATCAAAAGTTACAGCTATTTCTATGAAGTTGTACAAAAACGCTTTCTTTCGCCAAGACAGTGCGTTTCTCACTGTTACATGCATTTGAATGGGGAACTCGACCGAAACAAAGTATAAGTTTTCATTATGTGAATAACTTGGAAATCTTAGCTCAAACAGCTGCAAAACCTGTTTGCCCAGCACGGGAACCTTGAGTTCTATAAGATAAAGCCATAAACATGTTTGTCTGAGTCTTCTATCAAAAGTTACAGCTATTTCTATGAAGTTGTACAAAAACGTTTTCTTTCGCCAAGACAGTGCGTTTCTCACTGTTACATGCATTTTGAATGGGGAACTCGACCGAAACAAAGTATAGGTTTTCATTATGTGAATAACTTGGAAATCTTAGCTCAAACAGCTGCAAAACCTGTTTTCCCAGCACGGAGACCTTGAGTTCTATAAGATAAAGCCATAAACATGTGTATCCGAGTCTTCTATCAAAAGTTACAGCTATTTATATGAAGTTGTACAAAAACGCTTTCTTTCGCCAAGACAGTGCGTTTCTCACTGTTACATGCATTTGAATGGGGAACTCGACCGAAACAAAGTATAGGTTTTCATTATGTGAATAACTTGGAAATCTTAGCTCAAACAGCTGCAAAACCTGTTTGCCCAGCACGGAGACCTTGAGTTCTATAAGATAAAGCCATAAACATGTGTATCCGAGTCTTCTATCAAAAGTTACAGCTATTTATATGAAGTTGTACAAAAACGCTTTCTTTCGCCAAGACAGTGCGTTTCTCACTGTTACATGCATTTGAATGGGGAACTCGACCGAAACAAAGTATAAGTTTTCATTATGTGAATAACTTGGAAATCTTAGCTCAAACAGCTGCAAAACCTGTTTTCCCAGCACGGAGACCTTGAGTTCTATAATATAAGGCCATAAACATGTTTGTCTGAGTCTTCTATCAAAAGTTACAGCTATTTCTATGAAGTTGTACAAAAACGTTTTCTTTCGCCAAGACAGTGCGTTTCTCACTGTTACATGCATTTGAATGGGGAACTCGACCGAAACAAAGTATAGGTTTTCATTATGTGAATAACTTGGAAATCTTAGCTCAAACAGCTGCAAAACCTGTTTTCCCAGCACGGAGACCTTGAGTTCTATAATATAAGGCCATAAACATGTTTGTCTGAGTCTTCTATCAAAAGTTACAGCTATTTCTATGAAGTTGTACAAAATAGCTTTCTTTCGCCAAGACAGTGCGTTTCTCACTGTTACATGCATTTGAATGGGGAACTCGACCGAAACAAAGTATAGATTTTCATTATGTGAATAACTTGGAAATCTTAGCTCAAACAGCTGCAAAACCTGTTTGCCCAGCACGGGAACCTTGAGTTCTATAAGATAAAGCCATAAACATGTGTATCTGAGTCTTCTATCAAAAGTTACAGCTATTTATATGAAGTTGTACAAAAACGCTTTCTTTCGCCAAGACAGTGCGTTTCTCACTGTTACATGCATTTGAATGGGGAACTCGACCGAAACAAAGTATAAGTTTTCATTATGTGAATAACTTGGAAATCTTAGCTCAAACAGCTGCAAAACCTGTTTGCCCAGCACGGGAACCTTGAGTTCTATAAGATAAAGCCATAAACATGTGTATCCGAGTCTTCTATCAAATGTTACAGCTATTTATATGAAGTTGTACAAAATAGCTTTCTTTCGCCAAGACAGTGCGTTTCTCACTGTTACATGCATTTGAATGGGGAACTCGACCGAAACAAAGTATAGGTTTTCATTATGTGAATAACTTGGAAATCTTAGCTCAAACAGCTGCAAAACCTGTTTTCCCAGCACGGAGACCTTGAGTTCTATAAGATAAAGCCATAAACATGTGTATCCGAGTCTTCTATCAAAAGTTACAGCTATTTATATGAAGTTGTACAAAAACGTTTTCTTTCGCCAAGACAGTGCGTTTCTTACTGTTACATGCATTTGAATGGGGAACTCGACCGAAACAAAGTATAAGTTTTCATTATGTGAATAACTTGGAAATCTTAGCTCAAACAGCTGCAAAACCTGTTTTCCCAGCACGGAGACCTTCAGTTCTATAATATAAGGCCATAAACATGTTTGTCTGAGTCTTCTATCAAAAGTTACAGCTATTTCTATGAAGTTGTACAAAAACGCTTTCTTTCGCCAAGACAGTGCGTTTCTCACTGTTACATGTATTTGAATGGGGAACTCGACCGAAACAAAGTATAAGTTTTCATTATGTGAATAACTTGGAAATCTTAGCTCAAACAGCTGCAAAACCTGTTTTCCCAGCACGGAGACCTTGAGTTCTATAAGATAAAGCCATAAACATGTGTATCCGAGTCTTCTATCAAAAGTTACAGCTATTTATATGAAGTTGTACAAAAACGTTTTCTTTCGCCAAGACAGTGCGTTTCTTACTGTTACATGCATTTGAATGGGGAACTCGACCGAAACAAAGTATAAGTTTTCATTATGTGAATAACTTGGAAATCTTAGCTCAAACAGCTGCAAAACCTGTTTTCCCAGCACGGAGACCTTCAGTTCTATAATATAAGGCCATAAACATGTTTGTCTGAGTCTTCTATCAAAAGTTACAGCTATTTCTATGAAGTTGTACAAAAACGCTTTCTTTCGCCAAGACAGTGCGTTTCTCACTGTTACATGCATTTGAATGGGGAACTCGACCGAAACAAAGTATAAGTTTTCATTATGTGAATAACTTGGAAATCTTAGCTCAAACAGCTGCAAAACCTGTTTTCCCAGCACGGAGACCTTGAGTTCTATAATATAAGGCCATAAACATGTTTGTCTGAGTCTTCTATCAAAAGTTACAGCTATTTCTATGAAGTTGTACAAAAACGTTTTCTTTCGTCAAGACAGTGCGTTTCTCACTGTTACATGCATTTGAATGGGGAACTCGACCGAAACAAAGTATAGATTTTCATTATGTGAATAACTTGGAAATCTTAGCTCAAACAGCTGCAAAACCTGTTTTCCCAGCACGGAGACCTTGAGTTCTATAATATAAGGCCATAAACATGTTTGTCTGAGTCTTCTATCAAAAGTTACAGCTATTTCTATGAAGTTGTACAAAATAGCTTTCTTTCGCCAAGACAGTGCGTTTCTCACTGTTACATGCATTTGAATGGGGAACTCGACCGAAACAAAGTATAGATTTTCATTATGTGAATAACTTGGAAATCTTAGCTCAAACAGCTGCAAAACCTGTTTGCCCAGCACGGGAACCTTGAGTTCTATAAGATAAAGCCATAAACATGTGTATCCGAGTCTTCTATCAAAAGTTACAGCTATTTATATGAAGTTGTACAAAATAGCTTTCTTTCGCCAAGACAGTGCGTTTCTCACTGTTACATGCATTTGAATGGGGAACTCGACCGAAACAAAGTATAGGTTTTCATTATGTGAATAACTTGGAAATCTTAGCTCAAACAGCTGCAAAACCTGTTTTCCCAGCACGGAGACCTTGAGTTCTATAAGATAAAGCAATAAACATGTGTATCCGAGTCTTCTATCAAAAGTTACAGCTATTTATATGAAGTTGTACAAAAACGCTTTCTTTCGCCAAGACAGTGCGTTTCTCACTGTTACATGCATTTGAATGGGGAACTCGACCGAAACAAAGTATAAGTTTTCATTATGTGAATAACTTGGAAATCTTAGCTCAAACAGCTGCAAAACCTGTTTGCCCAGCACGGGAACCTTGAGTTCTATAAGATAAAGCCATAAACATGTGTATCCGAGTCTTCTATCAAAAGTTACAGCTATTTATATGAAGTTGTACAAAATAGCTTTCTTTCGCCAAGACAGTGCGTTTCTCACTGTTACATGCATTTGAATGGGGAACTCGACCGAAACAAAGTATAGGTTTTCATTATGTGAATAACTTGGAAATCTTAGCTCAAACAGCTGCAAAACCTGTTTGCCCAGCACGGAGACCTTGAGTTCTATAAGATAAAGCCATAAACATGTGTATCCGAGTCTTCTATCAAAAGTTACAGCTATTTATATGAAGTTGTACAAAAACGTTTTCTTTCGCCAAGACAGTGCGTTTCTTACTGTTACATGCATTTGAATGGGGAACTCGACCGAAACAAAGTATAAGTTTTCATTATGTGAATAACTTGGAAATCTTAGCTCAAACAGCTGCAAAACCTGTTTTCCCAGCACGGAGACCTTCAGTTCTATAATATAAGGCCATAAACATGTTTGTCTGAGTCTTCTATCAAAAGTTACAGCTATTTCTATGAAGTTGTACAAAAACGTTTTCTTTCGCCAAGACAGTGCGTTTCTCACTGTTACATACATTTTGAATGGGGAACTCGACCGAAACAAAGTATAGGTTTTCATTATGTGAATAACTTGGAAATCTTAGCTCAAACAGCTGCAAAACCTGTTTGCCCAGCACGGAGACCTTGAGTTCTATAAGATAAAGCCATAAACATGTGTATCCGAGTCTTCTATCAAAAGTTACAGCTATTTATATGAAGTTGTACAAAAACGCTTTCTTTCGCCAAGACAGTGCGTTTCTCACTGTTACATGCATTTGAATGGGGAACTCGACCGAAACAAAGTATAAGTTTTCATTATGTGAATAACTTGGAAATCTTAGCTCAAACAGCTGCAAAACCTGTTTTCCCAGCACGGAGACCTTCAGTTCTATAATATAAGGCCATAAACATGTTTGTCTGAGTCTTCTATCAAAAGTTACAGCTATTTCTATGAAGTTGTACAAAAACGTTTTCTTTCGCCAAGACAGTGCGTTTCTCACTGTTACATACATTTTGAATGGGGAACTCGACCGAAACAAAGTATAGGTTTTCATTATGTGAATAACTTGGAAATCTTAGCTCAAACAGCTGCAAAACCTGTTTGCCCAGCACGGAGACCTTGAGTTCTATAAGATAAAGCCATAAACATGTGTATCCGAGTCTTCTATCAAAAGTTACAGCTATTTATATGAAGTTGTACAAAAACGCTTTCTTTCGCCAAGACAGTGCATTTCTCACTGTTACATGCATTTGAATGGGGAACTCGACCGAAACAAAGTATAAGTTTTCATTATGTGAATAACTTGGAAATCTTAGCTCAAACAGCTGCAAAACCTGTTTTCCCAGCACGGAGACCTTGAGTTCTATAATATAAGGCCATAAACATGTTTGTCTGAGTCTTCTATCAAAAGTTACAGCTATTTCTATGAAGTTGTACAAAAACGTTTTCTTTCGCCAAGACAGTGCGTTTCTCACTGTTACATGCATTTGAATGGGGAACTCGACCGAAACAAAGTATAAGTTTTCATTATGTGAATAACTTGGAAATCTTAGCTCAAACAGCTGCAAAACCTGTTTTCCCAGCACGGAGACCTTCAGTTCTATAATATAAGGCCATAAACATGTTTGTCTGAGTCTTCTATCAAAAGTTACAGCTATTTCTATGAAGTTGTACAAAATAGCTTTCTTTCGCCAAGACAGTGCGTTTCTCACTGTTACATGCATTTGAATGGGGAACTCGACCGAAACAAAGTATAGATTTTCATTATGTGAATAACTTGGAAATCTTAGCTCAAACAGCTGCAAAACCTGTTTGCCCAGCACGGGAACCTTGAGTTCTATAAGATAAAGCCATAAACATGTGTATCCGAGTCTTCTATCAAAAGTTACAGCTATTTCTATGAAGTTGTACAAAAACGCTTTCTTTCGCCAAGACAGTGCGTTTCTCACTGTTACATGCATTTGAATGGGGAACTCGACCGAAACAAAGTATAAGTTTTCATTATGTGAATAACTTGGAAATCTTAGCTCAAACAGCTGCAAAACCTGTTTTCCCAGCACGGAGACCTTGAGTTCTATAATATAAGGCCATAAACATGTTTGTCTGAGTCTTCTATCAAAAGTTACAGCTATTTCTATGAAGTTGTACAAAATAGCTTTCTTTCGCCAAGACAGTGCGTTTCTCACTGTTACATGCATTTGAATGGGGAACTCGACCGAAACAAAGTATAGATTTTCATTATGTGAATAACTTGGAAATCTTAGCTCAAACAGCTGCAAAACCTGTTTGCCCAGCACGGGAACCTTGAGTTCTATAAGATAAAGCCATAAACATGTGTATCCGAGTCTTCTATCAAAAGTTACAGCTATTTCTATGAAGTTGTACAAAAACGCTTTCTTTCGCCAAGACAGTGCGTTTCTCACTGTTACATGCATTTGAATGGGGAACTCGACCGAAACAAAGTATAAGTTTTCATTATGTGAATAACTTGGAAATCTTAGCTCAAACAGCTGCAAAACCTGTTTTCCCAGCACGGAGACCTTGAGTTCTGTAATATAAGGCCATAAACATGTTTGTCTGAGTCTTCTATCAAAAGTTACAGCTATTTATATGAAGTTGTACAAAATAGCTTTCTTTCGCCAAGACAGTGCGTTTCTCACTGTTACATGCATTTGAATGGGGAACTCGACCGAAACAAAGTATAGGTTTTCATTATGTGAATAACTTGGAAATCTTAGCTCAAACAGCTGCAAAACCTGTTTGCCCAGCACGGAGACCTTGAGTTCTATAAGATAAAGCCATAAACATGTGTATCCGAGTCTTCTATCAAAAGTTACAGCTATTTATATGAAGTTGTACAAAAACGCTTTCTTTCGCCAAGACAGTGCGTTTCTCACTGTTACATGCATTTGAATGGGGAACTCGACCGAAACAAAGTATAGGTTTTCATTATGTGAATAACTTGGAAATCTTAGCTCAAACAGCTGCAAAACCTGTTTTCCCAGCACGGAGACCTTCAGTTCTATAATATAAGGCCATAAACATGTTTGTCTGAGTCTTCTATCAAAAGTTACAGCTATTTCTATGAAGTTGTACAAAATAGCTTTCTTTCGCCAAGACAGTGCGTTTCTCACTGTTACATGCATTTGAATGGGGAACTCGACCGAAACAAAGTATAAGTTTTCATTATGTGAATAACTTGGAAGTCTTAGCTCAAACAGCTGCAAAACCTGTTTTCCCAGCACGGAGACCTTGAGTTCTATAATATAAGGCCATAAACATGTTTGTCTGAGTCTTCTATCAAAAGTTACAGCTATTTCTATGAAGTTGTACAAAATAGCTTTCTTTCGCCAAGACAGTGCGTTTCTCACTGTTACATGCATTTGAATGGGGAACTCGACCGAAACAAAGTATAGATTTTCATTATGTGAATAACTTGGAAATCTTAGCTCAAACAGCTGCAAAACCTGTTTGCCCAGCACGGGAACCTTGTGTTCTATAAGATAAAGCCATAAACATGTGTATCCGAGTCTTCTATCAAAAGTTACAGCTATTTATATGAAGTTGTACAAAAACGCTTTCTTTCGCCAAGACAGTGCGTTTCTCACTGTTACATGCATTTGAATGGGGAACTCGACCGAAACAAAGTATAGATTTTCATTATGTGAATAACTTGGAAATCTTAGCTCAAACAGCTGCAAAACCTGTTTTCCCAGCACGGAGACCTTGAGTTCTATAAGATAAAGCCATAAACATGTTTGTCTGAGTCTTCTATCAAAAGTTACAGCTATTTCTATGAAGTTGTACAAAATAGCTTTCTTTCGCCAAGACAGTGCGTTTCTCACTGTTACATGCATTTGAATGGGGAACTCGACCGAAACAAAGTATAAGTTTTCATTATGTGAATAACTTGGAAATCTTAGCTCAAACAGCTGCAAAACCTGTTTTCCCAGCACGGAGACCTTGAGTTCTATAATATAAGGCCATAAACATGTTTGTCTGAGTCTTCTATCAAAAGTTACAGCTATTTCTATGAAGTTGTACAAAATAGCTTTCTTTCGCCAAGACAGTGCGTTTCTCACTGTTACATGCATTTGAATGGGGAACTCGACCGAAACAAAGTATAGATTTTCATTATGTGAATAACTTGGAAATCTTAGCTCAAACAGCTGCAAAACCTTTTTGCCCAGCACGGAGACCTTGAGTTCTATAAGATAAAGCCATAAACATGTGTATCCGAGTCTTCTATCAAAAGTTACAGCTATTTATATGAAGTTGTACAAAAACGCTTTCTTTCGCCAAGACAGTGCGTTTCTCACTGTTACATGCATTTGAATGGGGAACTCGACCGAAACAAAGTATAAGTTTTCATTATGTGAATAACTTGGAAATCTTAGCTCAAACAGCTGCAAAACCTGTTTGCCCAGCACGGGAACCTTGAGTTCTATAAGATAAAGCCATAAACATGTGTATCCGAGTCTTCTATCAAAAGTTACAGCTATTTATATGAAGTTGTACAAAATAGCTTTCTTTCGCCAAGACAGTGCGTTTCTCACTGTTACATGCATTTGAATGGGGAACTCGACCGAAACAAAGTATAGGTTTTCATTATGTGAATAACTTGGAAATCTTAGCTCAAACAGCTGCAAAACCTGTTTGCCCAGCACGGAGACCTTGAGTTCTATAAGATAAAGCCATAAACATGTGTATTCGAGTCTTCTATCAAAAGTTACAGCTATTTATATGAAGTTGTACAAAAACGCTTTCTTTCGCCAAGACAGTGCGTTTCTCACTGTTACATGCATTTGAATGGGGAACTCGACCGAAACAAAGTATAAGTTTTCATTATGTGAATAACTTGGAAATCTTAGCTCAAACAGCTGCAAAACCTGTTTTCCCAGCACGGAGACCTTCAGTTCTATAATATAAGGCCATAAACATGTTTGTCTGAGTCTTCTATCAAAAGTTACAGCTATTTCTATGAAGTTGTACAAAATAGCTTTCTTTCGCCAAGACAGTGCGTTTCTCACTGTTACATGCATTTGAATGGGGAACTCGACCGAAACAAAGTATAGGTTTTCATTATGTGAATAACTTGGAAATCTTAGCTCAAACAGCTGCAAAACCTTTTTGCCCAGCACGGAGACCTTGAGTTCTATAAGATAAAGCCATAAACATGTGTATCCGAGTCTTCTATCAAAAGTTACAGCTATTTATATGAAGTTGTACAAAATAGCTTTCTTTTGCCAAGACAGTGCGTTTCTCACTGTTACATGCATTTGAATGGGGAACTCGACCGAAACAAAGTATAGGTTTTCATTATGTGAATAACTTGGAAATCTTAGCTCAAACAGCTGCAAAACCTTTTTGCCCAGCACGGAGACCTTGAGTTCTATAAGATAAAGCCATAAACATGTGTATCCGAGTCTTCTATCAAAAGTTACAGCTATTTATATGAAGTTGTACAAAATAGCTTTCTTTCGCCAAGACAGTGCGTTTCTCACTGTTACATGGATTTGAATGGGGAACTCGACCGAAACAAAGTATAGGTTTTCATTATGTGTATAACTTGAAAATCTTAGCTCAAACAGCTGCAAAACCTGTTTTCCCAGCACGGAGACCTTCAGTTCTATAATATAAGGCCATAAACATGTTTGTCTGAGTCTTCTATCAAAAGTTACAGCTATTTCTATGAAGTTGTACAAAATAGCTTTCTTTCGCCAAGACAGTGCGTTTCTCACTGTTACATGCATTTGAATGGGGAACTCAACCGAAACAAAGTATAAGTTTTCATTATGTGAATAACTTGGAAATCTTAGCTCAAACAGCTGCAAAACCTGTTTTCCCAGCACGGAGACCTTGAGGTCTATAAGATAAAGCCATAAACATGTTTGTCTGAGTCTTCTATCAAAAGTTACAGCTATTTATATGAAGTTGTACAAAATAGCTTTCTTTCGCCAAGACAGTGCGTTTCTCACTGTTACATGCATTTGAATGGGGAACTCGACCGAAACAAAGTATAGATTTTCATTATGTGAATAACTTGGAAATCTTAGCTCAAACAGCTGCAAAACCTGTTTGCCCAGCACGGAGACCTTGAGTTCTATAAGATAAAGCCATAAACATGTGTATCCGAGTCTTCTATCAAAAGTTACAGCTATTTATATGAAGTTGTACAAAATAGCTTTCTTTCGCCAAGACAGTGCGTTTCTCACTGTTACATGCATTTGAATGGGGAACTCGACCGAAACAAAGTATAAGTTTTCATTATGTGTATAACTTGAAAATCTTAGCTCCAACAGCTGCAAATCCTGTTTTCCCAGCACGGGGACCTTGAGTTCTATAAGATAAAGCCATAAACATGTTTGTCTGAGTCTTCTATCAAAAGTTACAGCTATTTATATGAAGTTGTACAAAAACGCTTTCTTTCGCCAAGACAGTGCGTTTCTCACTGTTACATGCATTTGAATGGGGAACTCGACCGAAACAAAGTATAAGTTTTCATTATGTGAATAACTTGGAAATCTTAGCTCAAACAGCTGCAAAACCTGTTTTCCCAGCACGGAGACCTTCAGTTCTATAATATAAGGCCATAAACATGTTTGTCTGAGTCTTCTATCAAAAGTTACAGCTATTTCTATGAAGTTGTACAAAATAGCTTTCTTTCGCCAAGACAGTGCGTTTCTCACTGTTACATGCATTTGAATGGGGAACTCGACCGAAACAAAGTATAGATTTTCATTATGTGAATAACTTGGAAATCTTAGCTCAAACAGCTGCAAAACCTGTTTGCCCAGCACGGAGACCTTGAGTTCTATAAGATAAAGCCATAAACATGTGTATCCGAGTCTTCTATCAAAAGTTACAGCTATTTATATGAAGTTGTACAAAATAGCTTTCTTTCGCCAAGACAGTGCGTTTCTCACTGTTACATGCATTTGAATGGGGAACTCGACCGAAACAAAGTATAAGTTTTCATTATGTGAATAACTTGGAAATCTTAGCTCAAACAGCTGCAAAACCTGTTTGCCCAGCACGGAGACCTTGAGTTCTATAAGATAAAGCCATAAACATGTGTATCCGAGTCTTCTATCAAAAGTTACAGCTATTTATATGAAGTTGTACAAAATAGCTTTCTTTCGCCAAGACAGTGCGTTTCTCACTGTTACATGCATTTGAATGGGGAACTCGACCGAAACAAAGTATAGGTTTTCATTATGTGAATAACTTGGAAATCTTAGCTCAAACAGCTGCAAAACCTGTTTTCCCAGCACGGAGACCTTGAGTTCTATAAGATAAAGCCATAAACATGTGTATCCGAGTCTTCTATCAAAAGTTACAGCTATTTATATGAAGTTGTACAAAAACGCTTTCTTTCGCCAAGACAGTGCGTTTCTCACTGTTACATGCATTTGAATGGGGAACTCGACCGAAACAAAGTATAAGTTTTCATTATGTGAATAACTTGGAAATCTTAGCTCAAACAGCTGCAAAACCTGTTTGCCCAGCATGGAGACCTTGAGTTCTATAAGATAAAGCCATAAACATGTGTATTCGAGTCTTCTATCAAAAGTTACAGCTATTTATATGAAGTTGTACAAAATAGCTTTCTTTCGCCAAGACAGTGCGTTTCTCACTGTTACATGCATTTGAATGGGGAACTCGACCGAAACAAAGTATAAGTTTTCATTATGTGAATAACTTGGAAATCTTAGCTCAAACAGCTGCAAAACCTGTTTTCCCAGCACGGAGACCTTCAGTTCTATAATATAAGGCCATAAACATGTTTGTCTGAGTCTTCTATCAAAAGTTACAGCTATTTCTATGAAGTTGTACAAAATAGCTTTCTTTCGCCAAGACAGTGCGTTTCTCACTGTTACATGCATTTGAATGGGGAACTCGACCGAAACAAAGTATAAGTTTTCATTATGTGAATAACTTGGAAATCTTAGCTCAAACAGCTGCAAAACCTGTTTTCCAAGCACGGAGACCTTGAGTTCTATAATATAAGGCCATAAACATGTTTGTCTGAGTCTTCTATCAAAAGTTACAGCTATTTCTATGAAGTTGTACAAAATAGCTTTCTTTCGCCAAGACAGTGCGTTTCTCACTGTTACATGCATTTGAATGGGGAACTCGACCGAAACAAAGTATAAGTTTTCATTATGTGAATAACTTGGAAATCTTAGCTCAAACAGCTGCAAAACCTGTTTGCCCAGCACGGGAACCTTGAGTTCTATAAGATAAAGCCATAAACATGTGTATCCGAGTCTTCTATCAAAAGTTACAGCTATTTATATGAAGTTGTACAAAATAGCTTTCTTTCGCCAAGACAGTGCGTTTCTCACTGTTACATGCATTTGAATGGGGAACTCGACCGAAACAAAGTATAGGTTTTCATTATGTGAATAACTTGGAAATCTTAGCTCAAACAGCTGCAAAACCTTTTTGCCCAGCACGGAGACCTTGAGTTCTATAAGATAAAGCCATAAACATGTGTATCCGAGTCTTCTATCAAAAGTTACAGCTATTTATATGAAGTTGTACAAAATAGCTTTCTTTTGCCAAGACAGTGCGTTTCTCACTGTTACATGCATTTGAATGGGGAACTCGACCGAAACAAAGTATAGGTTTTCATTATGTGAATAACTTGGAAATCTTAGCTCAAACAGCTGCAAAACCTTTTTGCCCAGCACGGAGACCTTGAGTTCTATAAGATAAAGCCATAAACATGTGTATCCGAGTCTTCTATCAAAAGTTACAGCTATTTATATGAAGTTGTACAAAAACGCTTTCTTTCGCCAAGACAGTGCGTTTCTCACTGTTACATGCATTTGAATGGGGAACTCGACCGAAACAAAGTATAAGTTTTCATTATGTGAATAACTTGGAAATCTTAGCTCAAACAGCTGCAAAATCTGTTTGCCCAGCACGGGAACCTTGAGTTCTATAAGATAAAGCCATAAACATGTGTATCCGAGTCTTCTATCAAAAGTTACAGCTATTTATATGAAGTTGTACAAAATAGCTTTCTTTCGCCAAGACAGTGCGTTTCTCACTGTTACATGCATTTGAATGGGGAACTCGACCGAAACAAAGTATAGGTTTTCATTATGTGTATAACTTGAAAATCTTAGCTCAAACAGCTGCAAAACCTGTTTTCCCAGCACGGAGACCTTCAGTTCTATAATATAAGGCCATAAACATGTTTGTCTGAGTCTTCTATCAAAAGTTACAGCTATTTATATGAAGTTGTACAAAATAGCTTTCTTTCGCCAAGACAGTGCGTTTCTCACTGTTACATGCATTTGAATGGGGAACTCGACCGAAACAAAGTATAAGTTTTCATTATGTGAATAACTTGGAAATCTTAGCTCAAACAGCTGCAAAACCTGTTTTCCCAGCACGGGAACCTTGAGTTCTATAAGATAAAGCCATAAACATGTGTATCCGAGTCTTCTATCAAAAGTTACAGCTATTTATATGAAGTTGTACAAAATAGCTTTCTTTCGCCAAGACAGTGCGTTTCTCACTGTTACATGCATTTGAATGGGGAACTCGACCGAAACAAAGTATAAGTTTTCATTATGTGAATAACTTGGAAATCTTAGCTCAAACAGCTGCAAAACCTGTTTTCCCAGCACGGAGACCTTGAGTTCTATAATATAAGGCCATAAACATGTTTGTCTGAGTCTTCTATCAAAAGTTACAGCTATTTCTATGAAGTTGTACAAAATAGCTTTCTTTCGCCAAGACAGTGCGTTTCTCACTGTTACATGCATTTGAATGGGGAACTCGACCGAAACAAAGTATAAGTTTTCATTATGTGAATAACTTGGAAATCTTAGCTCAAACAGCTGCAAAACCTGTTTTCCCAGCACGGGAACCTTGAGTTCTATAAGATAAAGCCATAAACATGTGTATCCGAGTCTTCTATCAAAAGTTACAGCTATTTATATGAAGTTGTACAAAATAGCTTTCTTTTGCCAAGACAGTGCGTTTCTCACTGTTACATGCATTTGAATGGGGAACTCGACCGAAACAAAGTATAGGTTTTCATTATGTGAATAACTTGGAAATCTTAGCTCAAACAGCTGCAAAACCTGTTTTCCCAGCACGGAGACCTTGAGTTCTATAATATAAGGCCATAAACATGTGTATCCGAGTCTTCTATCAAAAGTTACAGCTATTTATATGAAGTTGTACAAAAACGCTTTCTTTCGCCAAGACAGTGCGTTTCTCACTGTTACATGCATTTGAATGGGGAACTCGACCGAAACAAAGTATAAGTTTTCATTATGTGAATAACTTGGAAATCTTAGCTCAAACAGCTGCAAAACCTGTTTGCCCAGCACGGGAACCTTGAGTTCTATAAGATAAAGCCATAAACATGTGTATCCGAGTCTTCTATCAAAAGTTACAGCTATTTATATGAAGTTGTACAAAAACGCTTTCTTTCGCCAAGACAGTGCGTTTCTCACTGTTACATGCATTTGAATGGGGAACTCGACCGAAACAAAGTATAAGTTTTCATTATGTGAATAACTTGGAAATCTTAGCTCAAACAGCTGCAAAACCTGTTTTCCCAGCACGGAGACCTTGAGTTCTATAAGATAAAGCCATAAACATGTTTGTCTGAGTCTTCTATCAAAAGTTACACCCATTTATATGAAGTTGTGCAAAAACGCTTTATTTCACCACGTTAGTGCGTTTCTCGCTATTACATGCATTTGAATGGGGAACTCGTCCGACACAAAGTATAGGTTTTCATTATGTGAATAATTTTAAAATCTTAGCTCAAACAGCTGCAAAACCTGTTTTCCCAGCACGGAGACCTTGAGTTCTATAAGATAAAGCCATAAACATGTTTGTCTGAGTCTTCTATCAAAAGTTACAGCTATTTATATGAAGTTGTACAAAATAGCTTTCTTTCGCCAAGACAGTGCGTTTCTCACTGTTACATGCATTTGAATGGGGAACTCGCCTGAAACAAAGTATTGGTTTTCATTATGTGAATAACTTGAAAATCTTAGCTCAAACAGCTGCAAAACCTGTTTGCCCAGCACGGGGATATTGAATTCTATAAGATAAAGCCATAAATATGTATTTCTGAGTCTTCTATCAAAGGTTACAGCTATTTATATGAAGTTGTACAAAAATGCTTTCTTTCGCCAAGACAGTGCGTTTCTGACAATTACATGCATTTGAATGGGGAACTCGCAAGAAACAAAGTATAGGTTTTCATTATGTGAATAACTTGAAAATGTTAGCTCAAACAGCTGCAAAGTCTTCTATCAAAAGTTACAGCTGTCTTTATGAAGACCAAGAAAAAACGCTTTATTTCACCACGTTAGTGCGTTTCTCACTGTTACATGCATTTGAATGGGGAACTCGCACGAAACAAAAGTATAGGTTTTCATTATGTGAATAACTTGAAAATCTTAGCTCAAACAGCTGCAAAACCTGTTTGCCCAGCACGGGGATATTGAATTCTATAAGATAAAGCCATAAATATGTATTTCTGAGTCTTCTATCAAAAGTTACACCGATTTATATGAAGTTGTGCAAAAACGCTTTATTTCGCCAAGACAGTGCGTTTCTGACGATTACATGCATTTGAATGGAGATCTCGCCCGACACAAAGTATAGGTTTTCATTATGTGAATAACTTGAAAATCTTAGCTCAAACAGCTGCAAAACCTGTTTGCCCAGCACGGGGATATTGAATTCTATAAGATAAAGCCATAAACATGTATTTCTGAGTCTTCTATCAAAGGTTACAGCTATTTATATGAAGTTGATGAAAAACGCTTTATTTCGCCAAGACAGTGCGTTTCTCACTGTTACATGCATTTGAATGGGGAACTCGCACGAAACAAAGTATAGGTTTTCATTATGTGAATAACTTGAAAATCTTAGCTCAAACAGCTGCAAAACCTTTTTGCCCAGCACGGGGAAATTGAATTCTATAAGATAAAGCCATAAATATGTATTTCTGGCTATAAGTTACAGCTGTCTTTATGAAGACCATGAAAATGGCTTTATTTCACCACGTTAGTGCGTTTCTCGCTATTACATGCATTTGAATGGAGTTCTTGTCCGACACAAAGTATAGGTTTTCATTATGTGAATAACTTGGAAATCTTAGCTCAAACAGCTGCAAAACCCGTTTGCCCAGCACGGGGATATTGAATTCTATAAGATAAAGCCATGAATACGTATATCTGAATCTTCTATCAAAAGTTACACCCATTTATATGAAGTTGTGCAAAAACGCTTTATTTCACCACGTTAGTGCGTTTCTCGCTATTACATGCATTTGAATGGGGAACTCGTCCGACACAAAGTATAGGTTTTCATTATGTGAATAACTTGAAAATCTTAGCTCAAACAGCTGCAAAACCTGTTTTCCCAGCACGGAGACCTTGAGTTCTATAAGATAAAGCCATAAACATGTTTGTCTGAGTCTTCTATCAAAAGTTACAGCTATTTATATGAAGTTGTACAAAATAGCTTTCTTTCGCCAAGACAGTGCGTTTCTCACTGTTACATGCATTTGAATGGGGAACTCGCCTGAAACAAAGTATTGGTTTTCATTATGTGAATAACTTGAAAATCTTAGCTCAAACAGCTGCAAAACCTTTTTGCCCAGCACGGGGATATTGAATTCTATAAGATAAAGCCATAAATATGTATTTCTGAGTCTTGTATCAAACGTTACAGCTGTCTTTATTAAGACCAAGAAAAACGCTTCATTTCACCACGTTAGTGCGTTTCTGACGATTACATGCATTTGAATGGGGAACTCGCACGAAACAAAGTATAGGTTTTCATTATGTGAATAACTTGAAAATCTTAGCTCAAACAGCTGCAAAACCTGTTTGCCCAGCACGGGGATATTGAATTCTATAAGATAAAGCCATAAACATGTATTTCTGAGTCTTCTATCAAAAGTTACAGCTGTCTTTATGAAGACCATGAAAAAGGCTTTATTTCACCACGTTAGTGCGTTTCTGACGATTACATGCATTTGAATGGAGTTCTCGTCCGACACAAAGTATAGGTTTTCATTATGTGAATAACTTGAAAATCTTAGCTCAAACAGCTGCAAAACCTGTTTGCCCAGCACGGGGATATTGAATTCTATAAGATAAAGCCATAAATATGTATTTCTGAGTCTTCTATCAAAGGTTACAGCTATTTATATGAAGTTGTACAAAAATGCTTTCTTTCGCCAAGACAGTGCGTTTCTGACAATTACATGCATTTGAATGGGGAACTCGCAAGAAACAAAGTATAGGTTTTCATTATGTGAATAACTTGAAAATGTTAGCTCAAACAGCTGCAAAGTCTTCTATCAAAAGTTACAGCTGTCTTTATGAAGACCAAGAAAAAACGCTTTATTTCACCACGTTAGTGCGTTTCTCACTGTTACATGCATTTGAATGGGGAACTCGCACGAAACAAAAGTGTAGGTTTTCATTATGTGAATAACTTGAAAATCTTAGCTCACACAGCTTTAAAACCCGTTTGCCCAGCACGGTGATATTGACGTCTAGAAGATAAAGCCATAAATATATATTTCTGAGTCTTCTATCAAAAGTTACAGCTGTCTTTAAGAAGACCATGAAAAACGCTTTATTTCGCCAAGACAGTGCGTTTCTGACGATTACATGCATTTGAATGGGGAACTCGCACGAAACAAAGTATAAGTTTTCATTATGTGAATAACTTGAAAATCTTAGCTCACACAGCTTTAAAAAGTAGCTGAGCAGATTTCATCTCAAGTAAGCAATTAAAGTAAGCGTTTGTTCATCTGTTCTTCCACTTAAAGAGCATTTAAGAACGTCTTTCGAGTGTCCAGTTGAATTAATTCTACTGGCTCCCATGGTCCTTTGTTATTATATACATATTTTTCATGTTCATACAGCTATTTAGTAAATTCTATCTATTTAGTAATATCCGTCAGCTATAAAATGTAATATAAATATAAAAAATATCCAAATATCTCCTGCCCTTTCTATTTTAATGATGTAAGTCTGTTATCGTGTAACATATCAATGAGATGCTGTACAGTACAATCCTACTGACGCAGCAAAGGGATAACGACGGCTATTCAACATTTGAGCTGCATGACACAGACAAAGTGACTAAATCATCTTTTTTGTGGTTTATTGTCTTCAAACCAGCAGACAAAGCTGATGGCAGAAGATGTCGGAGAAGAACTTCAGGCCGTGTACTGAAAAGGTATTTTTTTCTTGTTATCAAAAGACATTTGGAGTGACGGCTTCTACAACTGGTTGTGCTAAAGTAAAGCTTACAGTCTAAGAAATCACAGTGTTGATATTCAGCACAAAGAGAAAAAAATTTATTTACAATCATAGTTTTATAAATTCTGACTGTAAACATCTTTTACAGCTTTGATATTGTTTGACACTAGATATCAGGTTTAATTTAAAGGTTTCTGTGTCCCAATGAGCCATTTACACTGACCAGTGTTTCACTTTAACTGTAACACATTCATTATTTAGTTCCAACATTTCTAAGAGAAATAACTGAATGTAAAAAATGGCAGCCCTCAGGCCAGGTTTAATTGATAGAGATATATGCATGCATTATGAAATTTATGTATCCCATATAATTGTTATTCATCTAATCATGGCATACCCACCCCTTCCTCCCTAGTTAACTGCAACCCAAAAGAACTAGTGGGGCTATTTGCACACTCACAACCAGTGTGGGGTAAAAAGAGCCACCAAAAAGCTGTCAGCCACAGATGTGCTAGAAGAGTCAGAAACTCTACTTATGGAGAAACTTTCTAAGTCTAACAGGGGACAGGAACTCCTGCCCAAATAACATGATATAACCCCACATACAGCCCAGCCATAAACTGAACCAAGTCATTTAGTTAAAGACAGCATTGGGACCAAATCCCTGTACCAACCTGGCATTTCTTCCTCCTGAATTAAATGAATGAATGGATGAAAGTTAAATGACTACAAATGTAAAGCCACTAGTTCCCACACTGGAATTCCCTGACACTGTGTGTTAACCATATTTAGCTTGTATCAACAGTTGTAACAGGCTAAGCCACTTGAGACACTGCATTGAATTTGTTCCTGTCTTAATGATTTCAGCTGACTGGTTTCAGCTCAGATGTTCTTCCTTTCAGTAGATCAAATCAGCTCGTGCTCCTTCTGCTTCCAATTTAATGGCAAGAAGAAGAAGAAGAAGAAGAAGAAGAAGAAGAAGAATGTTCAGCGAAGTGGCATTCATGGTCTCAGTGAACAGTCATGGTCACACACTGCATGTGGTTTTAAAAGCAACATGTCTGTTCAGTACAACGATCGAGATGTGTAATATTAGTGCAGCTACGGTTTGTTCTTGAACATCAGTTCTGTTTTCTACTTTGATCACTTAGACCAAAAAAGTGTTGTTTTCAGATTCTTTCTTTTAAATCTATAAAGCACCTGCTCATTTTTTATTACAATTAGTTTCACATAAATGTTAGTGTTTCCTGTATGATCTTTTAATGCTTACACTACACTGTACATGTCTACATTAGAGACATTTCTGTTACCTGTTTCTGTTGACTCAGAGTTGTGAAATGTTCTTTTATTTGATACACAATATGAAGTTCATAATTTTCTTACAAATAAAACTCTAATGACAAACATGAACAGCTGTGCTTATTTCTGAGACATGAGTTTTTGAATGTGTGCATCTGTATGCTGAAACTGTAATGGTGAACCTGAGGTGATGGTCAACAGAAGGCAAATATATATCAATATAAAACAATATTGAAGTAATGTCTTTACCCTCTGCAGCGTGTGGACGCTGTGCACACAATCACCTTATTTACTGCAGTAAACATGCACCGCTAGCTCACGGGACTGACTGTCTCCATAGTTACATCGTATATTATTAGCTATGTAAACAGCTTCCAAAGATACCGCCATAGCTCTCTGTAGCTGTAACACTTTCACACTTTGCAAATCATTTCACGTTTTTGATAGTTATGAAGACAGAATATGTTTTTAAGGTCATGCTAGGCGGTTGCTATGGTGGTTGCTGTGGACTTGGCTGGACCGCGTCCGATTCCTGTTATTAGCTGTCCGCCGTAGGAAGGCTGCGTTCCATTTACAAGTAGTGACAGTCTGCCGTAACTCGAACTCAAACCCCGCTTTGATCTTTAATTATAGGCCTTTTATAGCCGTTCATGACACGCACACACACACATAAAGCACTTTGCCTCACCATGAGAATGCAACTTTACCTAACCTATCCTTTAAAGTTAGGTTAGGTAAAAAAGTGTACAGTTAGCAGGAAGGGGAAAAAAACAGCTACAATCTGGGTTTGGAGTTTTGTTGCTGTTCCTTTCTTTCTTTGTCTGATATAGGATAGAAAAATGAAGCAACCAGAGATTTAATGATGAATACTATGGGTTCTGTAGTGACCTGAATGACTCTTTGCATACAATTTATTGAAGAGGACTTTAGAATGCACTTTACATTTAGACTGTTGCTGTTTAATTTTTTACATTGTTGCCGTGTTATGTCATGAATGATCAGCTGGACAATACAGTCAAAGACAGACCATTCATCATATGCAAGAATCCTAGTTGGATTTTTGTTGTCACTCATGTTTTTGAACCAAATATTGAAAACAATTCTGACAGACTGGATACCTGGCCAAGGGTGTACATTACCTTGTACTCAAGCATCCCAGGACAGAGCCCTGCCCCACCATGAGCCTGGGTGGATACGTGGTTATAATATAAAAGGATCGATACTGAATATGAATATTTCATGAAAATTGAATTATAATACAAATTAGTAATAAGGGTTTCTTATCTACCCCATACTCAAAGAGCTGCGGGCAGAGAGGGTGACAGGAGAGGATGGCACTGAAGAGAAGATGCTCGGTTTCTGGAGTCTCCTGGTCCTGTCAGTATTAGTAGGATGCATCTGCTGTGTCCACTCGTGGATGCTCACCTACCTTGACTCGTTCCAGCCTGGTATGGATTTCCCAACACTGCGGACAGTGGTGAGTTAATAAAAGGAATCTGTGACACATGCAACACATTCACAGAGGAAGAGGACACAAAGGGAGGACACGAAGAGTCTGTGTTAAAGTCAGAAATCCAAATCTTTAGTCAAAAACAGGCGGCGGTAACAAACAGGAAGACAAGCAGTCCATCAAACTGTCTACAGGGTCAAACATTCAGAGAATTCAAACAGCAGTAAAAAATAACTGGACACTGAAAAACTTAAAGCAATGTGTGACGCAATAAAAGGAAGCAGCGCAGTATATTCACTGCAGCGCAGTGACTTTTGTAATTGTCATCAATTACAAAAGAGAAAAAGAGAAAAGGAGAAAAACTATGATTTCTAAGAAATTAAACCTTGACGCAGAATGTAAACTGTGTGAGTTTGGTGAACTTTGTTAGTAACAAATGAGGTAAAAACCCAAAACAGACAAAACACAGAAAGAGGCTCTCAGTATTCATTAATAATTAGAAAGCATCTAAACATTCTGGTCGTGGATTTTTACAGTCTTAGTTCTGCTCGCTGTCATCATTATAATCATCATAATCAATGGGTCCTGAGGTGGGCGGGACTGTCTCTGGTGATGTCACCATGAAGGAACAGCATCTGGCACGTGTTGCTGAAACATCCCAGTACACTGGTGTAGTTTCTTCTCCAGCTGTTTGACATTTGACACTTGAACATTAAGGGGAAGAGGAAGAAACAGTGTTAGGTCAGGTGACCACATGGTTTCTAAAGTAACTGACAGGTACTCACACTCTCATTACAAATACATATAGGATCTTGGGGGTGGGCACGATGCACGGAATCCAAGTTACCATCACGGTGTACACCTCACCCCTGGCGTCGTTGCCCACCTCTCAATTTTAAATACACGTAGACATTGAGGGCTAGCAGGAGGGACCATGCGCTTACCTGCTGCTCTCTGGCAGGTAGCTCCATGCCCTCCTGGGTTTTAAATGCACCTTAGAACACACATGTATCAACACTACAATGAGCGGGTGGAGGGAGGTTTGGAGTCTTCTCTCACCCCCATTCTCTGTGGCTTGTTGGAGCGGGGGGCTAGGAGGAGGAGTTGGCCGTCCGGCTGCGGTCTGGAGTGTGGGGCCTCCTTGCTGCTGTGGAGTCGGGGCGGTCTGCCTCTCCCCACCGCAGGGAAAAGGGTAACACCACCTGGGTCTAGGTGCAGTTCCCCCCTCCAGGGGCAAGGGTACCTAGACCCGATTCGTAGAGTACGCTTGGGGAGTGTGATCGTGTGTACAGCGTCTCTTTATGTCTGTCTCCACGTTGGTTGAGTAAGTGCATATGAGAGCATGAGGGTGGGAATGGATGTTTGTATCTGTGTGTGCCTGTATGTCTGTGTCTACATGTCAGGTTGGGTATCAGACGCCACCTCTCTGGGGACATCTCAGGCCCTCCAAGGTTTGGAGGTCTATCTCCCCCCACCACTCCCCCTGCCAGTGGCAGACTCCCTCAGACATCGGTGCGTTGGTGGTTCTTTATGTCTGGGGATGGGCATCCGGGTACACACCGGCTCACTCCTTGGCGGCCGCTTATCGGGGCCTGGAGCCTGGGGCTCGCTCGGGCCACTTCGGAGGTGGGGTGCCCCCGGCCTCTCGGCCTGGGGCTCGGTCACTCAGGCACAGCTGGCTGGAGCCGGCGGAGCTCACGGGCGCGTCACTGCAACTCCCACTGGCTTCTGCTCCGCGGCTGCTGAGTGAGCCCTCATCTGGGACTCTCCTCAGCTCTTTCTGGGACAGTGGTGCGGCTGCCCCTCTGTTGGTCTTCCTTGGTCTCTTGTGTTCTGGGGGCCTCTGGATGTCTGGAGTTTTGATCTCCTCCATACCTGCTTCATGCCCTGGAGGACGGGGCTGTGGCCCCCCCACACCCTCTAGCAGATCATTACATGAAGGAACCTTTTAAAAAAGCAAGCGTGTCCATGCTCACAGGTGTACACACGGGTGATCACACCCACAAACTACACCCTTTTTGGCTCCTACCTCAAAGCACACTGTGTTCTGTTGATCTTATGTGCTGCACAATAATGTTTAATATTTAGTATTTACTGTCATATTCCCATATATCATTGTGATGTTGTTTATTCTATTACTCTTGTTCTCTTCTGCTTGTTTTCTTTTTTCTTTCTCAACAGGTGATCCCAGGTGATCGATATATGCATTTTCTTTTTTCCCTGCCCATTCTGTTGGTTTTTGTCTTTTGCCCTTCTCCCCCGTCCCTCTTCTCAGCTGTTTCTCTTTCCCTCTTTCTTTCTCCCCTTCTTTCCCCCAGTCAAGTCTGTCCCGTATTCAGTAAATGAAAATAAAATAAACAATAAAAGGTGAATCAAATGGACCATTATGGCAAGGCTGGGATGGTCAATTTGGTAAAGTAAATCCGTTGGGCATCTTTCTTTGCCTTTAGACAATAATTCTGATGCAAAAGAGCCAAACGGGACAGGCAAAAAAATAAAAATAAAAAAAATAAAAAATAAAATAAAGTAACTGACAGGAAGTAACCAGGCCGTTAGAAATGGATGGCATGTGTTTAGAGTTACTGGAGTTGGGTAACTCACTTACCAAAAGCAGCAGCACACAGATGAAGGATCAGATGCTGAATGTTGCAGGAACATGCTCATGTGCGGTGGTCATTCAATGCTGCTCCGGCAGGTTAGACAGTCCAAGACTGATATCCTGCCCATCTGAGAGTTTGAAAACACACATGCAAAGATTTATTTTGTATTACAGTCAAACTTGGATGTTCATTTTTGTCCTTTAAAAATGTTTGTGTATTTGAAAGCACTAACATTTAAGGATGACTTGGATCGTCTCCTTTAAAGGGGAGACAAGTGTATCCACTGATCCACGTCACTTTACCTGGATGATGACTCCTCTCCCCCTCACTCAGAAACACTCCTAATATAACCAAGCAAATAAATAATATTGAAGATTTACTTACATCATTACAAAAACATCAAAAACATCTCCCTTTGATTCTATTTCTCCATTCCTGCTGAACATCAGGCAACAAATATCTCAATAAATCACAGTAAAATGTAAAGCACATATTTTCTCTGCTTTGTCTAACCTCTGCAGAGCCTCTGTCAAGAAAAACATATCTGTAAGCATAAAACAAATATACATTCATAACACGTCACTGGACAAACCTCGGTCAGTTGATTTCCTCTGTGCAGTGTAGACGAGCATCAGTCAGTGAGTCAAGGTGGTGAGATGGACTGGTGTCCTTTGTGACTCTGCTGGTTCTTCTGAGGAAACACCACCGTCTCTCCACACTGTCACCATCTGTGAGCACAAATTGCCGCTCTGCTCTGCCAGCATGTAGGAAATCACATATCACACACACAGGGGTGAAGAAACATCAGAGCTCAACTTTGGATACTTTAGATCTAAACAGATCAAACTAGCTCTTAGTTTCAACAATCAGTGAGCAGACAAACAATGATACCATACTGATTCTGTATGAATACAATATGGTATTTTCAATACAGGTGTCAAATTAATTAATTAAAACTAATACAGACATATGTATATATATTTTTTTGATAAATTAGTTTGCTTAATTATAAGAATATATATTTTTTTCATTTAACAATTGCAACTGAAAGAAATTAAATATTGAACAAAAATATATTGTCACATTCTGAGCATGCTCAGCATGCTGACAGACTTGAAGTTGCTACAGATTTTAAGAAGTGATAATTATAGGGATTATAGGGTTTAATCAAACATTTGATGCCTCAGCTGTCTCAGTCCTATAGCATTCTGCAACTACAACTAAGCTGAAGCTTGGATTTGGCTGCAGGTGCCCCTGTACATCCTTCTCAACATGTTGGTACCATTTAATCACACTTCTTCCTGAGCTTTGCTTCATCACAAGACCAAAGGTGGCATCCCGTGTCACGGTCATATCATCATCCAGAAGAAACATTTGAAGAAACATCATGGAGAAGAAACATTTACGCGCCTCCTGGTTTTGCTTTCTGATCCTGCAAAAAGACTGAGGACAACAAAGCCCAGAGAACACGAGATACACAATATCCAACATTCAGACTCAACAGCCTCCATAAATGAAGAGCACCAGGTTGGTTCAGTTATAGTAGATGTCATGGAATTTTTTAAATAAAGTCTGCAACACAGAAAGAGCTGTGATCATGCTATTTATTACTGTGCACAGGAGAGCAAACACACATCAAACATCACAGTTCAGTCATGTCAGCTCTGCCACTTCACGTGTCTCGCTATGAAACCTAACGGATCAATGGTTATGCTGTTTTGTGCCCTTGACGTTATCAGCACCTGTAAAGGGAGTTGTTTTCTCAAACTGCTGAAGTAAGTTCATCTAGTTTTAGAAACCTTCATTGAACAGTCTATAACAGTGTCACAACTAAGCATATGCATAAGCACTTAAATGCTTTAAATGAGAATAACATAAAATTTCTATTACAGGAGCTAGAGCCTGTCCCAGTAGTCATAGGTAGAGCACACCTGGACAGGTCACCAGTCTGTCAGAGGACTAACACAGATGCAGCCTGACTCAATCCTAAATGTTCAGCACACAGAGACACAGAGGTACTGTTTAAAGTTTAGTGTTAACTTGAGTCACTGATCATTTGCAGTATTACAGAGTCTGGCAGTCTTTGCATGATGTCAACGTCACTGTACGTTTCTAGCTGACTCTCAGGTGTGACAGGTGTGCCAGCAGGAAAGAGTAATAATAGCCTGCATCCTGAGGTTTGCCATGCAGGATTAAAGGAGCCAGGCTTTATTCACACAGCTAGGATTGTATTTTACACTGACCCTGGGTCAGTTTAAACGAAGCACTGAAACTTGCACATATTTATTACAGATGCACTGAAGCTAATCGAGATATTTGCTGTCAATCTGTGGCTGCGATTAAACACTTTAATGGAAACTTTATTAACTAGTAATGACATCTGTCATGACAGAAGCTAATATTTCTGTGCAAACGTCGTTTAAACAGTAACAGCTTTACTCTAATATAAGCTAACGTTTACACCGTAACTTTAAGCTAGCACCATAAAGACGGTAAAACACGTAATAACATCTACAAATTCATCTTAAAGCTATTATATTAGCACTCGGTGTATTACTAACATAACCACATTAACATTATTGACACTCGCTGACTTTTAATAGTCATTCTATAAATGCTGTCCGTTTAAACGGTCTTACCTGTAAACACTGCTGTATCCACCGGATTCCAGCCAGAGTGAATTCTGGAGTCTTCCCACGCTCCTGTTAGTGATCCTCCATCTGGATGGATGATAACAACCTTCTGAACAATCTAGCAGGAGATTGTCCATATCTATGGGACTGATTTGTGCTAATAACGCCCATTGTATGGACTGATAACAGCCGAAGCGGGTGAATAAAGTCACCCAGTCGCTAGCTGTGCCATTACCCAGCATACACCAGCACAATATTAGGCACAGCACCACCATAGACATTTTCAGTGGTTTTGAATGCAGGACATGGTTATCTTACCCTGTAAAATGCATGACAATAAAACAGCTAACCACCATAAAATGGTGTGTGTGTGTGTGTGTGTGTGTGTGTGTGTGTGTGTGTGTGTGTGTGTGTGTGTGTGTGTGTGTGTGTGTGTGTGTGTGTGTGTGTGAGAGAGAGAGAGAGAGAGAGAGAGAGAGAAAGAGAGGGGGGGGGGGATCAAAGGCGTGCGTTTATGTTTTTTCTTGATCAAGCGTGAGCCTCCTCTCTCTTATTGGATGTATGGTATAGCATGTTTATTCAGGTGCGCCTTTGAAGTCTATGAGAATACTTTACAGCCTGGTCTGAGTGCTCATTTCTGCACAGACACAATGAAGCGTGCACTCAGTTTAGAGGAGGCTGTTGCTGCGGTTTTGCACTCTTCAGAAAGTGAAAACGATACCACAAGCAGTGGAGATACTTCTGACAGCGAAGAAGAATTTTTGCCAGGCACCGAGGAGCTTTGCAGCTCATGTGAGGAGGAGGACGACGAAGAGCAGGATGAAGAGACAAGACTGGAGGATGGCCAGTGGAGATCTAAAAATGGAAAAATCATGTGGCAACCCACACATGAAGAGGTCCTGCCATTTTTTCCTCCTCCCATTTTAACCCGAGGACCATTATGCAATTTGTAGCAGCCCTGTGAGCACTTTCCATCTTTTTTTTGCAGAGGACATTATGCAGCTAATCCTGCATTTCACCAACCTGCAGGGCAACAGGTAGGTAAAAGACTGGAAGGACATAGATGAGGAGGAGTTGCAGGCTTACATGGGGCTTGTAAGCCTGCAACTGGCCTGTACTGGTCTCACATGAAACAACAACAAGCCTGTGGGATCGGGAGACAGGGCTCTTCTATTTCCTGCTACCATGTCAAAAAAAAAGATTTGAGCAAATTAATCGGGCTGTAAGATTCGATAATCGTCTCTCCCGTCCAGGTCGCTACAGGGGGGATAAGGCTGTGGTTTCCTACATCCCCAAGCAAAGAAAAAATGTTGTCTTATTGGGCACCAGGCACCTTGAGCTACAAGTCCAGGACTCTGGGAAGAGAAAGCCCCACATCATCCTGGATTATAACAAATCCAAAGGGGCTGTGGATCATCTGGACCAGGTAAGCACGATTATAAGTCATTTATTTGCAAATTGTTGACCGTTTAGACTATGATAGTTTTGATAGTTACAGAAAGGAGGGGGGGGGGTCTAGTTTGACGCCCACAGGCAGGAAGAATCTATGAAGTTTATGAAAAAACGCTTTATTTCACCACGTTAGTGCGTTTCTCGCTATTACATGCATTTGAATGGAGTTCTCGCCATACGCAAAGTATAGGTTTTCATTATGTGAATAACTTGAAAATCTTAGCTCAAACAGCTGCAAAACCTGTTTTCCCAGCACGGGGATATTGAATTCTATGAGATAAAGCCATGAATACGTATATCTGAATCTTCTATCAAAAGTTACACCGATTTATATGAAGTTGTGCAAAAACGCTTTATTTCGCCAAGACAGTGCGTTTCTGACGATTACATGCATTTGAATGGGGAACTCGCCCGAAACAAAGTATAGGTTTTCATTATGTGAATAACTTGAAAATCTTAGCTCAAACAGCTGCAAAACCTGTTTTCCCAGCACGGGGATATTGAATTCTATGAGATAAAGCCATGAATACGTATATCTGAATCTTCTATCAAAAGTTACAGCTATTTATATGAAGTTGTGCAAAAACGCTTTATTTCGCCAAGACAGTGCGTTTCTGACGATTACATGCATTTGAATGGGGAAATCGTCCGAAACAAAGTATAGGTTTTCATTATGTGAATAACTTGAAAATCTAAACTCAAACAGCTGCAAAACCTGTTTGCCCAGCACGGGGATAATGAATTCTATAAGATAAAGCCATAAATATGTGAGTCTGAATCTTCTATCAGAAGTTACAGCGATTTATATGAAGTTGTACAAAAACGCTTTCTTTCGCCAAGACAGTGCGTTTCTGACGATTACATGCATTTGAATGGGGAACTCGCCCGAAACAAATTATAGGTTTTCATTATGTGAATAACTTGAAAATCTTAGCTCAAACAGCTGCAAAACCCGTTTGCCCAGCACGGGGATATTGAATTCTATTCATAATAATATAATAATAATAATAATTCTATTCATAATGTGTCTGAGTCTTCTATCAAAAGTTACAGCTATTTATATGAAGTTCAATATCCCCGTGCTGGGCAAACAGGTTTTGCAGCTGTTTGAGCTAAGATTTCCAAGTTATTCACATAATGAAAACTTATACTTTGTTTCGGTCGAGTTCCCCATTCAAAATGCATGTAACAGTGAGAAACGCACTGTCTTGGCGAAAGAAAGCGTTTTTGTACAACTTCATATAAATAGCTGTAACTTTTGATAGAAGACTCGGATACACATGTTTATGGCTTTATCTTATAGAACTCAAGGTTCCCGTGCTGGGCAAACAGGTTTTGCAGCTGTTTGAGCTAAGATTTCCAAGTTATTCACATAATGAAAATCTATACTTTGTTTCGGTCGAGTTCCCCATTCAAATGCATGTAACAGTGAGAAACGCACTGTCTTGGCGAAAGAAAGCGTTTTTGTACAACTTCATATAAATAGCTGTAACTTTTGATAGAAGACTCAGACAAACATGTTTATGGCTTTATCTTATAGAACTCAAGGTCTCCGTGCTGGGAAAACAGGTTTTGCAGCTGTTTGAGCTAAGATTTCCAAGTTAATCACATAATGAAAACCTATACTTTGTTTCGGTCGAGTTCCCCATTCAAATGCATGTAACAGTGAGAAACGCACTGTCTTGGCGAAAGAAAGCGTTTTTGTACAACTCCATATAAATAGCTGTAACTTTTGATAGAAGACTCAGACAAACATGTTTATGGCTTTATCTTATAGAACTGAAGGTCTCCGTGCTGGGAAAACAGGTTTTGCAGCTGTTTGAGCTAAGATTTCCAAGTTATTCACATAATGAAAACCTATACTTTGTTTCGGTCGAGTTCCCCATTCAAATGCATGTAACAGTGAGAAACGCACTGTCTTGGCGAAAGAAAGCGTTTTTGTACAACTTCATATAAATAGCTGTAACTTTTGATAGAAGACTCAGACAAACATGTTTATGGCTTTATCTTATAGAACTCAAGGTTCCCGTGCTGGGAAAACAGGTTTTGCAGCTGTTTGAGCTAAGATTTCCAAGTTATTCACATAATGAAAACTTATACTTTGTTTCGGTCGAGTTCCCCATTCAAATGCATGTAACAGTGAGAAACGCACTGTCTTGGCGAAAGAAAGCGTTTTTGTACAACTTCATATAAATAGCTGTAACTTTTGATAGAAGACTCAGACAAACATGTTTATGGCTTTATCTTATAGAACTCAAGGTCTCCGTGCTGGGAAAACAGGTTTTGCAGCTGTTTGAGCTAAGATTTCCAAGTTATTCACATAATGAAAACCTATACTTTGTTTCGGTCGAGTTCCCCATTCAAATGCATGTAACAGTGAGAAACGCACTGTCTTGGCGAAAGAAAGCGTTTTTGTACAACTTCATATAAATAGCTGTAACTTTTGATAGAAGACTCAGACAAACATGTTTATGGCTTTATCTTATAGAACTCAAGGTCTCCGTGCTGGGAAAACAGGTTTTGCAGCTGTTTGAGCTAAGATTTCCAAGTTATTCACATAATGAAAACCTATACTTTGTTTCGGTCGAGTTCCCCATTCAAATGCATGTAACAGTGAGAAACGCACTGTCTTGGCGAAAGAAAGCGTTTTTGTACAACTTCATATAAATAGCTGTAACTTTTGATAGAAGACTCAGACAAACATGTTTATGGCTTTATCTTATAGAACTCAAGGTCTCCGTGCTGGGAAAACAGGTTTTGCAGCTGTTTGAGCTAAGATTTCCAAGTTATTCACATAATGAAAACCTATACTTTGTTTCGGTCGAGTTCCCCATTCAAATGCATGTAACAGTGAGAAACGCACTGTCTTGGCGAAAGAAAGCTATTTTGTACAACTTCATATAAATAGCTGTAACTTTTGATAGAAGACTCAGACAAACATGTATATGGCTTTATCTTATAGAACTCAAGGTCTCCGTGCTGGGAAAACAGGTTTTGCAGCTGTTTGAGCTAAGATTTCCAAGTTATTCACATAATGAAAACCTATACTTTGTTTCAGTGGAGTTCCCCATTCAAATGCATGTAACAGTGAGAAACGCACTGTCTTGGCGAAAGAAAGCGTTTTTGTACAACTTCATATAAATAGCTGTAACTTTTGATAGAAGACTCAGACAAACATGTTTATGGCTTTATCTTATAGAACTCAAGGTCTCCGTGCTGGGAAAACAGGTTTTGCAGCTGTTTGAGCTAAGATTTCCAAGTTATTCACATAATGAAAACCTATACTTTGTTTCGGTCGAGTTCCCCATTCAAATGCATGTAACAGTGAGAAACGGACTGTCTTGGCGAAAGAAAGCTATTTTGTACAACTTCATATAAATAGCTGTAACTTTTGATAGAAGACTCAGACAAACATGTTTATGGCTTTATCTTATAGAACTGAAGGTCTCCGTGCTGGGAAAACAGGTTTTGCAGCTGTTTGAGCTAAGATTTCCAAGTTATTCACATAATGAAAACCTATACTTTGTTTCGGTCGAGTTCCCCATTCAAATGCATGTAACAGTGAGAAACGCACTGTCTTGGCGAAAGAAAGCGTTTTTGTACAACTTCATATAAATAGCTGTAACTTTTGATAGAAGACTCGGATACACATGTTTATGGCTTTATCTTATAGAACTGAAGGTCTCCGTGCTGGGAAAACAGGTTTTGCAGCTGTTTGAGCTAAGATTTCCAAGTTATTCACATAATGAAAACCTATACTTTGTTTCGGTCGAGTTCCCCATTCAAATGCATGTAACAGTGAGAAACGCACTGTCTTGGCGAAAGAAAGCGTTTTTGTACAACTTCATATAAATAGCTGTAACTTTTGATAGAAGACTCAGACAAACATGTTTATGGCTTTATCTTATAGAACTCAAGGTCTCCGTGCTGGGAAAACAGGTTTTGCAGCTGTTTGAGCTAAGATTTCCAAGTTATTCACATAATGAAAACCTATACTTTGTTTCGGTCGAGTTCCCCATTCAAATGCATGTAACAGTGAGAAACGCACTGTCTTGGCGAAAGAAAGCGTTTTTGTACAACTTCATATAAATAGCTGTAACTTTTGATAGAAGACTCGGATACACATGTTTATGGCTTTATCTTATAGAACTCAAGGTCTCCGTGCTGGGAAAACAGGTTTTGCAGCTGTTTGAGCTAAGATTTCCAAGTTATTCACATAATGAAAACCTATACTTTGTTTCGGTCGAGTTCCCCATTCAAATGCATGTAACAGTGAGAAACGCACTGTCTTGGCGAAAGAAAGCGTTTTTGTACAACTTCATATAAATAGCTGTAACTTTTGATAGAAGACTCAGACAAACATGTTTATGGCTTTATCTTATAGAACTCAAGGTCTCTGTGCTGGGAAAACAGGTTTTGCAGCTGTTTGAGCTAAGATTTCCAAGTTATTCACATAATGAAAACCTATACTTTGTTTCGGTCGAGTTCCCCATTCAAATGCATGTAACAGTGAGAAACGCACTGTCTTGGCGAAAGAAAGCGTTTTTGTACAACTTCATATAAATAGCTGTAACTTTTGATAGAAGACTCAGACAAACATGTTTATGGCTTTATCTTATAGAACTCAAGGTCTCCGTGCTGGGAAAACAGGTTTTGCAGCTGTTTGAGCTAAGATTTCCAAGTTATTCACATAATGAAAACCTATACTTTGTTTCGGTCGAGTTCCCCATTCAAATGCATGTAACAGTGAGAAACGCACTGTCTTGGCGAAAGAAAGCGTTTTTGTACAACTTCATATAAATAGCTGTAACTTTTGATAGAAGACTCAGACAAACATGTTTATGGCTTTATCTTATAGAACTCAAGGTTCCCATGCTGGGAAAACAGGTTTTGCAGCTGTTTGAGCTAAGATTTCCAAGTTATTCACATAATGAAAACCTATACTTTGTTTCGGTGGAGTTCCCCATTCAAATGCATGTAACAGTGAGAAACGCACTGTCTTGGCGAAAGAAAGCGTTTTTGTACAACTTCATATAAATAGCTGTAACTTTTGATAGAAGACTCAGACAAACATGTTTATGGCTTTATCTTATAGAACTCAAGGTTCCCGTGCTGGGAAACAGGTTTTGCAGCTGTTTGAGCTAAGATTTCCAAGTTATTCACATAATGAAAACCTATACTTTGTTTCGGTCGAGTTCCCCATTCAAATGCATGTAACAGTGAGAAACGCACTGTCTTGGCGAAAGAAAGCGTTTTTGTACAACTTCATATAAATAGCTGTAACTTTTGATAGAAGACTCGGATACACATGTTTATGGCTTTATCTTATAGAACTCAAGGTCTCCGTGCTGGGAAAACAGGTTTTGCAGCTGTTTGAGCTAAGATTTCCAAGTTATTCACATAATGAAAATCTATACTTTGTTTCGGTCGAGTTCCCCATTCAAATGCATGTAACAGTGAGAAACGCACTGTCTTGGCGAAAGAAAGCGTTTTTGTACAACTTCATATAAATAGCTGTAACTTTTGATAGAAGACTCAGACAAACATGTTTATGGCTTTATCTTATAGAACTCAAGGTCTCCGTGCTGGGAAAACAGGTTTTGCAGCTGTTTGAGCTAAGATTTCCAAGTTATTCACATAATGAAAACCTATACTTTGTTTCGGTCGAGTTCCCCATTCAAATGCATGTAACAGTGAGAAACGCACTGTCTTGGCGAAAGAAAGCGTTTTTGTACAACTTCATATAAATAGCTGTAACTTTTGATAGAAGACTCAGACAAACATGTTTATGGCTTTATCTTATAGAACTCAAGGTTCCCGTGCTGGGAAACAGGTTTTGCAGCTGTTTGAGCTAAGATTTCCAAGTTATTCACATAATGAAAACCTATACTTTGTTTCGGTCGAGTTCCCCATTCAAATGCATGTAACAGTGAGAAACGCACTGTCTTGGCGAAAGAAAGCGTTTTTGTACAACTTCATATAAATAGCTGTAACTTTTGATAGAAGACTCAGACAAACATGTATATGGCTTTATCTTATAGAACTCAAGGTCTCCGTGCTGGGAAAACAGGTTTTGCAGCTGTTTGAGCTAAGATTTCCAAGTTATTCACATAATGAAAACCTATACTTTGTTTCAGTGGAGTTCCCCATTCAAATGCATGTAACAGTGAGAAACGCACTGTCTTGGCGAAAGAAAGCGTTTTTGTACAACTTCATATAAATAGCTGTAACTTTTGATAGAAGACTCAGACAAACATGTTTATGGCTTTATCTTATAGAACTCAAGGTCTCCGTGCTGGGAAAACAGGTTTTGCAGCTGTTTGAGCTAAGATTTCCAAGTTATTCACATAATGAAAACCTATACTTTGTTTCGGTCGAGTTCCCCATTCAAATGCATGTAACAGTGAGAAACGGACTGTCTTGGCGAAAGAAAGCTATTTTGTACAACTTCATATAAATAGCTGTAACTTTTGATAGAAGACTCAGACAAACATGTTTATGGCTTTATCTTATAGAACTGAAGGTCTCCGTGCTGGGAAAACAGGTTTTGCAGCTGTTTGAGCTAAGATTTCCAAGTTATTCACATAATGAAAACCTATACTTTGTTTCGGTCGAGTTCCCCATTCAAATGCATGTAACAGTGAGAAACGCACTGTCTTGGCGAAAGAAAGCGTTTTTGTACAACTTCATATAAATAGCTGTAACTTTTGATAGAAGACTCGGATACACATGTTTATGGCTTTATCTTATAGAACTCAAGGTCTCCGTGCTGGGAAAACAGGTTTTGCAGCTGTTTGAGCTAAGATTTCCAAGTTATTCACATAATGAAAACCTATACTTTGTTTCGGTCGAGTTCCCCATTCAAATGCATGTAACAGTGAGAAACGCACTGTCTTGGCGAAAGAAAGCGTTTTTGTACAACTTCATATAAATAGCTGTAACTTTTGATAGAAGACTCAGACAAACATGTTTATGGCTTTATCTTATAGAACTCAAGGTCTCCGTGCTGGGAAAACAGGTTTTGCAGCTGTTTGAGCTAAGATTTCCAAGTTATTCACATAATGAAAACCTATACTTTGTTTCGGTCGAGTTCCCCATTCAAATGCATGTAACAGTGAGAAACGCACTGTCTTGGCGAAAGAAAGCGTTTTTGTACAACTTCATATAAATAGCTGTAACTTTTGATAGAAGACTCGGATACACATGTTTATGGCTTTATCTTATAGAACTCAAGGTCTCCGTGCTGGGAAAACAGGTTTTGCAGCTGTTTGAGCTAAGATTTCCAAGTTATTCACATAATGAAAACCTATACTTTGTTTCGGTCGAGTTCCCCATTCAAATGCATGTAACAGTGAGAAACGCACTGTCTTGGCGAAAGAAAGCGTTTTTGTACAACTTCATATAAATAGCTGTAACTTTTGATAGAAGACTCAGACAAACATGTTTATGGCTTTATCTTATAGAACTCAAGGTCTCTGTGCTGGGAAAACAGGTTTTGCAGCTGTTTGAGCTAAGATTTCCAAGTTATTCACATAATGAAAACCTATACTTTGTTTCGGTCGAGTTCCCCATTCAAATGCATGTAACAGTGAGAAACGCACTGTCTTGGCGAAAGAAAGCGTTTTTGTACAACTTCATATAAATAGCTGTAACTTTTGATAGAAGACTCAGACAAACATGTTTATGGCTTTATCTTATAGAACTCAAGGTCTCCGTGCTGGGAAAACAGGTTTTGCAGCTGTTTGAGCTAAGATTTCCAAGTTATTCACATAATGAAAACCTATACTTTGTTTCGGTCGAGTTCCCCATTCAAATGCATGTAACAGTGAGAAACGCACTGTCTTGGCGAAAGAAAGCGTTTTTGTACAACTTCATATAAATAGCTGTAACTTTTGATAGAAGACTCGGATACACATGTTTATGGCTTTATCTTATAGAACTCAAGGTCTCCGTGCTGGGAAAACAGGTTTTGCAGCTGTTTGAGCTAAGATTTCCAAGTTATTCACATAATGAAAACCTATACTTTGTTTCGGTCGAGTTCCCCATTCAAATGCATGTAACAGTGAGAAACGCACTGTCTTGGCGAAAGAAAGCGTTTTTGTACAACTTCATATAAATAGCTGTAACTTTTGATAGAAGACTCAGACAAACATGTTTATGGCTTTATCTTATAGAACTCAAGGTCTCCGTGCTGGGAAAACAGGTTTTGCAGCTGTTTGAGCTAAGATTTCCAAGTTATTCACATAATGAAAACCTATACTTTGTTTCGGTCGAGTTCCCCATTCAAATGCATGTAACAGTGAGAAACGCACTGTCTTGGCGAAAGAAAGCGTTTTTGTACAACTTCATATAAATAGCTGTAACTTTTGATAGAAGACTCAGACAAACATGTTTATGGCTTTATCTTATAGAACTGAAGGTCTCCGTGCTGGGAAAACAGGTTTTGCAGCTGTTTGAGCTAAGATTTCCAAGTTATTCACATAATGAAAACCTATACTTTGTTTCGGTCGAGTTCCCCATTCAAATGCATGTAACAGTGAGAAACGCACTGTCTTGGCGAAAGAAAGCGTTTTTGTACAACTTCATATAAATAGCTGTAACTTTTGATAGAAGACTCGGACAAACATGTTTATGGCTTTATCTTATAGAACTCAAGGTCTCCGTGCTGGGAAAACAGGTTTTGCAGCTGTTTGAGCTAAGATTTCCAAGTTATTCACATAATGAAAACCTATACTTTGTTTCGGTCGAGTTCCCCATTCAAATGCATGTAACAGTGAGAAACGCACTGTCTTGGCGAAAGAAAGCGTTTTTGTACAACTTCATATAAATAGCTGTAACTTTTGATAGAAGACTCAGACAAACATGTTTATGGCTTTATCTTATAGAACTCAAGGTCTCCGTGCTGGGAAAACAGGTTTTGCAGCTGTTTGAGCTAAGATTTCCAAGTTATTCACATAATGAAAACCTATACTTTGTTTCGGTCGAGTTCCCCATTCAAATGCATGTAACAGTGAGAAACGCACTGTCTTGGCGAAAGAAAGCGTTTTTGTACAACTTCATATAAATAGCTGTAACTTTTGATAGAAGACTCGGACAAACATGTTTATGGCTTTATCTTATAGAACTCAAGGTCTCCGTGCTGGGAAAACAGGTTTTGCAGCTGTTTGAGCTAAGATTTCCAAGTTATTCACATAATGAAAACCTATACTTTGTTTCGGTCGAGTTCCCCATTCAAATGCATGTAACAGTGAGAAACGCACTGTCTTGGCGAAAGAAAGCGTTTTTGTACAACTTCATATAAATAGCTGTAACTTTTGATAGAAGACTCAGACAAACATGTTTATGGCCTTATATTATAGAACTCAAGGTCTCCGTGCTGGGAAAACAGGTTTTGCAGCTGTTTGAGCTAAGATTTCCAAGTTATTCACATAATGAAAACCTATACTTTGTTTCGGTGGAGTTCCCCATTCAAATGCATGTAACAGTGAGAAACGCACTGTCTTGGCGAAAGAAAGCGTTTTTGTACAACTTCATATAAATAGCTGTAACTTTTGATAGAAGACTCGGATACACATGTTTATGGCTTTATCTTATAGAACTCAAGGTCTCCGTGCTGGGCAAAAAGGTTTTGCAGCTGTTTGAGCTAAGATTTCCAAGTTATTCACATAATGAAAACCTATACTTTGTTTCGGTCGAGTTCCCCATTCAAATGCATGTAACAGTGAGAAACGCACTGTCTTGGCGAAAGAAAGCGTTTTTGTACAACTTCATATAAATAGCTGTAACTTTTGATAGAAGACTCAGACAAACATGTTTATGGCTTTATCTTATAGAACTCAAGGTTCCCGTGCTGGGAAACAGGTTTTGCAGCTGTTTGAGCTAAGATTTCCAAGTTATTCACATAATGAAAACCTATACTTTGTTTCGGTCGAGTTCCCCATTCAAATGCATGTAACAGTGAGAAACGCACTGTCTTGGCGAAAGAAAGCGTTTTTGTACAACTTCATATAAATAGCTGTAACTTTTGATAGAAGACTCAGACAAACATGTTTATGGCTTTATCTTATAGAACTCAAGGTTCCCGTGCTGGGAAAACAGGTTTTGCAGCTGTTTGAGCTAAGATTTCCAAGTTATTCACATAATGAAAACCTATACTTTGTTTCGGTCGAGTTCCCCATTCAAATGCATGTAACAGTGAGAAACGCACTGTCTTGGCGAAAGAAAGCGTTTTTGTACAACTTCATATAAATAGCTGTAACTTTTGATAGAAGACTCGGATACACATGTTTATGGCTTTATCTTATAGAACTCAAGGTCTCCGTGCTGGGAAAACAGGTTTTGCAGCTGTTTGAGCTAAGATTTCCAAGTTATTCACATAATGAAAACCTATACTTTGTTTCGGTCGAGTTCCCCATTCAAATGCATGTAACAGTGAGAAACGCACTGTCTTGGCGAAAGAAAGCGTTTTTGTACAACTTCATATAAATAGCTGTAACTTTTGATAGAAGACTCGGATACACATGTTTATGGCTTTATCTTATAGAACTCAAGGTCTCCGTGCTGGGAAAACAGGTTTTGCAGCTGTTTGAGCTAAGATTTCCAAGTTATTCACATAATGAAAATCTATACTTTGTTTCGGTCGAGTTCCCCATTCAAATGCATGTAACAGTGAGAAACGCACTGTCTTGGCGAAAGAAAGCGTTTTTGTACAACTTCATATAAATCGGTGTAACTTTTGATAGAAGACTCAGAAATACATATTTATGGCTTTATCTTATAGAATTCAATATCCCCGTGCTGGGCAAAAAGGTTTTGCAGCTGTTTGAGCTAAGATTTTCAAGTTATTCACATAATGAAAACCTATACTTTGTTTCGGTCGAGTTCCCCATTCAAATGCATGTAACAGTGAGAAACGCACTGTCTTGGCGAAATAAAGCTATTTTGTACAACTTCATATAAATAGCTGTAACTTTTGATAGAAGACTCAGACAAACATGTTTATGGCTTTATCTTATAGAACTCAAGGTCTCCGTGCTGGGAAAACAGGTTTTGCAGCTGTTTGAGCTAAGATTTCCAAGTTATTCACATAATGAAAACCTATACTTTGTTTCGGTCGAGTTCCCCATTCAAATGCATGTAACAGTGAGAAACGCACTGTCTTGGCGAAAGAAAGCGTTTTTGTACAACTTCATATAAATAGCTGTAACTTTTGATAGAAGACTCGGATACACATGTTTATGGCTTTATCTTATAGAACTCAAGGTTCCCGTGCTGGAAAAAAGGTTTTGCAGCTGTTTGAGCTAAGATTTCCAAGTTATTCACATAATGAAAACCTATACTTTGTTTCAGGCGAGTTTCCCATTCAAATGCATGTAACAGTGAGAAACGCACTGTCTTGGCGAAAGAAAGCGTTTTTGTACAACTTCATAGAAATAGCTGTAACTTTTGATAGAAGACTCAGACAAACATGTTTATGGCCTTATATTATAGAACTCAAGGTCTCCGTGCTGGGAAAACAGGTTTTGCAGCTGTTTGAGCTAAGATTTCCAAGTTATTCACATAATGAAAACTTATACTTTGTTTCGGTCGAGTTCCCCATTCAAATGCATGTAACAGTGAGAAACGCACTGTCTTGGCGAAAGAAAGCGTTTTTGTACAACTTCATATAAATAGCTGTAACTTTTGATAGAAGACTCAGACAAACATGTTTATGGCTTTATCTTATAGAACTCAAGGTCTCCGTGCTGGGAAAACAGGTTTTGCAGCTGTTTGAGCTAAGATTTCCAAGTTATTCACATAATGAAAACCTATACTTTGTTTCGGTCGAGTTCCCCATTCAAATGCATGTAACAGTGAGAAACGCACTGTCTTGGCGAAAGAAAGCGTTTTTGTACAACTTCATATAAATAGCTGTAACTTTTGATAGAAGACTCGGATACACATGTTTATGGCTTTATCTTATAGAACTCAAGGTCTCCGTGCTGGGAAAACAGGTTTTGCAGCTGTTTGAGCTAAGATTTCCAAGTTATTCACATAATGAAAACCTATACTTTGTTTCGGTCGAGTTCCCCATTCAAATGCATGTAACAGTGAGAAACGCACTGTCTTGGCGAAAGAAAGCGTTTTTGTACAACTTCATATAAATAGCTGTAACTTTTGATAGAAGACTCAGACAAACATGTTTATGGCTTTATCTTATAGAACTCAAGGTTCCCGTGCTGGGAAAAAGGTTTTGCAGCTGTTTGAGCTAAGATTTCCAAGTTATTCACATAATGAAAACCTATACTTTGTTTCGGTTGAGTTCCCCATTCAAATGCATGTAACAGTGAGAAACGCACTGTCTTGGCGAAAGAAAGCGTTTTTGTACAACTTCATATAAATAGCTGTAACTTTTGATAGAAGACTCAGACAAACATGTTTATGGCTTTATATTATAGAACTCAAGGTCTCCGTGCTGGGAAAACAGGTTTTGCAGCTGTTTGAGCTAAGATTTCCAAGTTATTCACATAATGAAAACCTATACTTTGTTTCGGTCGAGTTCCCCATTCAAATGCATGTAACAGTGAGAAACGCACTGTCTTGGCGAAAGAAAGCGTTTTTGTACAACTTCATATAAATAGCTGTAACTTTTGATAGAAGACTCGGATACACATGTTTATGGCTTTATCTTATAGAACTCAAGGTTCCCGTGCTGGGAAAACAGGTTTTGCAGCTGTTTGAGCTAAGATTTCCAAGTTATTCACATAATGAAAATCTATACTTTGTTTCGGTCGAGTTCCCCATTCAAATGCATGTAACAGTGAGAAACGCACTGTCTTGGCGAAAGAAAGCGTTTTTGTACAACTTCATATAAATAGCTGTAACTTTTGATAGAAGACTCGGATACACATGTTTATGGCTTTATCTTATAGAACTCAAGGTCTCCGTGCTGGGAAAACAGGTTTTGCAGCTGTTTGAGCTAAGATTTCCAAGTTATTCACATAATGAAAACCTATACTTTGTTTCGGTCGAGTTCCCCATTCAAATGCATGTAACAGTGAGAAACGCACTGTCTTGGCGAAAGAAAGCGTTTTTGTACAACTTCATATAAATAGCTGTAACTTTTGATAGAAGACTCGGATACACATGTTTATGGCTTTATCTTATAGAACTCAAGGTCTCCGTGCTGGGAAAACAGGTTTTGCAGCTGTTTGAGCTAAGATTTCCAAGTTATTCACATAATGAAAATCTATACTTTGTTTCGGTCGAGTTCCCCATTCAAATGCATGTAACAGTGAGAAACGCACTGTCTTGGCGAAATAAAGCGTTTTTGTACAACTTCATATAAATAGCTGTAACTTTTGATAGAAGACTCAGACAAACATGTTTATGGCTTTATCTTATAGAACTCAAGGTCTCCGTGCTGGGAAAACAGGTTTTGCAGCTGTTTGAGCTAAGATTTCCAAGTTATTCACATAATGAAAACCTATACTTTGTTTCGGTCGAGTTCCCCATTCAAATGCATGTAACAGTGAGAAACGCACTGTCTTGGCGAAAGAAAGCGTTTTTGTACAACTTCATATAAATAGCTGTAACTTTTGATAGAAGACTCAGACAAACATGTTTATGGCTTTATCTTATAGAACTCAAGGTTCCCGTGCTGGGAAAACAGGTTTTGCAGCTGTTTGAGCTAAGATTTCCAAGTTATTCACATAATGAAAACCTATACTTTGTTTCGGTCGAGTTCCCCATTCAAATGCATGTAACAGTGAGAAACGCACTGTCTTGGCGAAAGAAAGCTATTTTGTACAACTTCATATAAATCGGTGTAACTTTTGATAGAAGACTCAGAAATACATATTTATGGCTTTATCTTATAGAATTCAATATCCCCGTGCTGGGCAAAAAGGTTTTGCAGCTGTTTGAGCTAAGATTTTCAAGTTATTCACATAATGAAAACCTATACTTTGTTTCGGTCGAGTTCCCCATTCAAATGCATGTAACAGTGAGAAACGCACTGTCTTGGCGAAAGAAAGCTATTTTGTACAACTTCATATAAATAGCTGTAACTTTTGATAGAAGACTCAGACAAACATGTTTATGGCTTTATCTTATAGAACTCAAGGTCTCCGTGCTGGGAAAACAGGTTTTGCAGCTGTTTGAGCTAAGATTTCCAAGTTATTCACATAATGAAAACCTATACTTTGTTTCGGTCGAGTTCCCCATTCAAATGCATGTAACAGTGAGAAACGCACTGTCTTGGCGAAAGAAAGCGTTTTTGTACAACTTCATATAAATCGCTGTAACTTTTGATAGAAGACTCGGATACACATGTTTATGGCTTTATCTTATAGAACTCAAGGTTCCCGTGCTGGAAAAACAGGTTTTGCAGCTGTTTGAGCTAAGATTTCCAAGTTATTCACATAATGAAAATCTATACTTTGTTTCGGTCGAGTTCCCCATTCAAATGCATGTAACAGTGAGAAACGCACTGTCTTGGCGAAAGAAAGCGTTTTTGTACAACTTCATAGAAATAGCTGTAACTTTTGATAGAAGACTCAGACAAACATGTTTATGGCTTTATCTTATAGAACTCAAGGTCTCCGTGCTGGGAAAACAGGTTTTGCAGCTGTTTGAGCTAAGATTTCCAAGTTATTCACATAATGAAAACTTATACTTTGTTTCGGTCGAGTTCCCCATTCAAATGCATGTAACAGTGAGAAACGCACTGTCTTGGCGAAAGAAAGCGTTTTTGTACAACTTCATATAAATAGCTGTAACTTTTGATAGAAGACTCAGACAAACATGTTTATGGCTTTATCTTATAGAACTCAAGGTCTCCGTGCTGGGAAAACAGGTTTTGCAGCTGTTTGAGCTAAGATTTCCAAGTTATTCACATAATGAAAACCTATACTTTGTTTCGGTCGAGTTCCCCATTCAAATCCATGTAACAGTGAGAAACGCACTGTCTTGGCGAAAGAAAGCGTTTTTGTACAACTTCATATAAATAGCTGTAACTTTTGATAGAAGACTCGGATACACATGTTTATGGCTTTATCTTATAGAACTCAAGGTCTCCGTGCTGGGAAAACAGGTTTTGCAGCTGTTTGAGCTAAGATTTCCAAGTTATTCACATAATGAAAACCTATACTTTGTTTCGGTCGAGTTCCCCATTCAAATGCATGTAATCGTCAGAAACGCACTGTCTTGGCGAAATAAAGCGTTTTTGCACAACTTCATATAAATCGGTGTAACTTTTGATAGAAGATTCAGATATACGTATTCATGGGGTTATCTTATAGAATTCAATATCCCCGTGCTGGGCAAACAGGTTTTGCAGCTGTTTGAGCTAAGATTTTCAAGTTATTCACATAATGAAAACCTATACTTTGTTTCGTGCGAGTTCCCCATTCAAATGCATGTAATCGTCAGAAACGCACTGTCTTGGCGAAATAAAGCGTTTTTGCACAACTTCATATAAATCGGTGTAACTTTTGATAGAAGATTCAGATATACGTATTCATGGCTTTATCTTATAGAATTCAATATCCCCGTGCTGGGCAAAAAGGTTTTGCAGCTGTTTGAGCTAAGATTTTCAAGTTATTCACATAATGAAAACCTATACTTTGTTTCGGTCGAGTTCCCCATTCAAATGCATGTAATCGTCAGAAACGCACTGTCTTCGCGAAAGAAAGCTATTTTGTACAACTTCATATAAATAGCTGTAACTTTTGATAGAAGACTCAGACAAACATGTTTATGGCTTTATCTTATAGAACTCAAGGTCTCCGTGCTGGGCAAAAAGGTTTTGCAGCTGTTTGAGCTAAGATTTTCAAGTTATTCACATAATGAAAACCTATACTTTGTTTCGGTCGAGTTCCCCATTCAAATGCATGTAACAGTGAGAAACGCACTGTCTTGGCGAAAGAAAGCGTTTTTGTACAACTTCATATAAATAGCTGTAACTTTTGATAGAAGACTCAGACAAACATGTTTATGGCTTTATCTTATAGAACTCAAGGTCTCCGTGCTGGGAAAACAGGTTTTACAGCTGTTTGAGCTAAGATTTTCAAGTTATTCACATAATGAAAACCTATACTTTGTTTCGTGCGAGTTCCCCATTCAAATGCATGTAATCGTCAGAAACGTAATAACGTGGTGAAATAAAGCGTTTTTCATGGTCTTCATAAAGACAGCTGTAACTTTTGATAGAAGACTCAGAAATACATGTTTATGGCTTTATCTTATAGAATTCAATTTCCCCGTGCTGGGCAAACGGGTTTTGCAGCTGTTTGAGCTAAGATTTTCAAGTTATTCACATAATGAAAACCTATACGTTGTTTCGTGCGAGTTCCCCATTCAAATGCATGTAATAGCGTGAAACGCACTGTCTTGGCGAAATAAAGCGTTTTTGCACAACTTCATATAAATCGGTGTAACTTTTGATAGAAGATTCAGATATACGTATTCATGGCTTTATCTTATAGAATTCAATATCCCCGTGCTGGGCAAAAAGGTTTTGCAGCTGTTTGAGCTAAGATTTCCAAGTTATTCACATAATGAAAACCTATACTTTCTGTCGGGCGAGAACTCCATTCAAATGCATGTAATAGCGAGAAACGCACTAACGTGGTGAAATAAAACCTTTTTAATGGTCTTCATAAAGACAGCTGTAACTTTTGATAGAAGACTCAGAAATACATATTTATGGCTTTATCTTATAGAATTCAATATCCCCTTGCTGGGCAAAAAGGTTTTGCAGCTGTTTGAGCTAAGATTTTCAAGTAATTCACATAATGAAAACCTATACTTTGTTTCGTGCGAGTTCCCCATTCAAATGCATGTAATCGTCAGAAACGCACTGTCTTGGCGAAATAAAGCGTTTTTGCACAACTTCATATAAATCGGTGTAACTTTTGATAGAAGATTCAGATATACGTATTCATGGCTTTATCTTATAGAATTCAATATCCCCGTGCTGGGCAAACGGGTTTTGCAGCTGTTTGAGCTAAGATTGTCAAGTTATTCACATAATGAAAACCTATACTTTGTTTCGGGCGAGTTCCCCATTCAAATGCATGTAATCGTCAGAAACGCACTGTCTTGGCGAAATAAAGCGTTGTTGCACAACTTCATGAAGACAGCTGTAATTTTTGATAGAAGGCTCAGACACACATATTTATGGCTTTATCTTATAGAACTCAAGGTCTCCGTGCTGGGCAAACAGGTTTTAAAGCTGTGTGAGCTAAGATTTTCAAGTTATTCACATAATGAAAACCTATACTTTGTGTCGGGTGAGAACTCCATTCAAATGCATGTAATAGCGAGGAAACGCACTGCCTTGGCGAAATAAAGTTTTTTTCTTCAACTTCATATAAATAGCCGTAACTTTTGATAGAAGACTCAGACACAAATGTTCATGGCTTTATCTTATAGACTTCAATATCCCCGTGCTGGGCAAACAGGTTTTGCAGCTGTCTAAGCTAAGATTTTTTTAGTGCTAGAAAAGCACTGGCCGCGGTGTAATGTTGATGGAGTCAGCCAGCAACGCAGGCCCTGGTAAAAATGTGGATGGCCTCAGGCAGCACACTGGCCCTGTTGTAATGTAGATGTCATCAGCCAGCAACACAAGCCCTGCTGAAATAATGTTGGCCTAAGCCATGAACACAGGCACTGGTGAAATGTAGATGGCCTCAGCTGGCAACATACACCCTGGTGAAATGTAGTTGGCCTCAGCCAGTAGCACAGGCCCTGTTGTAATGTTGATGGCCTCATCTAACAACACTGGACACCAATATCACAGGCCCGTGTGTATTGTGGATGTCATCAGCAAGCAACACAGGCCCTGGTGTAATGTGGATGGTATTGGCTAGCACCACAGTCCCTGGTGTAATGTGCATGGCCTCAGCCAACACCATTGGCCCTGGTGTGGTGAAGATGGCCTCACAGGGAACACTTGCCCTGCTGCAATGTGGATGGCATCAACGAGTAGCACAGGCCCTGTTGTAATGTGGATGGCCTCATCTAACAACACTGGCCCTGGTGAAATATGGATGGTATTGGTCAGCACCACGCACCCTTGTGTAATGTGAGTGGCCTTAGCCAACACCACAGGCACAGGTGTAATGTGGATGGCATCAACGAGCAGCAGAGGCCCTGGTGGGGTGAAGATGGCCTCACAGGAAGCACTGTCCCTGGTGTAATGTGGATAGTATAAGCCAGCATCACAGGCCCTGGTGTAATGTGTATGGCCTCAGCCAACAACAGTGGCCCTGGTGTAATGTGGATGGTATTGGCAAGCACCAAAGGCCCTGGTGTAATATGAATGTCCTCAGCCAGTAGAACAGGCCCTTGTGTATTGTGGATCGCATCAGCCAGCAACACAAGCCCTGGTGAAATGTGGATGGTATCAACGAGTAGCACAGGCCCTGGTGAAATGCAGTTGGCCTCAACCAGTAGCACATGACCTGGTGTAATGTGGATCGCATCAGCCAGCAACACAAGCCCTGGTGTAATGTGGATGGCTTCAGAGGGCAGCACAGTCCCTGGTGAAATGTAGTTTGCCTCTGCAAGAAGCACAGGACCTGGTGTGGTGGAGATGGCCTCACAGGAAGCACTGGCCCTGGTATTATGTGGATGGTATCAACCAGTATCACAGGCCCTGGTCTGGTGATGAGTACCTCACAGGAAGCACTGGCTCTGGGGTAATCTTGATGGCCACAGCCAACAACACTGGTTCTGGTGAAATGTGGATGGTATTGGCCAGCAGCACAGGCCCTGGTGTGTTGAAGATGGGCTCACAGGGAGCACGGGTCATGTGAACTGTGGATGGCACTAGCCAGAAGCACAGGCCCTAGTGAAATGTGTTTGGTAGCAGACCTCAGTGCAAGAAAGTGTCTTTCCAACACTGAAAAAGCACAGAGGCCAACTTTGACATTAAAAGATGTTCAAACAAGTACAAGATATTTACAATAAGCAGACCTCAGTGCAAGAAACAGTCTTTCCAACACTGATAAGCACAGAGGCCAACTTTGACATTAAAAGATGTTCAAACAAGTACAAGATATTTACAATAAGCAGACCTCAATGCAAGAAAAAGGCTTTCCAACACTGATAAGCACAGAGGCCAACTTTGGCATTAAAAGATGTTCAAACAAGTACAAGATATTTACAATAAGCAGACCTCAGTGCAAGAAACAGTCTTTCCAATACTGAAAATTGAACGAGGCCAACTTTGACATTAAAGGTGTAAAAACAAGTACAAGATATTTACAATAAGCAGACCTCAGTGCAAGAAAGAGTCTTTCCAACACTGATAAGCACAGAGGCCAACTTTGACATTAAAAGGTGTAAAAACAAGTACAAGATATTTACAATAAGCAGACCTCAGTGCAAGAAACAGTCTTTCCAACACTGAAAATTGAAAGAGGCCAACTTTGACATTAAAAGGTGTTCAAACAAGTACAAGATATTTACAATAAGCAGACCTCAGTGCGAGAAAGAGTCTTTCCAACACTGATAAGCACAGAGGCCAACTTTGACATGAAAAGGTGTAAAAACAAGTACAAGATATTTACAATAAGCAGACCTCAGTGCAAGAAAGAGTCTTTCCAACACTGATAAGCACAGAGGCCAACTTTGACATTAAAAGGTGTTCAAACAAGTACAAGATATTTACAATAAGCAGACCTCAGTGCGAGAAAGAGTCTTTCCAACACTGATAAGCACAGAGGCCAACTTTGACATGAAAAGGTGTAAAAACAAGTACAAGATATTTACAATAAGCAGACCTCAGTGCGAGAAAGAGTCTTTCCAACACTGATAAGCACAGAGGCCAACTTTGACATTAAAAGGTGTTCAAACAAGTACAAGATATTTACAATAAGCAGACCTCAGTGCGAGAAAGAGTCTTTCCAACACTGATAAGCACAGAGGCCAACTTTGACATGAAAAGGTGTTCAAACAAGTACAAGATATTTACAATAAGCAGACCTCAGTGCAAGAAAGAGTCTTTCTGTAGCCGCCAAGACTGGTGGACCTAAATCTTCACCACCATACATACAAGTGAAAAAGGGGAGTGGGTGGGTCAGCGCTCAGGGCACAGAAACTTAGCTGGCTTCAAACACCATTTATTTCCATAAAAAAACACAGCCAGAGTCACAAATACAAGATAAAATTCCCCGTATACAATAAAAATAGTGTTGCAACCCGCTAAAAACCCTGCCGGCAGAAATAACTATACACTATTAAAACAAGGCTAAAACATGTTTTCCAAATGCTAAAATTACCCTCCCATAGTCCCATAATCCCACAGTCCAGCCACACAAGGCCGAATGGTCCTTATATGAAAGAGACAGGAGAGGAACTTCTCTTCCAGTATGGTAAAACTCGTCAGCAGCAGACCATGGAGGAGGCTCCTATCGCAGACCTGTCTCCTCCTGACAGCGCGTCGCGGCACAGTCCCGCCCAACTCCACACATGAACACGGCCTCCCTTGTCTCACCGTCAGATGCAGGCAGAAGGGCATCCCTGCCCTGTTGTGCATTGCAGCCATCGCCACCCACTGTTGATGTTCCTGCCGTTGGGACTGGATCACCGAACGACTCGCGGCACCCCACAGTCAGGAGGGAGTTCCTTACACACACACGTGCGGGCTTGCGCACGTTCCTTTTTCTCCTGCTCACCTTTCGTGCGTCAGTCCTCTCTGTCTCTGCGGGGATAGCGGTCAACCTGGCGGCTGATAGGCCACCTTGGGGAACGCCCCCACCTCACAGGTGCCTACAATTGACTGTTTAGTCCACAGTGGGTTAAAGGAACATGGTACAACATTAACACAAATATAAATATGAGGATAAAACCATGCAGTATAAATATCAATAAACAAACCTGCAATATAAATATCACTATAAAATCATGCAAATAAAATCAACACTATGTACCAATACACAGATTGATAAAACATAAAAACACAAATTTCCACTGTGTGACATTTCCAACACTGAAAAATAAAAAAGGCCAACTTTGACATGAAAAGGTGTAAAAACAAGTACAAGATATTTACAATAAGCAGACCTCAGTGCAAGAAAGAGTCTTTCCAACACTGATAAGCACAGAGGCCAACTTTGACATTAAAAGGTGTTCAAACAAGTACAAGATATTTACAATAAGCAGACCTCAGTGCAAGAAAGAGTCTTTCCAACACTGAAAAAGCACAGAGGCCAACTTTGACATTAAAAGGTGTTCAAACAAGTACAAGATATTTACAATAAGCAGACCTCAGTGCAAGAAAGAGTCTTTCCAACACTGAAAAAGCACAGAGGCCAACTTTGACATTAAAAGGTGTAAAAACAAGTACAAGATATTTACAATAAGCAGACCTCAGTGCAAGAAAGAGTCTTTCCAACACTGATAAGCACAGAGGCCAACTTTGACATTAAAAGGTGTAAAAACAAGTACAAGATATTTACAATAAGCAGACCTCAGTGCAAGAAAGAGTCTTTCCAACACTGATGAGCACAGAGGCCAACTTTGACATTAAAAGGTGTTCAAACAAGTACAAGATATTTACAATAAGCAGACCTCAGTGCAAGAAAGAGTCTTTCCAACACTGAAAATTGAAAGAGGCCAACTTTGACATTAAAAGGTGTTCAAACAAGTACAAGATATTTACAATAAGCAGACCTCAGTGCAAGAAAGAGTCTTTCCAACACTGAAAATTGAAAGAGGCCAACTTTGACATTAAAAGGTGTTCAAACAAGTACAAGATATTTACAATAAGCAGACCTCAGTGCAAGAAAGAGTCTTTCCAACACTGAAAAATCAAAGAGGCCAACTTTGACATTAAAAGGTGTAAAAACAAGTACAAGATATTTACAATAAGCAGACCTCAGTGCAAGAAAGAGTCTTTCCAACACTGAAAATTGAAAGAGGCCAACTTTGACATTAAAAGGTGTTCAAACAAGTACAAGATATTTACAATAAGCAGACCTCAGTGCAAGAAAGAGTCTTTCCAACACTGAAAATTGAAAGAGGCCAACTTTGACATTAAAAGGTGTTCAAACAAGTACAAGATATTTACAATAAGCAGACCGCAGTGCAAGAAAGAGTCTGTCCAACACTGATAAGCACAGAGGCCAGCATGCGAGCAGCAGCGTTCTGCACCAGTTGGAGGCGATGCAGACAGGAAAGATCTAAACCAGCATAAAGGGAGTTACAGTAGTCCAGCCGTGATGTAATAAAAGCATGGACCACCCTTTCTAGATCGCTCCTGCACAGGTGGGACTTGACTTTAGCTAAAATCCGTAGATGATAAAAAGATCCCTTGACTACGGAGCTGATTTGTTTATCAAATTTAAAAGCACTGTCAAAAGTAACACCGAGGCTCTTAATGGAGGAAGTACATTTGAAAGTTAGGGGTCCCATAAAATCAAAGGAAAGGTTGGGGTCTTTAGGAAGCCCAAACTCAATGACTTCAGTTTTACTTTCATTTAGATGTAGGCAGTGTTGGGGAGTAACGGAATAGATGTACCGCCGTTACGTATTTAAAATACAAAATATGAGTAACTGTATTCCGTTACAGTTACCGTTTAAAAAGGTGGTATTTAGAATACAGTTACTTTGTTGAAATAAATGGATCACACCGCGGTACTTTCCTGTTTCATATTGTCGCGGGTCAGGACTGTTTGGGTTTTGTTTGACAGCCACGTGCTGTTGTTCCAGGCGGCAGCGTTACGGTTGCCATGGTTACAGGGCGACGCTCTATCTCTCGCGCGGCTGTGTGTTTCCTGGGTGAGAGAGCACCTTTTTGTTGTTGTTGTTGTTGTGCTAAGCTAACAGGCAGAATGCTACAAGAATAGCTCGAAAGAATGTAGCATCATGGGCAGTATAGTCCGTGTTGCAGGGAGAATGGACTGCCATACCCGTTATGTGTCTGTGAGCAAGAGGAGGGAGAAAAAAGGATAATGGAGTAATTGATTCAATAAGATAGTGAAACAACATGCAGTAAAATGTTGATCATGTTGAGCATGTTTAATCCAGTGTGCAAAGCAAGGTTATTATTATTAAAGAAAACAAATGAAATAACGAAAACTAGAAGAGGAAAAACGTTTGCTTTAATGGAAATAACAAATAAAATAACAAAAAACTAACTAAAACTGTAATGCCTGTCCACAAAATTAGCCAAAGTCCATTGAATTTGTTGTAAAATGTGTTTAGTTTCATTGATGTGTGCGTGCCCTACAATAGCTAAGTCAAGGCGCTACGGTAGTTGAGTCGTCTGTGTTGCTGCTCCGTCCACGCGCAGAATCATGTCAGGAAAGTCGGGAGGAAGCGCCTGAGTCCCATTGAGGATCATTTTAATATGACTGTTTTTTAGATATAGCAAGAGTCTTGTGGTGGAGAGAGACACAATGTCCTCCTGAGACCCAGAGAAAAAGAGGGGAAAAGGGAAAAATAGTTTCGTTTTTCTTTTTCTTTTTTTTCTTTTTTCTTTTAAATAAATCAGGTGTTATTAAAATAACAATCTCATAAGATGAAGATCAGGGACCAACCCAGAAGTCACTGACACTTCACTAGCTGTAAACTATTGGTTCAGGAATAAGTGATGGCACTGAACTTTCTATTTCACAAAAGTCAATTGATTTAGGATATCTGAGGAAGTACTGATTTTTATTTGGAGACACAAAGGAACATTTGGCACTTCCCTCATCTCACAGCTGTTTCATTGTTACACCCAACCATTCTATAATTGAAATGCCTTGGACTGTTAACCATTTCAGGCAAGCTTTTTCTTGAGTTTTGGAGAGAACTCTTCATTACTGATATTATTCAGGTCATGTCTACATGTTTGTCCCAGGTTTCTCAGTCAAGAGGAGCTTGAACTCCAGATACGGTGAATCCTTTTCGCATATTGAAATCACTGATAACTTTCAGCAACGACGTGATCTTGTAGAAACAATTAGGGCCCATGGACTCATCTATAATTGCGACTCTTATTTTTAATCTATTGGAAAACATTTCTGCATTTTACCCATATTTATTTTCAACTTAAAATAAAAAATTCCAGATTCTCCTACATATTGGTTTTGAACCAGATAGGATGATAGATATCAGGTGGCCCTGTGTCTCTATTACACCTGCCACTGCATCTCGATAATCTTTGTGTAGTTCTTACTGGGGTCTCACCCTCTCCTATTTGGTTCACATGACTCTCATTCTTTGAAAAAAAAAAAAAAAACTATGCTTGAATCTCGCTCAGTTATTTTGTTAAGAATTCTCTCTGCCTTTGTTAAAGAGTTGTCTACTAGGAAAAAGTGAAATAAAATATAGGTATAAAGTCCCGACGTGCACTACAGTACACATTAAAAGAGTAGGCATGTTCTCTGTGAAACTAAATAAGCTTAAAAAAAACCCCAAAAAAACCAACCCTCAAATTGTTTATTAGATGTTTATTTTCAAAAAATAATAAAAATCTGAGTTTAACAAAACGGTTCAAATGAAAATATCAAGTTTATCTCTCTAGCTTCCATAAAATGTGCTTGTGGGCATGCCGGCCATTTAAAAGGTAGGAAAAACAATTGGCAAGGCCACAACCCCACACATGCGATATAATTTTAAAGGTACTGTTGTCCTCTCTAGGAAACATCAGGACTCAGGAGAGTGGTAAGTGGAGTATGAGAGCTACAAGCGAAAACTAAATGTACACTACAGTGCGCTAAAATAAATTACTGGGTCATCAGGGGGTCATGAGGGACATTTATAAAACGAAAGTCCCACAAACCTTGAAGTGCACTTGAAAAGCTCACACGAGAAGGTTATTCTAGCTTACCTTGAAGAGCTCATCAGGGGGAGCACACTCCCCCTTTTGAAGAGCTCCCCCACTCAACCTGCATCCTCAGGAAACAGCTAACCCTAGATAAGGCAGCGTGATGCATCCCGGGACAACGGGACTGGGACGCCTAAATAATTGTGTGAGTTAATCACCTTCAAAAGGTTTATCAATTAACTTGAACCAAAATTAGGAACACGCAGTGCTGCAAAAGTTAATAGTCTTAATACTCAAGGATAAGCAGAAGAGCATGGCTGATATGATGAAACCGGGATTTTGTTATACTTAATTTTTGCAAAATATAAATAAAACTATAACTGACACTAATCATAATTAAACTGAAACTGAGGATTTTCAGAAAATAAAAACTAGACTAAACTAGCAAAGAATTGGTAAAAACTGATTACAACTGGTACAAACATCAGGACCGGTGACTATTGAAGATCTGGAGTTGAAATTAAAAAAAAAAAAGAAATAAATGAATAAAACTAATGGAAATGGCAAAACGATTATAACCCTTGTGCAGAGATTGGCGAATCTGACTGGGATATGTTATACAATGGATTGTCGTAACAGTCAACGTTAAAGTCGCTTTCGGCAGTCCAGACTAAGATGGCGTTGAACATCATTAGGGCGGAAGAGGGTTGGTGTGACCAAGGTGTGGTTTGGCTTGTTGTATGTATATTTTGAGATCAGATGGCTCTGGATGGACCAGTTACCAGTGATGGAAGGAGGACAGACTCATTAAATGAGGAGAAGGAATTTTCTGGGATTGGAGATCCTCTGGGTGAGTGGTTGACTAATAGCATGCAGAAAATAAAAACTATCTGTTGTATTAATTGGTAATAGATTGATAATTGGCCACATTTATAGTTGTATGAATCAGTGAGAAGCATAAATCATTATTTCCATGTTTAAGCATCAATCATTGAAATGAACTGGATAGCGTTTAGAAGATTCGTTAATTTATTTGCCTTTTGTTAAAAAGAGTGGTTTCAATCATTTTCAGACACACCTTGCAAATGTGCTTATAATGAGTTGGCACTCGGCCTTTTGAAGGTCATAAGCTTCGTTCGGCGTGATGGTCCGGACTGATAAAGTGTAGGAAATGCCTTGAGTGCAGGGGGCTAAATGCAAACACGCTTACACACACATAGGATATGATTAGAATAAGTCCCTGAAACATTTTGAATGTTTTAAACCAATTCTGAATCACTAGAAGGTCAGTAGATAACAACATTAGATTATTAGGGTTAGGAAGAGAGGTGTTTTGGTTTTCTGTCTCTTACAGAGAAAGGAACAGACACCAGACGAGGTTACAGATATGCGAGGATCCTTGGCAGCAGAGATAGATACGGTGACTGCCGAGACACCAGTTGGGTCCAAGGGTCATGGCGTTTGGGCTCCGGGTAGTCACCTTAAAAGGATGGATCCCATAATCACAGCAATAACCATGAAGGGGTTGGCGGAAATCCGGGAACACCAGACCAACGAGGTTCGAGAGGCTCTTGGGCAAAAGGGGGACGCGTTCCTGATCTTTTCTGGAGGACACACAGGACCCGAGGATGCACAGATCGTTGTTTGCAATCGGGGCAGAATAATCCCCTGATCTGTGCCACGACTGAAGGGTTGTCTAACCCCTGAGGTTGAAGAATGAAGAGCAGAGGATCACACAACTGGAAGATACTGGTGGCTGCAGCAATAAAATAAAGGTTAAAAGCTCCTTGGACAGAGGTTCTAGTCTGAGTACGTCTGAAGGGTATAAGGTAGCGCTAAATAAAGCTGTGAAAGACCTGGGGAGTGTCATCTGTACCTGATAGTGTTGTAGTAATAGTTTTTCTTGCACCTGAACTGCACAAACACAGAGGTCATCTCACATATGGCTCGCCCATCAGGGGGACAAAGGACCTCCGGAGTGAGAAGAAGTGAACCCGGCCACACTGAATTGAAGGGTGTTGGTGAGGTCATTATTCTAATGACCTCATCAGGGGGAATTGTTAGATTATAATATTATTTTATGCCATGTTATACTCCTAATTAAAGATTGTGAATTATTATGTAGTTTTAGTTTGCATTATTCCCCTGAATTAGAAGAAGCTGACAACTATTGCATTAGTTAAACTGATTTGCATTAAAGTAGTGTGGAGCAGGGAAATTATTTTACTGCTATTGTTGAATAATTGTCATCAGTACCATTGCATTAATAATATAATCTGGAGTTTATATTGCATTCAGATGTTGAAACAGTGTGTGTCTTTCAGAAAGACTAAGTTGCAGGCTGACAGGAAGTTGCAGGTTTGCAGAGTGTGCCTTTTGCAGAACTGAAACCGAAAGCAGAGTCTAAGTGCAGGTTATTTTGAGGAGCATTTGAGGACGAGACACAGACAGTAGGTGAAGAGGTGACACAAAGAGCATGTGAGGTCAACACATACACACACATTAGTTAAATTTATTTAGAGGAACCGTCCTTGTTGTCTCGGCAAGAAAGAGGAACAATTCATTTTAAGATAAGAACGGAAAGTACCAAGCCATGAAAATAGAAGATGATTTTCTAGGTGAAAAGTCATTCTGGTGTTGATCTGATCTATGTATAAAATGTACCGGTGACGCATGAAGGGGCGTCAGTAAACAAACCCTGATGCTATAAAATATCTGTTCATGCTTTGATTAAGTCGAGGACTACTGGCTGTCTGCGTACAGAGTGTCTTCCCACACGTGTGTTCATTAAAATCATTGTTTGACCAAAGAGCTTCTGGACCAAGAGTGGTTTGTACTCTCCCTCCTCAATTGTGAACCTTAACATTTGGGGGCTTCGTCCGGTGGTTGAGGAGGGAGAATTGGAGGTTTAGATGGAGAAATTTGGTGGTCTCTGAGGTGGTCTGACGGGCAGACATGAATTCCAGTGGTCGAAGTGAGTGGGCATAAGCCGGCTTATCCAAAAGGTAAGGCACTACCTGTTGAATTATTTCCAAAGTGTGCCAAATTGGACATGATAAAATTTAAGTCTACTCACTGAAGTTACTGGTGGATGTCTGTTTTGATTTTGATGAAAATCTCATGAGTTGAAGCAGTTAGAGTTCTGCTAAGAAGAAATGAAAGCAGTTAAGAGTCTGATAAGAAAAGTTTAAATACTGGGTTGAAGTCCCAAAGAAATTGAGTTCGAGTCTCAAGTAGTTTGGTAGGGAATTGGTTATTTTGTTGGTTAGAGTCCAAATTTGGCCATAAGAGTGGACCTGAGCGGTCAAATTGACCACTAGGTTGCACCTGCCTCAGTTATACACTTGTTTTGGGTGTTGATTGTTGTTTCAAAGTATTATAAATTATTTTAGAACGGAACCGTGGGGGTTCTAGGAAGCGCAGAGCCCGGAGGTTATGCTCCCTCCTTGTCGTGGACGCGCGACATTGACCTGTCGGCGAACAGGGTTAGTTCAGTTTGGCTTAACTGTGGGGTACAGGGCATCCTGGAATTAAGCTAGGAGTTAGAGTCTCCTTACCGTTTGGAACGGTACCTGCGCTTTTTTGGTCAGAAGAAGTTGGACTTCGGGCGTGTAATTTTACCTAAAACTTCAAAGTTTGGGTTGGTTGACGCTTTTAAATTGAGTTAGGGATTTTAGAAATGAGGCCAGAAACAGTTAAAGTCTTGATACTGGTTAATTGGTCGCAAAAAACTCAGGGAGTTTATCCGCTGGGCGGTTATTTTAAATTTGTCTAAAATTGTGTAGGCGCTAAAGCTGGCAGATCTGACAGTGGTTGTAAATATAAGACGTCGTTGTAAAATAGAATAAGAAAATTTGGTGTGAGAGATCTCTGTGTGTCGAGTCAGTAATGCACTGACTGCCTGCTGCCATTTTTAGATGGAGAGTGTGTGTGCATGCAAATGAGGCAGCTGATGCAGAGCGCATGAGAGGACTATGCTTTCGGTTTTGTGTGATTATTCAGCCCTATAACTATTGTTTGCAAATGTGGATAAATGTCTGCGATTAAAATGCTGGCTTAGTAAATAATAACATTGTAAATATATGAATGGTGACAGCGTTTCAAAATAGAATATAAGAATTGTCTGTGTTTAAAACCAACGTTTAGGTAAGAAGATTTAAGGTGGATTTGAAGGCATAAACAAAAAATAAAAGGGTTACAGTCTGCAAGTGTTGTTAATTCATGAGCTGACTGGATGCAGAGTAAGTGGAGTGGTCATCCTGAGAGGATTGAATGATGCTCTAACTCTGTGGTCAAGTCAGACATAGGTTTTAAGTAACCATGAGCCACTAATAAGCGTGACAGATTAATGAGTATGTGTAAATTGAACTTGTTAAATAGCCTTAATAGAAGTAACTCAATGAACACGCAATAAAGTGGACTTTTTAGGGGTAGTTTACCATTGATACCATAAAAAGCAACTTAATTAGTAGTTCAATAACAAATTTTAAAGATAACCTTTGTTATTTGATAAGAGAGAGAAAAATTCAGGTTACATATAGTAAATAAATAAGGGAATGTTAATCTCTGCGTCATTCCACACTGAAATTTCAATTGTAGGGGATCATTTGGAGGTGAATTGTGTAGGACACGGGGAGACAGAAGAATCTCCCCATGAGTTTTCGGTGTGCATAGAAATTGAGGAGGCTGAACTGGAAGCCTGCCTGGGTCGTTGTTTTTGTTTATTTGAGGGTCTGCTGGAAATTTGTGAGAACGACCACCTTGATATGTGGGAGCCTTCTCGGGCAGCGATTTTTTTGTTAAACATGTGGCAGGCTGTGCAAACTGGAGAAAGCTTTGACATGATGAATAAAGGTGTGAGAGGTATTTCTTTGGTGATGTAAAGTAGGAGGTTTTAAAGTTTGAAAGTGTTTTTAATTTGAGAGAGGCATGAGTGATGTTATAAGAGTTTGAGTTTCTTTTTCTTTCAGTTTAAAACACATAAGTACATACACTTGGTACACCTGTTTACTCTTTGACTTTATTAAAACAGACGGTGTATTTGAGTTTGAATTTCAGTAATTGTATGTTGATATGGTAATTTAGTTTTATGTTAGGTGAAGGAGATGTCCATCTCTGCGTCTTGCAGGATTGAAAGTGAAAGTTGAAGGTTGTGATGTGAATGCTGTGAGTACTCGATTTGAATGATTCTGTGTGAGGTGTACAAAATACTAAATAATAATAACACTATGAAAGTTGATAGTAGAGTGAGTGCAAGGTGGTGCGTGAACAGAGGAAGTCTGAGAGAGAAGTGTGTGCGTAGGCAAAATGCAGAGTGTGTGCGTGAAATAAGGGAGTATTGTTTTTACGTCAAGATTTAGTATAACTAAAGTAGAACGTTACAAACAAACAGATAAAAAGTAAAATGAAGAGAGAAAATAACTGACAATTACATTAATGAATAGAAAACACACATACACAAAGTGCCATATGTGAAATTATTCTAGGAAGGAGTCAGAAGTGAGATAGTTTAATATAAGATGCAATGAAGGAAGCAGCTTACACTCCTTTAATTTCCAGAGCCAGTGTGTTCCCTCCCCTGCCCACTTGGGCCCCGTATCAGGCGAGTATGGAAGGCTGGATAGCCCATGACGGGTAAGATCCCACCTCGAAACCCTGGGACAACCTAAGGCAGGCACAGTCACGATTACTCGGCTTCAGTAAGAAGACGGGACCTGACGGGTAAGGCCGCTGGGCTGAGGCAGAGGGGGTAAGTGACAAGTGGAGCCCTACCTTCTGGCTGAGGACAAGGAATGCTGCTATTTAAGGTAGGAAATCAGAATTTGGGTTAGTAAATTTGGGGAGGAGAAAATTGACTGTTTAAAGGCAAAATTATGAAGGAGTCTGACACACTGCAAAAGCACCATATGCAAATTCACACACACAAACAGAAAATGCATTAACCTTATAAAGACAAGACAAGCTCATGGAGTTTAATGCATAGACACTGATTAAACCTGGCTAAGAACACAAACATATGCAATGAAGAACAGCTTGCTATTTTGTATGAATGATACAATGGTGTGAATGTTTAATAAAATACATTTGAGTTTGTAATTGAGGAATAGAATAAGCCATATGACAAAGGGAGTGAGTTATGAAAACAAAAAGTGATTAAAGTAGTTTTAAAAGGAGTGACTTAGGAGTGCTCTCGTACTGAGTGATCAACACTAGTGATCACTGTTGGAAGAAATAAAATGATTTAATGAGTTGGTGATGTTTAAACATATGTTTCTGTTGTTACAGCAACTCATTGAGAGATGACTCAGTATGCAAATTAGTTGGAGTGAGTGGTGACGAAGGAACTTCCTGTGTGTGTGTGTGACTGAGGAAGTGACTTTCAGACGAGGAAGCATGGCAGACAAGAGAAGTATAGATTTGGGTAGGAAATAGTTTATAGTTTAGTGATTATACGTTGTCGCAAGGGGGTTTTATGCTGAATTTAAGTATGTTAAAGGGGGTGATTTTTGTTTGCAAATTGTGTGGTTTTAATGAGACTTTCGGTGTATTGAGGAGGTGAAATTATGTGATTGGTGTTTTTATTTTTAATAGAGGGAGTTTTAGGAAACATGGACATGTCTGGGAGGGGCCCATTATTTTGTAACAGTGAACTTAAAGAAAACCTGTCAGGTGATTTTGTTTTGTTTTTATGAGCTAACAATCAGCTCTATTTTTTCATTTCTGTTTTAAGCAGGCCTGCAACAGTGAATAACGGCGCTGAAAATTATCGGGAAGAGCAAATATAAGGTGGGCTTTCCAGATTACAATTGGCTGAGGAGAGCTACCTGTGGGGACTGATCAAGGTCGTAAGTCCCTGTAAAAAGGATTTTATGCGAGTCAATCCAGTCCAAAAGCATAAAGAAATATTTTCCTATGGAAAATAAAAAATGACTGAGCTCATTTTGCTGAGGGTGGAGTATCTGATCGTGTGGGAAGCTCCACTATCAGCAAATACATGGTGTGACTGCATGTGAGTGAATGTGAGACTGCATGTGAGTGAGGATGAATTAATGTGGACAAACAATTGTTTTTACCAGAGAAAATTTGTTGACTGGGGTTAGATTATGGGATTATAGTATATTGTTGGGAGAATGCCAAATGCTAAAGGGGAAATATTTTTGATGAAACTCAGTTATCATTAATTGAAGAAACACATGACTGATAACTGTTCTGTTTTAAGTTTATTTTTATGACATAGATTGGATCATGAGTGGGGAAAACTGAGCATTTTTAAGTTTTGTATAGTATCTTGACACATGAAATGTATCAAGATAAAGGGGGGTTTAGGGTTTAATAATTTAATTGTTTAATAATTTAGGATCATTTTAGGACTTTTGGGGTTTTTGATCATTTGGATATGGTAAAACCGAAACTGTTATTTTTAAGTTAAGGTTAAAGGATTAAAAGTGAACTTGTCACGGTTTGCGAGGCAAGCCGTGTGGAGTTGTAGAAAAGGACCCAAAAGGCGGCAGCTCTGGTGCAGGTGAATATTTATTTACAACGGTGGGCACAAAACAGCACTGGTGGAAAAACAACCTAAACTGGGTAAGCTAATAACACAAACCAGAAACGAGGATGCAGGGAGGTCCGGGGAAATACACAAGAGACGCAGGGAGACCGAGGGGAAACAAGACAGACGAACCAGCAACTAGAATAACAGAAGACACAACTTAAATACACACAGAGAACACAGGGAGATTACACACAGGTGGGGAACACAGGGGATACTGATAAACATAACGAGACAGGGCAGGAGTGAACACAACATTACGCATACTGACGAGAGACTGTCAAAGTAAAACAGGAAGTACACAGAGGTTCAGACAGGAGGAGAGAGAGCACGGGGAGAACACAGACATAACAGGCTGGGGGAAACATGGAATAAACACAAAGAGAGACGAGAGCTCATAAATAGACAGAGGGGCAAAAGGGGGTAAGAGTCACAAAGGGAAAAAACACTTAGGGAACACCACAACAGGACACCTCAGAAAACCTGGCCTAAATAAGGAGCGAAAATACAAGGAACCAAGAATACTGGGCCAACATGGCCCAGGACCATGACAGAACTGAATCCTGTTTAGAAGATACAATGCCGGTTTTTCAAAGCTGTGAATAAGTCTTAGAGGGAAAATTAGTGAGGGTTGAAGGAGTAGAACAGCTTTGATTTCTTTTTGATTTCTAGAAGTAGTGGTTATAATGTAGGCGTACACATACAGATATTACATAGGTTTATCTTTAGGATAAAGGGGGAGCTTCTACGTAGAAATGATTTTTATACATATTGCATTTTGTGCTTTTAAAGGAGTTGTGGCTCAAATTTGTCTCTGGAGGGTCACGAGCCTTTGGCTAGCGCTATGATTAGCCAATCTACTGTGAGGATAATATGAGTTCATGAAGGATTGCACACGCTTACAGACACAGAGTTAAGAAACACACATGACAGTATTGATTCCAGGCAAAAGGCCTCAAATTCATTTAGCTTTTTGACTGAACTTAAAGAAGGACCAAAGAGGAAGGAAAGCATATATTTTGGTTAAGTCTGATAAACTAGAATTAGGAGGTATTGTTACATTAAAGGGAGCAAAATGAAATAAAAAGGCTATACCAAAACGGGTTATAACATAGGAAATGTGAGGTTAAAATGAAGTTAACACATAGGAGTTGTTTCAAGGCAGCATTTAGCGATGATGAAATGTATACAGGAGTAATTGCTTATATGCTTAAACTTAATTGATTAAAGTGGTTGTTTTCTTACACTCACTGATTTCTAGAGTAGAGGAACTTGCAGCGGCGACAATTTGTGCACAGGATGTTGATGATCAGATAAGGGAAAATAGAGCGAGCAACCGGACGTGAAAGCAGGGCTTAAAGAGTTTTAAAGTGATGAGGAACGTTGAAGAATATATATAAATACAAGTCAATAAGTTAAGAAGATAATTAGGATCAGGCTTTTGATTAAAGAGTCCCAGATAGGATAAGTCAGGGAGGTGCAGGAAAAGGTGTTTTGTTTCCTTTACAGAAGATCTCGGCGACCACAGGAGGGGCGAGGATCCTGGAGATCTCGAGGTCCGAGACCACCAGAGAGGGTCTGAGCGAGGACACAATGTATTGCGAGAGGGAGTGTGGAGCAGGGAAATTATTTTACTGCTATTGTTGAATAATTGTCATCAGTACCATTGCATTAATAATATAATCTGGAGTTTATATTGCATTCAGATGTTGAAACAGTGTGTGTCTTTCAGAAAGACTAAGTTGCAGGCTGACAGGAAGTTGCAGGTTTGCAGAGTGTGCCTTTTGCAGAACTGAAACCGAAAGCAGAGTCTAAGTGCAGGTTATTTTGAGGAGCATTTGAGGACGAGACACAGACAGTAGGTGAAGAGGTGACACAAAGAGCATGTGAGGTCAACACATACACACACATTAGTTAAATTTATTTAGAGGAACCGTCCTTGTTGTCTCGGCAAGAAAGAGGAACAATTCATTTTAAGATAAGAACGGAAAGTACCAAGCCATGAAAATAGAAGATGATTTTCTAGGTGAAAAGTCATTCTGGTGTTGATCTGATCTATGTATAAAATGTACCGGTGACGCATGAAGGGGCGTCAGTAAACAAACCCTGATGCTATAAAATATCTGTTCATGCTTTGATTAAGTCGAGGACTACTGGCTGTCTGCGTACAGAGTGTCTTCCCACACGTGTGTTCATTAAAATCATTGTTTGACCAAAGAGCTTCTGGACCAAGAGTGGTTTGTACTCTCCCTCCTCAATTGTGAACCTTAACAGTAGACTGCTGATTTATTGTGAATGAATGATATTGTTTTATGATGCATTATACTGCTGAGTTATAAGAAATACTGTTCGCAGAAAGTCATCGCCTTATTTGTCTGATTAGAAGAGAGAGTATACTGGAGTTTTCTGCCCCATCTCAGCAGGAGCAGATAAACAGGGAGCCAAGGTTGTAGCTTAGGCGCCGTGTGAGAGAAAAGCATGTGAATGTTTAGGCTTTTTATGATAAGGTGGAGGCACCAGAGGCTATAAGAGTTTGAGTAATGCTCCACCATTTTGAGATCTGAGGCTGTCTGCATACAGTGTCCATCTCCCACGCGTGTGTGCATTAAAATCATCGTTTGACTCAACCCGGCCGGACCAGTGTTGTTATTGTGGTTTTTTCTCTTGTGTCCATCCCCAATTTGAACTCGTAACAATGGCCTCAGCCAACAACAGTGGCCCTGGTGAAATGTGGATGGTATTGGCCAGCACCACAGGCCCTGGTTTGGTGATGATGGAATCACAGGAAGCACTGTCCCTGGTGTAATGTGGATGGCCTTAGCCAACAACACTGGCCCTGGTGAAATGTGGATGGTATTGGTCAGCAGCACACACCCTGATGTAATGTGAATAGCCTGTGGTGCAGACCGACACCATCCACAATACACAAGGCCCTGTGCTACTGGCTGATGCCATCCCCATTACACCAGGGCCAGTGGTGTTGGCTGAGGACATTCACATTACGCCAGGGCCTGTGGTGTTGGCCAATACCATCCACATTTAAAGAGGGCCAGTGTTGTTGGCTGAGGACATACACATTACACCAGGGACAGTGATTCCTGTGAGGCCATCTTCACCACAACAGGGCCTGTGCTACTGGCTGAGGCAGACTACCTTTCACCAGAGCGCATGTTGCCGGCTGAGGCCATTTACATTTCACCAGGGCCTGGCTGCTGTCTGAGGCCATCCACATTACACCATGGCCTGTGCTTCCTCTGAGGACATCTTCACCACACCAGGGCCTGTACTGTTGGATGAGGCCATCCACATTACACCAGGTACAGTTCTTCCTGTGTGGCAATCATCACCAAACCAGGGCGTGTGGTGCTGGATGAGGCCATCCACATTTCACCAGGGATTGTGTTGCTGGCTGATGCGTTCCACAAAACACAAGGGCCTTTACTACTGGCTGAGGATATTCACATTACACCAGGGCCTGTGTTGCTGGCCAATATAATCCACATTTCACCAGGGCCACTGTTGTTGGCTGTGGCCATACACATTTCAAGAAGCACAAGGGACAGTGCTTCCTGTGAGGCCATCGTCACCACACCAGGGCCTCTGCTGCTCGTTGATGCCATCCACATTACACCTGGGCCTGTGGTGCTGACCGATATCATGCACATTTCACCAGGGTGTGTGGTGCTGACCAATACCATCCATATTTCACCAGCGACAGAGTTGTTAGATGAGGCCATCCACATTACACCAGGGCCTGTGGTGCTGGCCAATACCATCCACATTACACCAGAGCCAGTGTTGTTGGATGAGGCCATTCACGTTACACAAGGCAAGGCAAGGCAAGTTTATTTGTATAGCACAATTCAACAACAAGGTGATTCAAAGGTTCACAAGGGCCTGTGGTGCTAGCCAATACCATCCACATTACACATTATGCTGAGGCCATACACTTTACATCAGGGACAGTGCTTCCTGTAAGGCCATCATCAGCACACCAGGGCCTGTGGTGCTGGATGATGCCATCAACATTACACCAGGGCCTGTGCTACTCGTTGATGCCATCCACATTACACCAGGGCCTGTGGTGCTGGCCAATACCATCCACATTTCAACAGGGCCAGTGTTGTTGGCTCAGGCCATCCACATTACATCACGGCCTGTGATGCCGGCTTCTACCATCCAAATTACACCAGGGACATTGATTGCTGTGTGGCCATCTTCACCGCACCAGTGCCTCTGCTGCTCGTTGATGCCATCCACATTACACCTGGGCCTCTGGTGCTGACCGATATCATGCACATTTCACCAGGGCCAGTGGTGTTTGCTATGGCCATTCACATTACACCAGGGTGTGTGGTGCTGGCCGATACCATCCACATTACCCAAGGTCCTGTGGTCATGGCTGAGGCCATCCACATTGCACCGGAGCCATGGGGTTGGATGATGACATTAACATAACACCAGGGACTGTGTTGCTGGCTGAGGCCATTCACATTGCAGTAGGGCCTGTGCTGCTGGATGAGGCCACCTATATTTCACGAGGGCCTGTGTTGATGGCTGATGCCATCCACAATACACCAGGGCCAATGATTTCTGTGAGGCCATCTTCACCAGACCAGGGCCTGTGCTGCTAGCCATCCAAATTACCCCAGGGCCTGTGGTGCTGGCCGAAAACAACCACATTTCACCAGGGCCTGTGGTGTTCCTGGATGGGGCCATCCACATTACACAAGGGCCTGTGCTACTGGCTGAGGACATTCACATTACACCAGGGCCTGTGGTGCTGGCCAATACCATCCACATTTCAACAGGGCCAGTGTTGTTGGCTCAGGCCATCCACATTACACCACTGCCAGTGCTTCCTGTGATGCCATCATCACCAAACCAGGGCCTGTGGTGCTTGCTTAGGCCATCCACATTACACCAGGGCCTGTGCTACTCGTTGATGCCATCCACATTACACCAGGGCCAGTGGTGCTGGCCAATACCATCGACATTTTACCAAGGCCAGTGTTGTTTGCTGAGGCCATCCACATTACACCAGGGACAGTGCTTCCTGTGAGGCCATCTTCACCACACGAGGGCCTGTGCTGGTGGCCTAAGCCATTCAAATTACACCAGGGCCTCTGGTGCTGGCCAACACCATCCACATTTCACCAGGGCCACTGTTGTTGGCTTAGGCCATCAACATTACACCAGAGACTGTGATGCCGGCTTCTACCATCCACATTACACCAGGGCCTGTGCTTCCTGTGAGGCCATCTTTACCCCACCAGGGTCTTTGATGCTCGTTGATGCCATCCACATTAGGGCCTGTGATGCTGGCCGATATCATGCACATTGCACCAGGGCCAGTGGTGTAAGCCAAGGCCATCCACATTACACCAGGGTGTGTGTTGCTTACCATACCATCCATATTTCACAAGGGCCAGTGTTGTTAGATTATGCCATCCACATTACACCAGGTCCTGTGCTGCTGGCTGATGCCATCCACATTACACCAGGGCCAGTAATTTCTGTGAGGCCATCTTCACTAGACTAGGGTCTGTGCTGTTTGCTGATGCCATCGAAAATACACCAGGGCCAGTGATTCCTGTGAGGCCATCTTCACCAGACCAGGGCCTGTGCTGCTAGCCATCCAAATTACCCAAGGGCCTGTGTTGCTGACCGAAAACAACCACATTTCACCAGGGCCTGTGGTGTTGCTGGATGAGGCCATCCACAGTACACAAGGGCCTTTGCTACTGGCTGAGGACAATCACATTACAACATGTCCTGTTGTGCTGGCCAATACCATCCACATTTCACCAGGGCCACTGTTGTTGGCTGAGGCCATACACTTTACATCACGGACAGTGCTTCCTGTGAGGCCATCTTCACCACACCAGGGCCTGTACTTTTGGCTGAGGCCATCTACATTACACCTGGGCCTTTGGTGCTGGCCAATACCATCCACATTTCACCAGGCCCGTTGGTGCTGTCCTAAACCATCCACATTTCACCAGGCTTGTGTTGCTGGCTGATGACATCCACAACACAGAAGGGCTTGTGATACTGGCTGATGCCATCCACATTACACCAGGGCCAGTGGTGTTGGCTGAGGCCATCCACATTACACAACGTCCTTTGGTGCTGGCCAATACCATCCACATTTCACCAGGGCCAGTGTTGTTGGATGAGGCCATCCGCATTACACCAGGGACAGTGCTTCCTGTGAGGCCATCATCACCACACCAGGGCATGTGGTGCTGGATGATGCCATCAACATTACACGAGGGCCTGTGCTACTCGTTGATGCCATCCAGATCTCACCAGGGCCAGTGTTGTTTGCTCGGGCCATCCACATTACACCAATGCCAGTGCTTCCTGTGATGCCATCATTACCAAACCAGGGCCTGTGGTGCTGGCTGAGGCCATCCACATTACACCAGGGCCTGTGCTACTCGTTGATACCAACCACATTTCACCAGGGCTTGTGTTGCTGGCTGAGCGATCCACAATACACAAGGGCCTGTGCTTCAGGCTGAGGACATTCACATTACACCAGGGCCTGTGGTGCTCGCCAATACCATGCACATTACACCAGGGCTTGTGTTGCTGGCTGATGCGTTCCACAAAACACAAGGGCCTTTACTACTGGCTGAGGATATTCACATTACACCAGGGCCTGTGGTGCTGGCCAATACCATCCACATTTCACCAGGGCCACTGTTCTTGGCTGAGGCCATACACATTACACAAGTGACAGTGCTTCCTGTGAGGCCATCGTCACCACACCAGGGCCTCTGCTGCTCGTTGATGCCATCCACATTACACCTGGGCCTGTGGTGCTGACCGATATCATGCACATTTCACCAGAGTGTGTGGTGCTGACCAATACCATCCATATTTCACCTGCGACAGAGTTGTTAGATGAGGCCATCCACATTACAACAGGGCCTGTGCTACTGGCTGAGGACATTTACATTTCCCCAGGGCCTGTGGTCATGGCTGAGGACATTCACATTACACAAGGGCCTGTGGTGCTGGCCAATACCATCCACATTTCACCTGGGCCAGTGTTGGTAGATGAGGCCATCCACATTACAACAGGGCCTGTGGTGCTAGCCAATACCATCCACATTACACCAGGGCCAATGGTGTTGGCTGAGGACATTCACGTTACACCAGGGCCTGTGGTGCTGGCCAATGCCATCCACTTTACACCAGGGCCAGTGGTGTTGGCTGAGGACATTCACATTACACCAGGGCCTGTGGTGCTGGCTATAACCATCCACATTTCACTAGGGCCAGTGTTGTTGGATGAGGCCATCCAAATTACACCAGGGACAGTGCTTCCTGTGAGGCTATCATCAACACACCAGGGCCTTTGGTGCTGGCTGATACCATCCATATTACACAAGGGCCAGTGCTGCTAGCCTTCCACATTACCCAAGGGCCTGTATTGCTGGCCGAAACCATCCACATTTCACAAGGGCCAGTGGTGTTGCTGGCTGATGCCATTCACAATACTCAAGGGCCTGTGCTGCTGGCTGATGCCATCTACATTAAACCAGGGCCTGTGGTGCTGGCCAATACCACCGACATTTCACCAGGGCCAGTGTTGTTTGCTGAGGCCATCCACATTACACCAGGGACAGTGCTTCCTGTGAGGCCATCTTCACCACACCAGGGACTTTACTGTTGGCTGAAACCATCCACATTACATCAGGGCCATTGGTCCTTGCCGATGTCATCCACATTTTTCCAGGGCCAGTGGTGTTGGCTAAGGCCATCCACATTACACCAAGGTCTGTGGTGCTGGCCATTACCATCCACATTTCACCTGGGCCAGTGTTGGTAGATGAGGCCATCCACATTACAACAGGGCCTGTGCTACTGGCTGAGGCCATCCACATTATACCACGGCATGTGCTCCTTGTGAGGCTATCGTCAACACACCATGGCCTGTATTGCTGGCTTAGGCCATCCACATTGCACCAGGGCTAGTGCTCCCTCTGAGGCCAACTTCATGACAGCAGGGCCTGCGCTGCTGTCTGAGGTCATCTACATTTCACAAGAGCCTGTGTTGCTGGCTGATGTGATCCACATTCGAAGGGAGACTCGGCTTCGCACCCTTCATTCACCCGTAGCTAGCCAGGCCCCTGTAACTGGTGCAGCCGAAGATAGCGTAGGCCCCGCTAGCTGTTCCCCGGCAGACCCCAAGCAGCTGGGGAAAGAGGGCGGCTGGGTGACGGTGAGGAGGAAGCATAGTCCTAAACAGAAGCCCCAGGTACACCACCAACCCGTTCATGTGTCTAACTGTTTTTCCCCACTCGGCGACAAACTCTGGTAATTGGTGATTCTGTTCTCAGACATGTGAAGCTAGAGACACCGGCAACCATAGTCAATTGTTTTCCAGGGGCCAGAGCAGGCGACATTGAAGGAAATGCAAAACTGCTGGCTAAGGATAAACGTAAATTCAGTAAAATCATAATTCACGTCGGCAGTAATGACACCCGGTTACGCCAATCGGAGGTCACTAAAAGCAATATTGAATCGGTGTGCAACTTTGCCAAAACAATGTCAGATTCTGTAGTTTTCTCTGGTCCCCTCCCCAATCAGACCAGGAGTGACATGTTTAGCCGCATGTTCTCCTTAAATTGCTGGCTGTCTGAGTGGTGTCCCAGAAACGATGTGGAATTCATAGATAATTGGCAAACCTTCTGGAGGAAACCTGATCTTGTTAGGAGAGACGGCATCCATCCCACTTTGGATGGAGCAGCTCTCATTTCTAGAAATATGGACAAATTTATTAAACCCCCCAAAATATGACTATCCAGAGTTGGGACCAGGAAGCAGAGTTGCAGTCTTACACGCATCTCTGCAGCTTCTCTCCTCCTGCTACACCCCCCCCCCATCTCCTTACACAGAGTTTCTGTCTGATTTCTCAGACTTTTTATCTGATTTAGTGCTCAGCTCAGATAAAATAATTATTGTGGGTGATTTTAACATCCATGTAGATGCTAAAAATGACAGCCTCAACATGGCATTTAATCTGTTATTAGACTCAATTGGCTTTTCATAAAAAGGAAAAGAACCCACCCACCACTTTAATAATCACACTCTAGATCTTGTTTTAACATATGGCATAGAAACTGAACATTTAACAGTGTTTCCTGAAAACCCTCTCCTGTCTGATCATTTCCTGATAACATTTACATTTAAAATAATTGATTACACAGCAGTGGAAAGTAGACTTTATCAAAGTAGATGTCTTTCTGAAAGTGCTGTAACTAAGTTTAAGAATATAATCCAACCACTGTTATCATCTTCAATGCCCTGTACCAACATAGAGCAGAGCAGCTATCTGAATACTACTCCAACAGAGGTCGATTATCTTGTTAATAATTTCACCTCCTCAATACATACGACTCTGGATACTGTAGCTCCTGTGAAAACTAAGGTCTCAAATCAGAAGTACCTGACTCCGTGGTATAATTCTCAAACACATAGCCTAAAGCAGATGACTCATAAGCTGGAGAGGAAATGGCGTGTCACAAATTTAGAGGATCATCATTTAGCCTTGAGAAATAGTGTGTTGCTTTATAAGAAAGTCCTCTGCAAAGCCAGAACATCTTACTATTCGTCACTGATTGAAGAAAATAAGAATAACCCCCGGTTTCTCTTCAGCACTGTAGCCAGGCTGACAAAAAGTCAGAGCTCTGTTGAGCCAACCATCCCTTTAACGTTAACTAGTAATGACTTCATGAACTTCTTCACAAATAAAATTTTTATCATTAGAGAAAAAATTACCAATAATCATCCCACAGATGTAATATTATCTACAGCTACTCTTAGTACCATTGATGTTATATTAGACTCTTTTTCTCCAATTGATCTTTCTGAGTTAACTTCAATAATTACTTCCTCCAAACCATCAACGTGTCTTTTAGACCCCATTCCTACAAAACTGCTCAAAGAAGTCCTGCCATTAATTAATTCTTCAATCTTAAATATGATCAACCTATCTCTAATAATCGGCTATGTACCACAGGCCTTCAAGCTGGCTGTAGTTAAACCTTTACTCAAAAAGCATCTCTAGACCCAGCAGTCTTAGCTAATTATAGGCCAATCTCCAATGTTCCTTTCATATCAAACATCCTTGAAAGAGTAGCTGTCAAACAGCTAACAGATCATCTGCAGAGGAATGGCTTATTTGAAGAGTTTCAGTCACGTTTCAGAGCTCATCACAGCACAGAAACAGCTTTAGTGAAGGTTACAAATGATCTTCTTATGGCCTCTGACAGTGGACTCATCTCTGTGCTTGTCCTGCTAGACCTTAGTGCAGCATTCAATACTGTCGACCATAATATCCTATTAGAGCGATTAGAACTGTCACGGTCGGGCGGATCACACACAGTAATTCAGCGTGGCTTCGGAACTGTCGTTACAGACAGAGAGCGAGCAGAGCCGGGAAGAGAAAAAGGATTGAAAGGGATTGTCACTCACGGTTGCTGAATCAGGCGGAGACTGACGTCGGCAGAGTTTCGGAGCTCCTGACACGAAGAGACTGATGTCTGAGCGGCGAACAGGTGGGTGGCGTCTCTCTTTAACCCCGGCCCCGTGATCAGCTGATCACAGCCGATCACCGGCTGACAAGAACATGCTGTAGGTATTACAGGTACTGCAGTGGTTTGTATCATATCTATCTAATAGACTCCAATTTGTACATGTAAATGGAGAGTCCTCTTCACACACTGAGGTTAATTATGGAGTTCCACAGGGTTCAGTGCTAGGACCAATTCTGTTTACACTATACATGCATCCCCTAGGCAGCATCATTAAAAGACATAGCATACAATTTCACTGCCATGCAGATGACACCCAGCTCTATCTGTCCATGAAGCCAGATAACACACACCAATGAGTTAAACTGCAGGAATGTCTTAAAGACATAAAGACCTGGATGGCCGCTAACTTTCTGCTTCTTAATTCAGATCAAACTGAGGTTATTGTACTTGGCCCTGAAAAGCCTAGAAATATGGTATCTAACCAGATTCTTACTCTGGATGGCATTACCTTGGCCTCCAGTAACGCTGTGAGGAACCTTGGAGTAATTTTTGACCAGGACATGTCCTTCAACGCACGTATTAAACAAATATGTAAGACTGCGTTCTTCCATTTGCGCAACATCTCTAAAGTTAGAAAGATCCTGTCTCAGAGTGACGCTGAAAAACTAGTTCATGCTTTTATTACTTCCAGGCTGGACGACTGTAATTCATTATTATCAGAATGTCCAAAAAACTCGCTGAAAAGCCTTCAGCTAATCCAAAATGCTGCAGCAAGAGTCCTGACAGGGACTAGAAAGAGAGAGCATATTTCTCCTGTTTTGGCTTCCCTTCAAACCCAGAATTGAATTCAAAATCCTGCTCCTCACATACAAGGTCTTGAATAATCAGGCCCCATCTTATCTTAATGACCTTGTAGTACCATATCACCCCATTAGAGCACTTAGAGCACTGATCCTGAATCCTCCCGTAGTTATGCTGCGATAGACGTAGGCTGCCGGGGATTCCCATGATGCATTGAGTTTTTCCTTTCCAGTCACCTTTCTCACTCACTATGTATTAATACAGTGGTCCCCAACCCCCGGGCTTCGGTACCGGTCCGTGAGTCGTTTGGTACCGGGCCACGAGAGTTGAGAGTTGAGGCTCAGGTGTGAAATGTATGGTTTTCAGGATTTTTATCGTTTTTTTAGCGTTATTTTGTTATCGTTTTTATCGTTAACTCTGTTTTCCTGGGTCTTTTCACGTGTGTTATGAATAAATCTTCTTTTTTACGGTACTAGGCCGGTCCGTAAAAATATTGTCGGGCATGAACCGGTCCGTGGCGCTTAGGGACCGCTGTGTTAATAGACCTCTCTGCATTGAATCATATCTGTTATTAACCTCTGGCTCTCTTCCACAGCATGTCTTTTATCCTGTCTTCCTTCTCTCACCCCAACCGGTCGCAGCAGATGGCCCCGCCCCTCCCTGAGCCTGGTTCTGCTGGAGGTTTCTTCCTGTTAAAAGGGAGTTTTTCCTTCCCACTGTTACCAAAGTGCTTGCTCATAGGGGGTCATATGATTGTTGGGTTTTTCTCTGTATCTATGAAGCACCTTGAGGCGACTTTTGTTGTGATTTGGCGCTATATAAATAAAATTGAATTGAATTGAATTACGGACTAAACCTGGGACATTTGTGGCCCCAGTGCATGTGCCCTATCTGCCTTGTTGGTGTCCTTGATTTTTAAAAGTAAAATGTCTTATTATGCTATAAATAATGCCAGAGAGTGAAATCTGTGCTGATCCTAATACAAATACCTGAAGATAAAGTGCCTTGGTTGTTTTCGATTGTTCTTTTCATCAGACATAATAACTACTCAGATCTCCTGGACTTCTTTCTTTCTTTCTTTCTTTCTTTCTTTCTTTCTTTCTTTCTTTCTTTCTTTCTTTCTTTCTTTTCATTCCTGAAGACATGCACATCTTCAGGAACAAAGCTACAACCCAGATGACATTGTCAAAAGTGTCTTTAACTGAGCTTTGAGAAAAGGTGGACTGCTGAATGAAAGTAAGATTTGCATTTGGTTTGGAAATCAAACTCCTCGACCAATACTTAATATTCCTTTTCCATATTTTCTAACACACACACACACACACACACACACACACACACACACACACACACACACACACACACACCAACAGATATTGTGTATATATAAATGGTGAATGCTCATATCGAACATGGGCCAAGTTTCAAATAATGAGGTCAGTATATGTACAAGTAATCCCTGCTCCAAGCACAGAAGTACCACCCACCTGCTATTCAAAACTTCTGAGGAGCAGCCAATAAGACAAAGGTTGGCTCAAAGAGAGGACAGCTAAACTGGCATATTTCAAATGGAAGATAAATTGAAGGACTGCACCAAGACTCAGTATAGGATAAATAAGCATATTTTCAGCAATGAATCACACAAATTTGCTGTAGTGCACAAATTAAAGTATGGAGCTGGAAATAAACATAATTAGCTCTCTTTAAGGGACTAAAACATCTCTAGATTGTATTTTGAATAGATCATGAGTGGTCCATTTTTTTTGTCATTTGCTATAATAAAATCCCCCTCATAATGTAGTGAAGAGTTGCCAAGGCCATCTATCTGCAGCCGTGGTTTTTAAGATGCGGTACTTTTTAAAATACACACAGTGGGACACTGCCATAGACTGGTGACCTGTACAGGGTGTACCTTGCTCAGTCTGTGACAGCTGCTCCAGCCCTTCATGACCCTGAATCAGATACACCATTAAAAAGGGGGTGGATGGATTGACAGGGGATCAGAGGTATGGTGGACTGTAACTAAATAATTAAATAGAAAAAAATTAACTGTAAAAATAAATCTGTTAGGGTGCCTGGGTTCGTTGACCCAAAATTTTGAGTTTTACATTATTATTGAACTTTGATTTTGCCATTATTTATCATTTCTAGTCTTTTGGTTTCTTAGAGTTCTGTCTTCTGGTTTCTGTCTCTGTGTTACATAGTTGTTCTGTCTCCCCCTGTCTGCTGTATCCCAGTCGTCAAGTCCGCGTTGTCTGTGTTATGTTTCCTGTTTTACTTTGAAAGTCCATGTCTCATGTTAATGTATCTGGATTTGCTTCCCTTGTCTCGCTACCCTTATTTGTCCCAGCTGTGTTTCTCTGTTGTCTCCCATTCCCTGATGGCTCTCTCTGGGTATGTAAGCCCTGAGTTTTCTTTGGTCTTTGTTGCGATCTCCCTCATCCTATGCTGTGTGTTCTGTTTGGCTGCCTGTGTAAGTTTCTTTTGGTATTCTTGCTTTTGTTATATTTGTGTTTAGCGTTAAAGCTGTTTTGAGTTCATACTTTTACCTCCAAGTGTCTGCACATTGGGTCCGCAGTTCCTGCCTGCACACAGCACATGACAAAATCATTGTGTAAAAACAAAACAAAATGCTGTCTTCTTTATTGACCATTTACCGTCAAACACATTTCAACTATAAGCTTTCATCAGTGCAAACCAAAGCCACATCCCCAGATATAGAACCATGGGAGGTTTAAACACTAATTAGTGTGAATGCTTGAAAAGTTAAATCAGAAGAGCAGGCTGTCTTTACACTGTCACCACATCCATATAATAAACTCCACAGGCATGAAAAATGAGAATTCAGTAGACATGACATATGTGAGTGAAGTTGGCCCCCCCACCTTCTTCAAATCCAACAAAAGTGGTATCAAACGTTTGTGCTGGTTTGTGCTGCAAAAATTGTCGTTTGTGCTGCTATCATTTTAAAGATATGAATCAAAATTTCTAGAGGTCATCAGAGGTCAACCAGCCCCCCCACATTAATTAAATCAAACAAAATGGGTGTCAATCAACTGTGCTACGTTTGTGCTGGTTTGTGCGGCTTCTGTTTTAAAGATATTAATGAAAATGTAAAGGTCAACCAGCCCCCCCCCCCCACACACACACACATTAATGGAATCGAACAAAATTGATGTCATACATTTGTGCTACGTTTGTGCTGGTTTGTTCTGCAAAAATTGTCGTTTGTGCTGCTATCATTTTAAAGATATTCAAGAAAATTTGTAGAGGTCATCAGAGGTCAACCAGCCCCCCCACATTAATGGAATCAAGCAAAACTGGTGTCAATCAACTGTGCTACGTTTGTGCTGGTTTGTGCTGCTAAAATTGTCGTTTGTGCTGCCTCTGTTTTAAAGATATTAATGAAAATGTAAAGGTCAAAAGGTCAACCAGCCCCCCCACATTAATGGAATCGAACAAAATTGATGTCAAACGTTTGTGCTGGTTTGTGCTGCTATCATTTTAAAGATATTCAAGAAAATTTATAGAGGTCATCAGAGGTCAACCAGCCCCCCCACATTAATGGAATCAAACAAAACTGGTGTCAATCAACTGTGCTACGTTTGTGCTGGTTTGTGCTGCAAAAATTTACGTTTGTGCTGCTATCATTTTAAAGAAATCCATACAAATTTCTAGAGGTTATCAGAGGTCAACCAGCCCCCCACATTAATGGAATCAAACAAAACTGGTGTCAATCAACTGTGCTACGTTTGTGCTGGTTTGTGCTGCCTCTGTTTTAAAGATATTAATGAAAATGTAAAGGTCAAAAGGTCAACCAGCCCCCCACATTAATGGAATCAAACAAAACTGGTGTCAATCAACTGTGCTACGTTTGTGCTGGTTTGTGCTGCCTCTGTTTTAAAGATATTAATGAAAATGTAAAGGTCAAAAGGTCAACCAGCCCCCCCACATTAATGGAATCAAACAAAACTGGTGTCAATCAACTGTGCTACGTTTGTGCTGGTTTGTGCTGCCTCTGTTTTAAAGATATTAATGAAAATGTAAAGGTCAAAACTTCAACCAGCCCCCCCACATTAATGGGATCGAACAAAATTGATGTCAAACATTTGTGCTACGTTTGTGCTGCTAAAATTGTCGTTTGTGCTGCCTCTGTTTTAAAGATATTAATGAAAATGTAAAGGTCAAAAGGTCAACCAGCCCCCCCACATTAATGGAATCGAACAAAACTGGTGTCAATCAACTGTGCTACGTTTGTGCTGGTTTGTGCTGCCTCTGTTTTAAAGATATTAATGAAAATGTAAAGGTCAAAAGGTCAACCAGCCCCCCCACATTAATGGAATCAAACAAAACTGGTGTCAATCAACTGTGCTACGTTTGTGCTGGTTTGTGCTGCCTCTGTTTTAAAGATATTAATGAAAATGTAAAGGTCAAAACTTCAACCAGCCCCCCCACATTAATGGGATCGAACAAAATTGATGTCAAACATTTGTGCTACGTTTGTGCTGCTAAAATTGTCGTTTGTGCTGCCTCTGTTTTAAAGATATTAATGAAAATGTAAAGGTCAAAAGGTCAACCAGCCCCCCCACATTAATGGAATCGAACAAAACTGGTGTCAATCAACTGTGCTACGTTTGTGCTGGTATGTGCTGCAAAAATTTACGTTTGTGCTGCTATCATTTTAAAGAAATCCATACAAATTTCTAGAGGTCATCAGAGGTCAACCAGCCCCCCAACATTAATGGAATCAAACAAAACTGGTGTCAATCAACTGTGCTATGTTTGTGCTGGTTTGTGCTGCCTCTGTTTTAAAGATATTAATGAAAATGTAAAGGTCAAAAGGTCAACCAGCCCCCCCACATTAATGGGATCGAACAAAATTGATGTCAAACATTTGTGCTACGTTTGTGCTGCTAAAATTGTCGTTTGTGCTGCCTCTGTTTTAAAGATATTAATGAAAATGTAAAGGTCAAAAGGTCAACCAGCCCCCCCACATTAATGGAATCGAACAAAACTGGTGTCAATCAACTGTGCTACGTTTGTGCTGGTATGTGCTGCAAAAATTTACGTTTGTGCTGCTATCATTTTAAAGAAATCCATACAAATTTCTAGAGGTCATCAGAGGTCAACCAGCCCCCCAACATTAATGGAATCAAACAAAACTGGTGTCAATCAACTGTGCTACGTTTGTGCTGGTTTGTGCTGCAAAAATTGTCATTTGTGCTGCATCTGTTTTAAAGATATTAATGAAAATGTAAAGGTCAAAAGGTCAACCAGCCCCCCCACAGTAATGGAATCGAATAAAAGCCTTCAGTTTTCAGGCCCCTCTTCTGTGGAACCAGCTTCCAGTTTGGATTCAGGAGACGGACACTATCTCTACTTTCAAGATTAGGCTTCAAACTTTCCTTTTTGCTAAAGCATATAGTTAGGGCTCGACCAGGTGACCCTGAATCCTCCCTTAGTTATGCTGCAATAGACGTAGGCTGCCGGGGGATTCCCATGATGCATTGAGTTTTTCCTTTCCAGTCACCTTTCTCACTCACTATGTGTTAACAGACCTCTCTGCATTGAATTATATCTGTTATTAACCTCTGGCTCTCTTCCACAGCATGTCTTTTATCCTGTCTTCCTTCTCTCACCCCAACCGGTCGCAGCAGATGGCCGCCCCTCCCTGAGCCTGGTTCTGCCGGAGGTTTCTTCCTGTTAAAAGGGAGTTTTTCCTTCCCACTGTCGCCAAAGTGCTTGCTCATAGGGGGTCATATGATTGTTGGGTTTTTCTCTGTATCTATGAAGCGCCTTGAGGCGACTTATGTTGTGATTTGGCGCTATATAAATAAAATTGAATTGAATTGAATGTTTCATTAGAGTGGGTGTGGCACACTTAATCAAAATGATTTGCCAGTGGGACTGTTTGAGAAAAAAGCCTCATCGGGTGAGGGATTTCTACGTGCGATCAATGGCACAACTTGTCAAGTCCCAATCCTTGGAAGAAGCAAAGGTCCTAATACGTAGCATTGCTATTGTGGCATTAAGTGAGACAGAAGGCTGTGACAGTTTTGGAAACCCCATTATGTCAGAAGTGTCCAAATCAAATCTGAAAAGAAAAATTGCAGATGAGACTATGTTTCTGATGATAAGGAAGAAGAAGACATTAGATTGGATCCATGCACAGAAATAAACACCGACTTAAGGCAGAGGGTGGCAGATATTTGTGAGGGGAGCAGGTGCCATGCTGAAGATCATGGTGATCGAGACAATATGCACTATCTACCTGAGCTCGTCCCACACCTAATTAGATTGGGAGGATACCTACCACTCTGGACTGGAGAAATGGTTCCCCTATTTCAGAGCGAAAAACTCACTGCAACTTCAGCTAATGTTGAAGCAGAGTTCAAGAACATTAAACATGGTCTGTTCAAGCATGAAAATCTCCCTATAAGGATAGATAAATTCATTGCATGTCATCTTGGTTTTATTGAAGGGAACATGCAGATCTGTTCTGCAAAACAAATACGAAAAGAAGCAGAGGTTGCCAGACAGGATGGTACAGTGAAGCGTCAGTATCCACACAAAGCCTTTGTGGAGTAGGAAGTGGATGATAACCCCTCTCAGGCGCCCAAAAGTGACACAGACATAGACATACAGGAAGGGCACGAAGTACTGCAGTGCGTTTCACGTTGATATCAGGCACCTCCTAAAAAGGGAAAAGAAAAGTTCATTTAGCGCAAAGTTTTCAGGTGTCATTCTTTGGGGAGAATACATGTTTATGAAACTGCATGACATCAGACTCTACCAAATTTTAGAGACTTTTCTTTTAAGATACAACCTTTCTGTCTCTTGTGACAGAGAGTCTGTTTCTTAATCATTTGACAAAAACCCTACACAGTATTTTAAAATAGTGTTCTCCAGATCAGAGCTGTAATCTATATAGAACATGGGGTTCAAAGCAAGGAAAAATTGTGTGTTCATCAGTGAAACCTTTAATTTGTGTTAATTTTATCATTATCAATATATGAAATCTTCACCTTAAGGGACTTAATGAATGGTTTCTTCTAAAAATTAGAAATGATTGAGTCATTTCACATCATATGAAAATATTAATTTTTAATACAAATTTGGCCCTACAAAAATGGAAACTCAGTAACAAAGATGATGGAGATTCTCTAAACACGAGCGAATATCACAGTAAAATTGTTGATTGTGATTTACACATTGGATGTATCCTCAGTGATTTGGTACAATTATACAACATTTTATAAGAACTGAACAACTGATGAAACTAATTATAGGCCAATCTCCAACCTTCCTTTCATATCAAAAATCCTTGAAAGAGTAGTTGTCAAACAGCTAACAGATCATCTGCAGAGGAATGGTTTATTTGAAGAGTTTCAGTCAGGTTTCAGAGCTCATCACGGCACAGAAACAGCTTTAGTGAAGGTTACAAATGATCTTCTTATGGCCTCTGACAGTGGACTCATCTCTGTGCTTGTCCTGCTAGACCTTAGTGCAGCATTCGATACTGTCGACCATAATATCCTATTAGAGCGATTAGAACATGCTGTAGGTATTACAGGTACCTACAGCAGGTGTTACAAATATAGAAAAATGTTGTCGTAGTCATATGATTGTTGGGTTTTTCTCTGTATCTATGAAGCGCCTTGAGGCGACTTATGTTGTGATTTGGCGCTATATAAATAAAATTGAATTGAATTGAATGTTTCATTAGAGTGGGTGTGGCACACTTAATCAAAATGATTTGCCAGTGGGACTGTTTGAGAAAAAAGCCTCATCGGGTGAGGGATTTCTACGTGCGATCAATGGCACAACTTGTCAAGTCCCAATCCTTGGAAGAAGCAAAGGTCCTAATACGTAGCATTGCTATTGTGGCATTAAGTGAGACAGAAGGCTGTGACAGTTTTGGAAACCCCATTATGTCAGAAGTGTCCAAATCAAATCTGAAAAGAAAAATTGCAGATGAGACTATGTTTCTGATGATAAAGAAGAAGAAGACATTAGATTGGATCCATGCACAGAAATAAACACTGACTTAAGGCAGAGGGTGGCAGATATTTGTGAGGGGAGCAGGTGCCATGCTGACAATAGACATAGGCTGCCGGGGGATTCCCATGATGCATTGAGTTTTTCCTTTCCAGTCACCTTTCTCACTCACTATGTATTAACAGACCTCTCTGCATTGAATCATATCTGTTGTTAACCTCTGTCTCTCTTCCACAGCATGTCTTTTATCCTGTCTTCCTTCTCTCACCCCAACCGGTCGCAGCAGATGGCCGCCCCTCCCTGAGCCCTGTTCTGTGCTTTTTAACACAACAGCGCATTCGAAATCGAAGTTCTTGCCTGCAACATATTAATATACTTGCTTTTTTACGGAAAAAATAAACATAACGAAGGTTCCGTTTTACTTACAAGTTTCTCCAAATGTGCTCTCCAGTCGCTCGAGAAGGGCAGCCATATTGAACAGAATTTTCTGTCAACGTCGTTCAGGTTAGAGAGGAAACGTCATGACGTAGTTGACATACACATGCGGAGCTCGGAAAAAAAACATTTACTCAAAAATCATAATTAAGAAAGCAGTATTTACTCTTAACTTCTAAGCCATGTACAATTATAACTGTTTGAATCGTTAACAGAACAAAAGTTTTAAGTTGTTTCAACTTTGAGGAATTTCAATTGTTATATCCACAAACTTTATAAGTCAGGTAGACTGTTGGGGTTTACAGTGCAGTAAAACTTGGCAAAGGACAATACTGTGTCATGAACACCTGTGCCTTTGATGCCTTCTGTCAAAGTCTGTGCTGCGCTTACTGTGACAGTCGTACTGCTCAAAACATGTTGAATAGTTCAGAGGAGAACAAAGTATTCCAGCTTGTGAAATCCCTTGCTTCAAAGGGTGTCACTCAACATGCCTATTCATTGAGGGCAGAGGTGCTGAGCTCAATATTCTGCCCTGTTCAGTTGAAGACTGGTGTTCATCGTGTTGATGCACAGTGCCATGTGTCCACAGTAATTCAAAAAACAATGACGGAAAATCCAAGTGTTCACTTCACAAGACAGTGTTCCTCCCAGTACTGCAAACTTTACACACCAAACACAAGGCAAATACCTTTTGTTTCCATTGATCTGTCAGTCCTCTCAGCTTCTGGCATAGCTCACCTTCAGTCTGCTGTTGAACAAGGGCTCAACCTTCCAGCATCGCCATGCCTAAGACCAATCGAAAGTCCTGATGCATCTCCAACAGCATTTAAAACAGATTCATCAGGAAAGCAACTTTGCACAGGGACTGTTTGTCACAGTTTCACCCTGAGAGAGCTTGTATGGATTGTGTTAATGGAAAATTGTATTTAGTAGTCAGTATAATCTTTTAGTGATATAAGTTTGCATATGGTAGAATACTGCATGTAGTTATTTGTATTAGGAAATATTCAACCATGTATACTTAGAGGCATATAATTAATTGTGTGTGATCTTTAACAGGCTGCAAAGGCTTGGTGTGTATTCCACACTAGAATGCACACCCACATCCTGGGAGCACGAGAGGGGTCATACCTTCTCTTATTGTTTTATGGTAGGATTAACGTAGTTACATCTGTTTTAGTCTAAGTGCTTTAACTGCTTGACTTCCTCACCAATGTTATCTAGGGTGAGGGAGGTCTACCCTCTTCCTGACCAAGGATCTGCCTTTTATGACCCTTTGATCAGCAGGACACACACACACACACACACACACACACACACACACACACACACACACACACACACACACACACACACACACATATACGGGTCTATGTGGTATGGAGGGACTATCCTACGTCAATCCGCCCGGTGGTGGTTTAAGTGGACTACCCTTTTCAATGGACTTAGAGCCAAGGGAGCGAGGTTAAAGTGTTCGAAAAAATCTGAAAAAAATTTGGGTCACTTCAGACCTCATACACTCCCTATAGAAGTCTAGATACACTGATACACACCAACCAGACTCTATTGTGTTTTCTGGAGACATTGTCCACTTGACAACAATGTGTTTTATGAGGTCCAAAAAAAACAATATTGGGTCTTTAAAGGGACAATGATGTAATATTTAAATAGCTCATCATTACCATGAATACACATCTGACAGGACACAGGATTACTGGAACATCATTTTATTAGTGTTCTTGGATCTGAACATTAATTTTAACCATAAATAAAAAAAGAAATCTATGGACAAAAATGCCCACGCTTCCCACAGAAATATAAAAATATAGAAAACAGAAAAATTAAAAACATTTAAAATGAATTTTAATAGTTTAAAGGTAAATATTAAGGGGAGAAAATATGCATTTATAATTTTTTATTTTAAATATAACCCGTCAAAAAAAAACCCTAAATAAATTAAATGTAAAAATTATGAAATACAAACTGCTTCTGTATTTAACAAGAACTTTTTTTTTCTTTAAACAGAACATCAGTGTTAACAACAATTGGCAATCTGACCAAGATGTAAAACCACATCTGGCTAAACAGTTATTTTAATTCATTTTTTTCTGCCTTTTTGCAGTTAATCCTCTGTTTCTTACAAAATCTCTTATGTTTTGAACTGTTCTTCCTGCCAACACCGGATCTTCTACCAATTTGCAATGACTGCATTCATTTTTGGTGGCTAGTTTCCCTTCGTTTATGTGGTCTTTAAAATGCCTCATCACTGCAGCAACCTCAGCCTTGGACCACATGTTTTTGGGAGCTCTTCGGGAATTGTGGGATTGAGCAGCATTTTTCTCTGGAAGATATATAAAGTAGTAGTAGTTAAAACAAACAAAAAACCAAACAAAAAAAACAAAAAACATTTGCTTGTTAAAAGAATGGATGCTACCCTGTACTAACTTCTGAAATGTGTTGCTACCATCAATATCAAAACGAGCTAAAATTCTCTTTGAAAATTTATCAAATTTCTAAAATGAGACAACATTTAGTGTTCCGCTGTGAATAAAAGACTGAATAAAAAGTTGAATAAAAGTCTCTTGATGCATGCTCAATCATCCAGGTAAGTAAATCCCAAAACGTTGATTCTGTTAATCTGGACGTAGCGTTTTCAGTTGGAGAAACATTTTGTCACTCATCCAAGTGACTTTTTGCCACCACTCTGCAGTTTGCCATATGTTGCAAAGTGATGAAACAATAATAAGCTTAGAGAACCAACTGCACCCCTTACCTTCAGAGGGAGCAGCAGTCTCACTTGCTGTAGGCATTGTGAGTGGTCCTTCATCTGCTGATTACACAATTTGATTAAGTTTTAATATTTGTAACAAACATTTTATCCACAGAAACCAAGCTAGTGGTAACTTACCACAATCTACAGTGTCTTGGAGCTGCGCTGTGTTTGTGGAATCAGCTACTGCATGTACAGGCTCACTGGTGCCACACGCCGACATTGTGAGTGCTGTGTCATCATCATCTGATTCACTCTCACTGTCCTTTGTTTCAGCATCACTTAATGCAATTTCATCTGAGAAATTGTGGGGGGGGGGGGGAAACAAAACAAAAAAAACAAACAAACACAACCCCCCCAAAAACCTCACATTAACAACGAGATATGACAAAATACAGAACAAATACTGGAAATTATAGTACATAGTTTTACTATTTAAGGCCACCACTCTGCAGTTTGCCAAATGTTGCAAAGTGATGAAACAATAGACTTCAAGAACCTTAAATCATGGACATTTAACAGAATGGTCTGTGCTTTTAGGTTTTAATTCTGTTGATAAAGCATAATATTCAACTACTGCCCTAATATTTGCTCCTTTCAATACAAACCTATTTTGATCTCATCCAGTGATTTCCCCTGGATCTGGGAAAGATGTCCTTTTTCCAGTGTTAAAAGCAGTTTGGAAATCTTGGCCAGCTGTGTTGTGGGAACTGGTAATCTGTAGAATTCGCGGTGAACGCGGATATCATGACCCAGGAAATCTGCAACCTGATCAAGTTCGTTGTTTTTCAAATTAAGGACTTGTGAGAGTGTGGCAACATGTTTTCTGAGCTGTGTCGATCTTAGATACTCAGGCTGCTTTGCTCCACACTGGTGTGCATGAACACGCAAGGAGTCCATTCCTCTGTAATGACTCATTGATCGGGGTCTTGCAAAGAGGTAGATATTAGTGGCACAAATACCACAGTCAGGCCTCCTACTAACCAGTAGTGACAGAGCATCCAGCATGCTTGGTGTTAGCAGAACTGGAACATTTCTGTCCCTTTTTCCCATTATTTCTATTCTACAGAAATAGTTACAGAGTCTCTGTTCCATTTCTGAGAGCCCCATGGCAACATCTGTGTGGAGTGCTGTTTTGTCTCTTTCAAGAAAACTTTTGAGGCGCATCTTTGAAACCTCTCCAGAACGTCTTCGGTTGAACACAATGATTTGTGAGAGTGTAACTTGTGCAAGTTGGGCATAATTCTGAGCTGTGGCTTCGTTCTCCAAGCTGCAAAAGGCACTTTCTGCAGATTTTTGAAGGTAGTGATGGAGAATCCGAACATCTTCTGTAAAGGGCAATGTTGATGGCTTGTTAAACTTTGCCTCACTCAATGTGTTCAAGGCACGGTGAGACACCATCTCAGACCATTTGGAGACATACAACTTCTTGAACGCATCAGTGGACTTGATTAGGGCTTCATCCTCTGTCATGAGGGCACGACAATGGATAATGTCAGACATTTTATGCAGTGTATGTCCCAGTTTCAGCGCAAGGCTTGGAGTTTTGTATGACAGTGTCTCTTCATCAAAACCTGAAACTTTCTTTACTGCTTGCACAACTCTCTGGAAATTAGCAGGCTTAATAGCTTCTTCCATGTTATGCACTGAGAATTCTGTGCGCAGACACAACAACAAACGTCCCGCTTCACGAAGCTTCTGTCGTATATAATCATACTTTGTAGGGTCTTGTCCATGTTTAATGTAGAGGGACTGGGCAAACTGAATAACAGTAAAGTCATTTCGCACAGCTGAGGCAATCTCATCTTGTTTCATAACAGCAAGAACCTTCCAGACTCCACTTGACACCTGCGGATAACACTGAGACTCCAGAGTTAAAGCCAGGCCGAGTACTTTGGTTCTTCCAGGTTCTTTATCCGTGTCATCTTTTGGTTTGTTCGGACATCTGCGGACATGTCTCCAAAGATCCTTGCGAACATACATCCCTTGACAATAAAAGCAATGAGCGAACTTTCCCTCTACTGCTTTAATCTTGGGTCTTCTCTTCACTTTCAGTGGTCCCACTCCACCATGCAAAACTGCAGCATTATGCTTAAAATTTCCCTTATTTCTCAATTTCTCTAACAGACTTTTACGCTCGTTTGAGTCTCTAGGCAGGGAAAATGCATGCACAACATCAGGAGCCGTTTTGTGCGTTTTCAGGTGGCGGGAAATTTTAGCTTGTGGTTTGCCACAAAAATAGCAGTAATTTCTTTTACTTAAAGTCATTTTTTCTGATTCAGTTTCGCAAAGCTCATTTTTATCTTGTGGCTTGTCCTTTGTCAAGTTGTGGATTAAATTCATTGAATCTGATTGTTCATGCGCTTTGGAGATGTCATTTTGGCATAGCAGACCTTTTGATGTGCTTGGCAATAATGAGATGTCTTCATCTGAATCTTCATCATATGACTCTGAATCTGGCACATATTCTTCTTCTGATATGCTGTGGTTGCCATCATCATCGCTTGATATTTGATCCAGAACTGAATGTGGCAATCCATCCTCCCCTGAATATTCAGAAATTTCTTCTTTCTGGAATGTAAGAACAAAAGTTATTTTAATTGATCAATACTTTAGACAGGTAAAAAATAAACTGAAAAACAAAGTCAAGCCAAATATGAATGGGATACACACCTGTGTTGACTGGTGGCAATTCTGATTTGCCAATTTTGTAAGGCAAGATTTGTGCCAGACCCCTAAACAAACTGAAACACATTTTGATAGACTTAATTTAGCTTTGCAGTTCTATTTAAGTGAAGTAGTTTTTTGTCAAAGCATTGCAGTAATGTCAAATGCTGAAAAAAAAAACAAAAACCAAACTGTTCACACTTAAGGATATTTTAATGACTACACATACACTGCTAATCCCCCCCCCCCCCCCCCAAAAAAAAGGACATCCCAGATGTGAATGAAGGAATTATTCTTATTAAATACTTTGTTCTTTAGGTAGTTGAATGGCATGAAAGTGTGTAGTTGAATGTGTGTGGCCTCCAGATGCCTGTATGACTTCCCTACAATGCCTGGGCATGCACGGGATGAGGTGGCGGATGGTCTCCTGAAGGATCTCCTCCAAGACCTGGACTAAAGCATCTGCCAACCCCTGGACAGTTTGTGGTGGATGGAGTGAGACATGATTTAGGTCTGGGGAACAGGCGGGCCAGTCCATAGCATCAATGCCTTTGTCATGGAGGAACTGCTGACATACTCCAGCCACATGAGGTCCAGTGTCGTCTCGCATTAGGTGGACCCCAGGGTCAAACGCACCAGCATGTGGTCTCACAAAGGGTCCGAGGACCTCATCTTGTTACCCAATGACAGTCAGGCTCTCTGGCAGGTACAGAAATGCCACCCCTCACCATTACTGACCCACTGCCAATATGATCATGCTGGAGGATGTTGCAGGCAGCAGAACGTTCCCCACGGCATCTCCAGACTGTCACGTGCTCAGTTTGAACCTCCTTTCAGCTGTGAGGAGCATAGGGTGCCCGTGCCGAAGTTGCCAAACTTTGTGTTTTCTGGCAAATGCCAAGCATCCTGCATGGTGTTGGGCTGCAAGCTCAATCCCCACCTGTGGACGCTGGACCCTCAAGCCACCCTCATGAAGTCAGTTTCTGACCATTTGAGCAGACAGATGCACATTTGTGGCCTGTTTGAGGTCATTTTGCAGGGCTCCTCTTGTTCCTCCTTGCACAAAGGTGGAGGTAGCGGTCCTGCTGCTGGGTTGTTACCCTCCTATGGCCTACTCCACATCCAGGTAGCACCTCCATGCTCTGGACACTACACTAACAGACACAGCAAACCTTCTTGCCACAGCTCACATTGATGTGCTACGCTAGATGAGCTGCACTACCTGAGCCACTTGTGTGGGTTGTAGACCGTCTCATGCTACCACTAAAATGAAATCACCGCCAGCATTCAAAAGTGACCATAACATCAGCCAGAAAGCATAGGTGCTGAGAAGTGGTCTGTGGTCACCACCTGCAGAACCAGTCCTTTATTATGGTGAATTGACTATAATTTCCACTTGTTGTCTACTCTATTTGCAAAACAGCATGTGAAACTGGTTGTCAGTGTTACTTCCTAAGTGAACAGTTTGATTTCACAGAAGTGTGTTCTGACTTGGAGTAACATCGCATTGTTTAAGTGTTCCCTTTATTATTTTGAGCAGTTTATGTTATTGAGGACAATCCCAAGTATACCATTTTTACAAGGTCCTGCACCAATGAGGTAATACTACATTTCTTTAATTAGACGTGACCACCCATTAATTAAAAAGGGAGCAGTGTTCATTTCAGCTAGTCTTAACTTGTTGAACTCTATTAATGCTTTTTACTATACACTGTACCTATTCACTAAATGTCTCACCTTTGCACTTATAGCCAAGCCACTTGAGGGAGGAAACCGGTCCCACACACTGAATGCACTTGTCCAAAGATGATATTGTTGTGCACACCAGACGATGATTGTGACACTGTTAGCAAAATATTGCAACATTTATTTGTTTTGGACAGTTGGAAAGGTGAGGTGTTTTCAATTCAGTTGCAGATATCAACTAATAAACTTCGTCCATGTAAATCACATCACACCCAGGTGACTGCCAAACACACACAGCATCCATAAAGAATGATGTGTGTGTGTGTTTGGGGGGGGGGGGGGGGGGGGGTATTTTTTCTTCTGAAAAAAATACTGGCTACAATAATTAACAACTGATTCCTTTGCAATCATCCATCCTCTTCCACTTATCCTTATCAGGATTGTGGGGTAGCAAGCAGGTTTGGGGCCTATACCAGCTACCATAGGGCAGTACAACCTGGACAGATCACCAGTCTAACATGGAAGGACAAGCATTTGCATTCACACCAAAGGGCAGTTTTGAATCACCAGTTAACCTAACCCCATAAGCTACATCTTTGGACTGTGGGAAGAAGCCAGAGTACACAGCCAGAGAGAACCCATGCACTACAGCAGTAAAAAGTGCCTAAAACAAGTTAAGAAGTTGTATAGTACTATCTATCTTAATGTTCAAGCCTGAGTTTCAAACCATTTCAACATAGAAACAAAGCACATGTAGTCAGTTCTGCATGCTGTAGGTCAAACTGTCAAAAAATACAAGAAGACCCCTCCTAAAACCAGAGTGATGTCACCATGAAGCAAACTTTGACGGAGTCTCCCAATAACAGTGTGGTCCTCCTAAGTCACATTTGGGTGGTTAACACACACACACACACACTCAGATGTTATCCAGACTTGCACTTTGAAACAATGAAAAGGACCTACAAGCCACGGTCCATGTAAATCACATCACACCCAGGTGACTGCCAAACACACACACACAGCATCCATAAAGAATGATGATAGATTAAATTATTAGTTCATTAAGTGGTACACTGGATTATATTTACCCTTTCAGGCTCTGGATGTTTCAGGTCCAGATCATTGTTTGGAAAGCTGTTTGGTTGCGGCTTTAGGCAGCTCACAGTCTTCTGAATCTGGCTGGTCTCAATCTTCGTGTGTAACAGATAGAAAATGAAGACAAAAGAACAGTAATCTGACAGTTACTAAAAATGCATCACTCAAGAGGATGAATAAACCATTTCACTATCGGCAAATAGCGTAAGGTACACATCGTGCATGAGAAACATTCATTAAAATCTGTCCTAGGTCAATGTTACCTCTTCAAAATCTTGCACTGAAGAAGAATGCATGGCTTCTGAGCCTTGCTGAGGCATTTCTTCATCAAGATCCTGCAACAAAGAAAAGATGGCACAAAGATTAGACCAAGTGCTCTTCTTGCAACTGGGCAGGCCTGTGCTCCTGTTTTTAATTTGCATGTGTGTGTGTGTGTGTGTGTGTGTGTGTGTGTGTGTGTGTGTGTGTGTGTGTGTGTGTGTGTGTGTGTGTGTGTGTGTGTGTGTGTGTGTGTGTTCGGGGGGGGCTTTCCACTCAAGAAATGTTTTCTTCTGAAAAAAATACTGGCTACAATAATTAACAACTGATTCCTTTGCAATCATCCATCCTCTTCCACTTATCCTTATCAGGATTGTGGGGTAGCAAGCAGGTTTGGGGCCTATATCAGCTACCATAGGGCAGTACAACCTGGACAGATCACCAGTCTAACATGGAAGGACAAGCATTTGCATTCACACCAAAGGGCAGTTTTGAATCACCAGTTAACCTAACCCCATAAGCTACATCTTTGGACTGTGGGAAGAAGCCAGAGTACACAGCCAGAGAGAACCCATGCACTACAGCAGTAAAAAGTGCCTAAAACAAGTTAAGAAGTTGTATAGTACTATCTATCTTAATGTTCAAGCCTGAGTTTCAAACCATTTCAACATAGAAACAAAGCACATGCAGTCAGCTCTGCATGCTGTAGGTCAAACTGTCAAGACATACGAGAAGACCCCTCCTAAAACCAGAGTGATGTCACCATGAAGCAAACTTTGACGGAGTCTCCCAATAACAGTGTGGTCCTCCTAAGTCACATTTGGGTGGTTAACACACACACACACACACTCAGATGTTATCCAGACTTGCACTTTGAAACAATGAAAAGGACCTACAAGCCACGGTCCATGTAAATCACATCACACCCAGGTGACTGCCAAACACACACACACAGCATCCATAAAGAATGATGATAGATTAAATTATTAGTTCATTAAGTGGTACACTGGATTATATTTACCCTTTCAGGCTCTGGATGTTTCAGGTCCAGATCATTGTTTGGAAAGCTGTTTGGTTGCGGCTTTAGGCAGCTCACAGTCTTCTGAATCTGGCTGGTCTCAGTCTTCGTGTGTAACAGATAGAAAATGAAGACAAAAGAACAGTAATCTGACAGTTACTAAAAATGCATCACTCAAGAGGATGAATAAACCATTTCACTATCGGCAAATAGCGTAAGGTACACATCGTGCATGAGAAACATTCATTAAAATCTGTCCTAGGTCAATGTTACCTCTTCAAAATCTTGCACTGAAGAAGAATGCATGGCTTCTGAGCCTTGCTGAGGCATTTCTTCATCAAGATCCTGCAACAAAGAAAAGATGGCACAAAGATTAGACCAAGTGCTCTTCTTGCAACTGGGCAGGCCTGTGCTCCTGTTTTTAATTTGCATGTGTGTGTGTGTGTGTGTGTGTGTGTGTGTGTGTGTGTTGGGGGGGGCTTTCCACTCAAGAAATGTTTTCTTCTGAAAAAAATACTGGCTACAATAATTAACAACTGATTCCTTTGCAATCATCCATCCTCTTCCACTTATCCTTATCAGGATTGTGGGGTAGCAAGCAGGTTTGGGGCCTATACCAGCTACCATAGGGCAGTACAAGCTGGACAGATCACCAGTCTAACATGGAAGGACAAGCATTTGCATTCACACCAAAGGGCAGTTTTGAATCACCAGTTAACCTAACCCCATAAGCTACATCTTTGGACTGTGGGAAGAAGCCAGAGTACACAGCCAGAGAGAACCCATGCACTACAGCAGTAAAAAGTGCCTAAAACAAGTTAAGAAGTTGTATAGTACTATCTATCTTAATGTTCAAGCCTGAGTTTCAAACCATTTCAACATAGAAACAAAGCACATGCAGTCAGCTCTGCATGCTGTAGGTCAAACTGTCAAGACATACGAGAAGACCCCTCCTAAAACCAGAGTGATGTCACCATGAAGCAAACTTTGACGGAGTCTCCCAATAACAGTGTGGTCCTCCTAAGTCACATTTGGGTGGTTAACACACACACACACACACTCAGATGTTATCCAGACTTGCACTTTGAAACAATGAAAAGGACCTACAAGCCACGGTCCATGTAAATCACATCACACCCAGGTGACTGCCAAACACACACACACAGCATCCATAAAGAATGATGATAGATTAAATTATTAGTTCATTAAGTGGTACACTGGATTATATTTACCCTTTCAGGCTCTGGATGTTTCAGGTCCAGATCATTGTTTGGAAAGCTGTTTGGTTGCGGCTTTAGGCAGCTCACAGTCTTCTGAATCTGGCTGGTCTCAATCTTCGTGTGTAACAGATAGAAAATGAATATACAGTGCATTTTTGAAGAGGCTTTTGAAACATTAAATAAACTGTATGAGAAAGATAAGTTTCAAGCTAATGTCTTTAAAATATTCACTGTCATGTATAGAGAATTTAAGTCCCTATGATTAAGAGACAAATAGTCAGTGTGATTTCTTTATTTTTTAAGCCATTGCTAAAGGAGTAAAACAATCACCTGTAGCAGCAACGAACTGTCACTAGGGCCCATTTATCTTCGAGGGCCAAAATTTAAAATGAATCTAACTAAAGAGGCTACACAGCAAAATCTCCAGTGTTAAATTAACACTAGAGAGTGTCTATATGGGTCCACACAACACTGTTGAGTGTTGAATTAACACTTTTGACAGTGTTATATGTTTAAAAGTAACCTAGTCAGTTTTGAAGATTAACAGTGGCTAACACTGAGCAGTGCTGATTTTCTAACACTGGAATATTTCTAACATTTTAAGTTATTTTCCAGTGTTAGAAAATCAGCACTGCTCAGTGTTAGCCATTGTTAATCTTCAAAACTGACTAGGTTACTTTTAAACATATAACACTGTCAAAAGTGTTAATTTAACACTCAACAGTGTTGTATTTAACACTGTCTATAAGGGTCCACTGTGTGGACCCTTATAGACACTCTCCAGTGTTAATTTAACACTGGAGATTTTGCTGTGTAGAATCACATTAAACATCAATCACTGTTAAAATTTAGAAACCGAAAGCCATTTTTTATTTCTGCATACCTGCTGATATTTTTTTAGTGCTTTTAGAGGGCTTTGATGTGGCAGCCATCACAATTGCCTGTTTTCCATTAGTACCTACCCCTGTTTTTCCAGTAGGTTATAGTACCATGTAGTTTTTCAGTAACTACTGCACCAAGGTTCCAAGTGATCCAAAGTGATCAGAAAATTTGACATAGACTGAATGCCACCAGGTGGCTGGTCAATGGTGTCACTCGATAAGTTATGAGTGCGCCTCCTTCGTGAAAATCCAAGCCATCATTTTTGAAACTCTGAAATGTTTGAAATAGCGACCAAATTTAACAGCGTGATCCCTGAATTGAACACTAAAGTATAGACTGAGCAGCAGGCATTTTGTCACCTTGACGTCCATGCTTGCTGTGGCATTTATATCACTGGATGCTCGGCTGCATTGCTATAGTGACCCCAGGCACAGTAGGTGATACTCAATTTCAGTGAAAAACTAGATGCCCTAAGTCACGTTAAGCCAATTTGAGTAGGTACAAATGTAAAAATGGCTTACGGTATGCAATTTATCAGTTCCAAAAAGTACAATTGTAGAAATACCTTGCATCTCCAGAGCCAATCCGAGTCACCATAATTATAGTCTATTTCTTCGCCTGGACTTATGTCTCTGCTTGCAAATAAGCATAGATGGGGCTTTCCATTGATATTTAATATTTTCATCTTAGCACTTGGACTGATGTGGTTGTCGTTGACAAGTCTGCCTAATGACCCATCTTCTTGAGATGCATCCACACTGTGGGGTTAGGCAAAAAAGTATTAGCTTAACTAGTTAGTTAGGAAGCTTTTTTTTTCATAAATCAAAAGCAATGTGTCATTTAATCTTAATCAAACTACACTGATATAATACGCACCACCAGAGTTTTCCATCAAACTTGAATTCAAACATGAACACCTTCAGGCTGTCATGATAAACTCTGTGTCTCCGCTCACATTCTTCTTTTGTTATGAGTTTACCTCTGTATTCCAAAAGGAAGTCTCCTTTTTGGAATGGAACAGTCGTGAAAATGCCCCGACCTGAATTGCAGAGGCATACCAAGTGAGTGACAAAAGACAAAGTGACAAACTCCAAATCTAATCCAAACTAAAGACCAACTTACCTTTGAAGGCATTTATGTAGTGGATATCAAGTCCCAGTTTGTCCCTTCCAGCAGAAACATGACAGACTGCATCCTCCCGTGGAGGAATGCGTCTCCTTCGCATGTTCTCCTGTACGTTTTGATTGGCTGTATTACCAAAGCATATAAAGTATTACGATTAACGTCATCATTGTCATCATCATCAGTAGTAGCAAAACTAGCAGTAGTGTAGTTTACAGCATAAACACAGCTGACTTATTCATAGTCCTAATTTATGCCTTCTTTTAAAATGTTAAAGGCCTAGTACTCAAAATGGCGACATGTGACATTTCTGTAATGGCGACTGCAGAGAGTGATACAAGTACTGAGAAAGCTTAGGCATCAAAACTGTAAGAAGTTTTTTCTTCAGGCATATAAATAAATACACGACTAAATACACTTATACCCTTGCTTTTATTTTAGGGCTGTCAGCAGAATGGACAGACATTGGACAAACTGCCCGAAATTAGCTAACAGCGACATCAGGGATTTTGACTCAGACTGCGCTGGTTTAATTGTTAATCGCGTTAGTCGCGATGTCGGCATTAACACGTTTAAGCCACAATAATGCTTTAACACCGAGTAAATCCTAACACGGGTTAGTCCGCTTTATCGCGTTGACGCGGTTAGTCGTCAGCCCTATTTTATTTACTCAATGACAAACGCTGGGGCCGTTTTACTTCTTCAAAGACTCACTAACAGTCCATAAAGCATAAATTAAACCAGTTTAATATAGGCCTGTGCACCTATAATTTCATATAGTATTAAAGTCATGGTGCATTTTACATTAAAAAAGGCTTACCTTTGTGTTTTTAATCCGTCTTCGTATTGCCGTCGACATACACTTGTTAAAGGGCACATTTACAAGTCATGTTTTAGGGGGACACATGAATACACAGCAAAAAGTCGAAATGTCCCCGGAGCCCAGGTACAGCGCAGGTCAAATGTCAATCCATACCACATAGACGCACTCACACACACACACACACACACACACACACACACACACACACACACACACACACACACACACACACACACACACACACACACACACACACACGCACACATACGTTCAATGGAGTATAAAATAAAGACCAGGGCAGTTCCTCACCTGAGTCTCTCAGTAGGGAGCTGCCCTTGCTAGCAAGAACTCTGTGTGTTTCTCTTCTCTGAGTCTTTACTGAAGAAGTGTTTTAGAATATTTTCCCTAACAGATTGACACAGACCTTGGAAAATGCTCTACAGAAACTCTGGAGCACAGTTTTCACAGTCCAAAAAGGTTTTTGCTTACTGAATTCCCATCCACTCTGCTACTTCAAGGAGAGAAATTCACACTGAAAGCAGTCATTACATTTCAGGAGGGCCCAACACCAGAAACACTCGGGCATTATATGACATTCTGTAACAGGACCCCGTACATCTGGGAGATGTATGATGACCTAAGAAAGGATGTAACCATAGCATCTGAAAACACCAGCGTATGTCCGCACGCTGTGCTCTACACAAAGAAATGATGGCAAGATCTCATGAAAGAAAGTCCTTTTCTAGTTTGTGAGTTAGATGATGGAAATAGCTGTTATTTTTCAGTTATTGTATTAGACTTGTGAGGCTCAGACAGTTCAATGTATTTACCTTTTCTAACAGGAAACATATATACTACATTGTTCTCGTAGTTTTGTATTTTGTTACCAGCAAATAAAGTTTTTTTCTCTAACCGAATGCATTAATTATTTTAAATGCTATATTTAACCTAGTTTTTAAATAAGTTATTGCAGTTTGATTACTAGGTTTAAGAGTGTGATCATAAGAAAAAAATATCCAATGCTGGTTAATATCTCTCAATTTCTTTACGGTAAAGAAAGTGGCTGGTTGAGCTTTAGAAACTTTTGGTAATATCTTTAAAATGAAAGCGGCACAAACGACAATTTTAGCAGCACAAACCAGCACAAACGTAGCACAAACGTTTGACACCAGTTTTGTTTGATTCCATTACTGTGGGGGGGCTGGTTGACCTCTGATGACCTCTAGAAATTTTTATCAATATCTTTAAAATGAAAGCGGCACAAATGACAATTTTAGCAGCACAAACCAGCACAAACGTAGCACAAACATTTGACATCAATTTTGTTCGATTCCATTAATGTGGGGGGGCTGGTTGACCTTTTGACCTTTACATTTTCATTAATATCTTTAAAATGAAAGCGGCACAAACGACAATTTTAGCAGCACAAACGTAGCACAAACGTTTGATACCACTTTTGTTGGATTTGGGTAATGTGGGGGGGCTGGTTGACCTCTGATGACCTCTAGAAATTTTGATTAATATCTTTAAAATGATAGTAGCAGAAATGAAAATTTTTGCAGCACAAACCAGCACAAACGTAGCACAAACGTTTGATACCACTTTTGTTGGATTTGAAGAAGGTGGGGGGGCCAACTTCACTCACATGACTTTTCTGTTCATTTTAAGCAGCAGAAGTGAGGCGCATGTCTGTGTGCGTGTGTATGGAGCCATTGGGTGCAGTCACTATAGCAACCAGGCTCACACCTGCCTGCTTAACTAGCTCTGTCTCTCACTCTGCCAAGATTCATCTTAAACACTTCTCTTTCAACTGCTGCTGTGTCCTCAGTGTTTGCTCTACAGGTATGATTTTACCCTCAAAACGTTGCCATCGTTGTTCTCTTTCCAGCACCGTGTCTTTCAAAGCTCAGACATTTAAAATTTTTAAACTGTGTGGATCCAAGTGGAGGGATCACATTTTAGTCATTCAGTGACTCAAAGAATATGAACTTTTAATATTCATTCAGAGGTTTTCTGACTCTAAATTTTCTTTTCTCATTTCTAACGTTTTTCTAATTTACAATTAAAACATTTTCAGCTTTTTTCCAACTTCTTCTTCTGTGTAAACGTCAGCTTTTAGCACTTCAGCACTTTTGTTTTCAGATTAAATTCTTTTTCTTTTTTTCTCATTCAAACTTTTTAACTTAAAATTCAGCAATTAATTCATTTCAATGCATACATTCAGATTCAAGCATTCACACTGCAGTTTCTTCAGAAAATGCACTTTCTAGTTGACAACTAGAATACATACTTACATCATGTATGGACCAATGAAGAGGAAGCCATGAATCAAGCCAAAGTTAGAAACTTAAGAAAACTTTTTTTTTCCTTTTCTTTTTTTTTTTTTTTTTACCAATGTTTGTAATTAGGGTGTAGATAGGTACACAAAGCTACATCATCTGGGGCTGGAAAAGAAAAGCAGCACTGAGGTGCTGAAAGATGCAGTTCCAGTAGTGGCCACTTGAGGCTGGGAATCATGGGTGTCCCATGTTAAAATGTCCAACTTTAAACATGGATAGTTTCTGTCTATGATAACTGAGCTCTTTCTCAGAACTAAACTGCTTCAGTTTTGCTGAGGCTTAAAGTTTGGGTGCATGTCCTCTTTGATGAACTCTTTGGCTTCCACTAATACACTGTGGCTGAACTGAACCTCTCAACTGTGTTTGTGCTCATGGTGCCTTTTGGAGTATTTTTTTTTAATGACAAATAGTCTGGCCTGCTAACTGCTACAAACCATCCACAAACCATCCACTTCAGTTTTGCTGAGTAAAATGCTAGTATTTTATTCATCTGTTTCTTTGCTTTAAAAGAGTCTTCACGTTACATCAGAGCTACTGGGACATGCACACATGAAAGTCAAAACAGTAGTGCAGTCCTTTGCTCTCCAGTCATCTTATGAACGTCTTTGAGTTTAGCCAAAATGCCGGATAGCTGCTGCCTTTTCGTGTTTCTTTACAGCAGCCAGAAGGGCGTAGAATATGGCACCAACATGTGAACACACCCCTCCTGACCCTGCCTTACAGGTCAAATCACGCCAATCCCTGCATTTCCACAGTAACCTAGTCTGTCAATGGAGGCTCATTTAAACTGTAGGACTGATTCACTGTAAAATTCCAAGTCAACAAAATATAAGATTTACACGTGATCATTCATTTCAGCAAACAACAATTTCTTGTTCTTCACCTCTCTGATGACAACCATATTTACCCATCCAGATCGAAAACGCATGTAGATGTCCGTACTTTGAAAGCTTTGACCTTGGTACCAGTGTAAGGTGATCGAGCCATATAAGACGCCACCGAACTGGAGCTCTGGGAGAGACATTGATTTAATTTAAATGTAGATAAAGCTGCCAGCGAAAAGTATGGCTCACAAGTCCCAAAATCCATAGTTTCTCTGAATGCAGCTTGCTAACGTTAGCCCAGATTTGTGACTCCAAAAATCCAACATGGTGGCCATGTTGTTTTCTTTGCAGGGTCCTGAAATCAGTGTGGGATGTCCATGTGGCTACAAACACATCATAGTCTATGAATGATAGAAAATAAAATCTAAACCATAGCAACATTACATTACACCTGTGATATCTTTAGCATTGAAGGTGTCTTTATTTGGTATTCAGTAAATGTATCTCCTCATCTTTGTTAATGCTACATTTTTTTTAACTACCATTTGTTGTTACCATGGCAATGATTCCCTTCAATAAAGATTGTTGTTGTTGTTGATGTTGTTGGCATCATCCAGCACCACAGGCCCTGGTGTGCTGATGATGGCCTAACAGGAAGCACTGTCCCTGATGTAAAGTATATGGCCTCAGCCAACAACAGTGGCCCTGCTGAAATGTGGATGGTATCATCGAGTAGCACAGGCCCTGGTGTAATGTGGATGGAATCATCCAACAGTACAGTCCCTGGTGTGGTGAAGATCGCCTCACAGGAAGCAGTGTCCCTGATGTAAAGTGTATGGCCTTAGCCAACCACAATGGCCCTGGTGAAATGTGGATGGTATAGGCCAGCACAACAGGGCATGTTGTAATGTGAATGTCCTCACCAGTAGACCAGGCCCTTGTGTACTGTGGATCGCATCAGCCAGCAACACAAGCCCTGGTGAAATGTGGATGGTATCAACGAGTAGCACAGGCCCTGGTATAATGTGGATGGCCTCATCCAGCAACACCACAGGCCCTGGTGAAATGTGGTTGTTTTCGGCCAGCAACAGAGGCCTTTGGGTAATTTGGATGGCAAGCAGCACAGGCCCTGGTCTGGTGAAGATGGCCTCACAGGAATCACTGGACCTGGTGTATTTTCGATGTCATCAGCAAGCAGCACAGACCCTGGTCTAGTGAAGATGGCCTCACAGAAATCTTTGGCCCTGGTGTATTGTGGATGGCATCAGCCATCAACACAGGCCCTCGTGAAATATAGGTGGCCTCAGCCAGCAACACAGTCCCTGGTCTAATGTTAATGTCCTCAGCCAACACCATTGGCCCTGGTGTAATGTGGATGGTATTGGCTAGCACCACAGGCCCTTGTATAACGTGAATGGCCTCATCCAAAAACACTGGCCCTGGTGAAATGTGGATGGTATCGGCCAGCACCACAGGCCCTGGTGTAATGTGAATGTCCTCAGCCAGTAGCACAGGCCCTGGTGTAATGTAAATGTCCTCAGCCAGTAGCACAGGCCCTGTTGTGATGTGGATGGCCTCATCTAACAACTCTGTCGCTGGTGAAATATGGATGGTATTGGTCAGCACCACACACCCTGGTGAAATGTGCATGATATCGGTCAGCACCACAGGCCCAGGTGTAATGTGGATGGCATCAACGAGCAGCAGAGGCCCTGGTGTGGTGAGGATGGCCTCACAGGAAGCACTGTCCCTTGAGTAATGTGTATGGCCTCAGCCAACAACAGTGGCCCTGGTGAAATGTGGATTATATTGGCCTGCACCACAGGCCCTGGTGTAATGTGAATATCCTCAGCCAGTAGTAAAGGCCCTTGTGTTTTGTGGAACGCATCAGCCAGCAACACAATCCCTGGTGAAATGTGAATGGCCTAATCCAGCACCACAGGCCCTGGTTTGGTGATGATTGCCATACAGGAAGAAATGTACCTGGTGTAATGAGGATGGCCTCATCCAACAGTACAGGCCCTAGTGTTGTGAAGATGGCCTCACAGGAAGCACAGGCCATGGTGTAATGTGTATTTCCTCAGGCAACAACACTGGCCCTGGTGAAATGTGGATGGTATTGACCAACACCACAGGCCCTGGCGTAATGTGAATGTCCTCTGCCAACACCACTGGCCCTGGTGTAATGGGGATGGCATCAGCCAGTAGCACAGGCCCTTGTGTATTGTGGATCGCATCAGCCAGCAACACAAGCCCTCGTGAAATATAGGTGGCCTCAGACAGCAGCTGCTGTCGTGAAGTGGGCCTCAGAGGGAGCAATAGCTATGGTATAATGTGGATGGCCTCATTCAGTCGCACAGGCCCTGTTGTAATGTGGATGGCCTTATCTAACAAAACTGTCCCACGTGAAATGTGGATGGTAATGGCCAGCACCACAGACCTTGGTGTAATGTGGATGGCCTTAGCCAACACCACTGGCCCTGGTGAAATGTGGATGACATCAGCAAGGACCAATGGCCCTGATGTAATGTGGATGGTTTCAGCCAACAGCACAGTCCCTGGTGTGGTGAGGATGGCCTCACAGGAAGCACAGGCCCTGGTGTAATGTGGATGGCCTCAGCCAACAACAGTGGCCCTGGTGAAATGTGGATGGTATTGGCCAGCACCACAGGCCCTGGTGTAATGTGGATAGCCTCATCCAGCACCACAGGCCCTGGTGTAATGTGGATAGCCTCATCCAGCACCACAGGTCCTGGTGTGGTGATGATGGCCTCACAGGAAGCACTGGTAGTGATGTAATGTGGATGGCATCAGCCAGTATCACAGGCCTCTGTGTTTTGTGCATGTCATCAGGCAGAAACACAAGCCCTGGTGAAATGTGGATGGTTTCGGACAACAACACAGGCCCGGGTGTAATGTGGATGGCCTCTGCCACTAACACAGTGGTGTGGCGAAGATGGCCTCACAGGAAGCACTGTCCATGGTGTAATATGTATGGCCTCAGTCAACAACAGTGGCCCTGGTGAAATGTGGATGGTATTGGCCAGCACCACAGGCCCTGGTGTGGTGATGATGGAATCACAGGAAGCACTGTCCCTGGTGTAATGTGGATGGCCTCAGCCAACACCACTGGCCCTGGTGAATTGTGCATGATATTGGTCAGCACCACAGGCCCAGGTGTAATGTGGATGGCATCAGCAAGTAGCACAGGCCCTGATGTGGTGATGATGGCCTCACAGGAAGAACTGTCCCTGGTATAATGTGGATGTCCTCATCCAACAGTACAGGCCCTGGTGTGGTGAAAATGGCCTCACAGGAAGCACTGTCGCTGGTATAAAGTGTATGGCCTCAGCCAACAACAGTGGCCCTGGTGTAATGTGGATGGCCTCAGCCAGCACCACAGGCCCTGGTGTAATGTGGATAGCCTCATCCAGCACCACAGGCCCTGGTGTAATGTGGATAGCCTCATCCAGCACCACAGGTCCTGGTGTGGTGATGATGGCCTCACAGGAAGCACTGGTAGTGATGTAATGTGGATGGCATCAGCCAGTATCACAGGCCTCTGTGTTTTGTGCATGTCATCAGGCAGAAACACAAGCCCTGGTGAAATGTGGATGGTTTCGGACAACAACACAGGCCCGGGTGTAATGTGGATGGCCTCTGCCACTAACACAGTGGTGTGGCGAAGATGGCCTCACAGGAAGCACTGTCCATGGTGTAATATGTATGGCCTCAGTCAACAACAGTGGCCCTGGTGAAATGTGGATGGTATTGGCCAGCACCACAGGCCCTGGTGTGGTGATGATGGAATCACAGGAAGCACTGTCCCTGGTGTAATGTGGATGGCCTCAGCCAACACCACTGGCCCTGGTGAATTGTGCATGATATTGGTCAGCACCACAGGCCCAGGTGTAATGTGGATGGCATCAGCAAGTAGCACAGGCCCTGATGTGGTGCTGATGGCCTCACAGGAAGAACTGTCCCTGGTATAATGTGGATGTCCTCATCCAACAGTACAGGCCCTGGTGTGGTGAAAATGGCCTCACAGGAAGCACTGTCGCTGGTATAAAGTGTATGGCCTCAGCCAACAACACTGGCCCTGGTGTAATGTGGATGGCCTCAGCCAGCACCACAGGCCCTGGTGTAATGTGGATAGCCTCATCCAGCACCACAGGTCCTGGTGTGGTGATGATGGCCTCACAGGAAGCACTGGTAGTGGTGTAATGTGGATGGCATCAGCCAGTATCACAGGCCTCTGTGTTTTGTGCATGTCATCAGGCAGAAACACAAGCCCTGGTGAAATGTGGATGGTTTCGGACAACAACACAGGCCCGGGTGTAATGTGGATGGCCTCTGCCACTAACACAGTGGTGTGGCGAAGATGGCCTCACAGGAAGCACTGTCCATGGTGTAATGTGTATGGCCTCAGTCAACAACAGTGGCCCTGGTGAAATGTGGATGGTATTGGCCAGCACCACAGGCCCAGGTGTAATGTGAATAGCCTTAGCCAACACCACTGGCCCTGGTGAATTGTGCATGATATTGGTCAGCACCACAGGCCCAGGTGTAATGTGGATGGCATCAGCAAGTAGCACAGGCCCAGATGTGGTGATGATGGCCTCACAGGAAGAACTGTCCCTGGTATAATATGGATGTCCTCATCCAACAGTACAGGCCCTGGTGTGGTGAAAATGGCCTCACAGGAAGCACTGTCGCTGGTATAAAGTGTATGGCCTCAGCCAACAACAGTGGCCCTGGTGTAATGTGGATGGCCTCAGCCAGCACAACAGGCCCTGGTGTGGTGATGGTGGCCTCACAGGAAGCACTGGTAGTGGTGTAATGTGGATGGCATCAGCCAGTATCACAGGCCTCTGTGTTTTGTGAATGTCATCAGGCAGAAACACAAGCCCTGGTGAAATGTGGATGGTTTCGGACAACACCACAGGCCCGGGTGTAATGTGGATGGCCTCTGCCACTAACACAGTGGTGTGGCGAAGATGGCCTCACAGGAAGCACTGTCCATGGTGTAATGTGTATGGCCTCAGTCAACAACAGTGGCCCTGGTGAAATGTGGATGGTATTGGCCAGCACCACAGGCCCTGGTGTAATGTGGATGGCCTCATCCAGCACCAGACGCCCTGGTGTGGTGATGATGGCCTCACAGGAAGCACTGGTAGTGGTGTAATGTGGATGGCCTCATCCAGCACCACACGCCCTGGTGTGGTGATGATGGCCTCAGCCAAAATCACTGTCCCTGTTGTTGGCCTCAGCCAACAACAGTGGCCCTGGTGAAATGTGGATGGTATTGGCCAGCACCACAGGCCCTGGTGTAATGTGGATGGCAACAACGAGTAGCACTGTCCCTGGTGTAATGTGGATGACCTCATCCAGCACCACACGCCCTGGTGTGGTGATGATGGCCTCAGCCAAAAGCACTGTCCCTGTTGTTGGCCTCAGCCAACAACAGTGGCCCTGGTGAAATGTGGATGGTATTGGCCAGCACCACACGCCCTGGTGTGGTGATGATGGAATCACAAGAAGCACTGTCCCTGGTGTAATGTGGATGGCCTCAGCCAACAACACTGGCCCTGGTGAAATGTGGATGGTATTGGTCAGCACCACAGGCCCAGGTGTAATGTGAATAGCCTTAGCCAACACCACTGGCCCTGGTGAATTGTGCATGATATTGGTCAGCACCACAGGCCCAGGTGTAATGTGGATGGCATCAGCAAGTAGCACAGGCCCAGATGTGGTGATGATGGCCTCACAGGAAGAACTGTCCCTGGTATAATATGGATGTCCTCATCCAACAGTACAGGCCCTGGTGTGGTGAAAATGGCCTCACAGGAAGCACTGTCGCTGGTATAAAGTGTATGGCCTCAGCCAACAACAGTGGCCCTGGTGTAATGTGGATGGCCTCAGCCAGCACCACAGGCCCTGGTGTGGTGATGGTGGCCTCACAGGAAGCACTGGTAGTGGTGTAATGTGGATGGCATCAGCCAGTATCACAGGCCTCTGTGTTTTGTGAATGTCATCAGGCAGAAACACAAGCCCTGGTGAAATGTGGATGGTTTCGGACAACACCACAGGCCCGGGTGTAATGTGGATGGCCTCTGCCACTAACACAGTGGTGTGGCGAAGATGGCCTCACAGGAAGCACTGTCCATGGTGTAATGTGTATGGCCTCAGTCAACAACAGTGGCCCTGGTGAAATGTGGATGGTATTGGCCAGCACCACAGGCCCTGGTGTAATGTGGATGGCCTCATCCAGCACCAGACGCCCTGGTGTGGTGATGATGGCCTCACAGGAAGCACTGGTAGTGGTGTAATGTGGATGGCCTCATCCAGCACCACACGCCCTGGTGTGGTGATGATGGCCTCAGCCAAAATCACTGTCCCTGTTGTTGGCCTCAGCCAACAACAGTGGCCCTGGTGAAATGTGGATGGTATTGGCCAGCACCACAGGCCCAGATGTAGAGTGGATGGTATCAGCAAGTAGCACAGGCCCTGGTGTGGTGATGATGGCCTCACAGGAAGCACTGGTAGTGGTGTAATGTGGATGGCCTCAGCCAACAACACTGGCCCTGGTGAAATGTGGATGGTATTGGTCAGCACCACAGGCCCAGGTGTAATGTGGATGGTATCAGCAAGTAGCACAGGCCCTGGTGTGGTGATGATGGAATCACAGGAAGCACTGGTAGTGGTGTAATGTGGATGGCCTCAGCCAACAACACTGGCCCTGGTGAAATGTGGATGGTATTGGTCAGCACCACAGGCCCAGGTGTAATGTGGATGGTATCAGCAAGTAGCACAGGCCCTGGTGTGGTGATGATGGCCTCACAGGAAGAACTGTCCCTGGTGTAATGTGGATGTCCGCATCCAACAGTACAGGCACTGCTGTGGTGAAGATGGCCTCACAGGAAGCACTGTCCCTGGTGTAAAGTGTATGGCCTCATCCAACAACACTGGCCCTGGTGAAATGTGGATGTTATTGGCCAGCACCACAGGCCCTGGTGTGGTGATGAATGAATCAAAGGAAGCACTGGCAGTGGTGTAATGTGGATGGTCTCAGCCAACAACACTGCCCCTGGTGAAATGTGGATGGTATTGGCCAGCACCACAGGCCCTGGTGAAATGTGGATGGCCTCATCCAGCACCACACGCGCTGGTGTGGTGATGATGGCCTCACAGGAAGCACTGGTAGTGGTGTAATGTGGATGGCATCAGCCAGTATCACAGGCCCCTGTGTTTTGTGGATGTCATCACGCAGAAACACAATCCCTGGTGAAATGTGGATGGCCTCATCCAGCACCACAGGCCCTGGTTTGGTGATGATTGCCACACACGAAGAACTGTACCTGGTGTAATGTGGATGGCCTCATCCAACAGTACAGGCCCTGGTGTGGTGAAGATGGCCTCACCGGAAGCACAGGCCATGGTGTAATGTGGATGGCCTCAGACAGCAGCCAGGCCATGGTCAAATGTGGATGGCCTCATCTACCAACACTGGCCCAGGTGAAATGTGAATGGTAATGGCCAGCACCAAAGACCTTGGTGTAATGTGGATGGCCTTAGCTAACACCACAGGCCCTGGTGTAATGTGGATGGCAACAACGAGTAGCACTGTCCCTGGTGTAATGTGGATGACCTCATCCAGCACCACACGCCCTGGTGTGGTGATGATGGCCTCAGCCAAAAGCACTGTCGCTGGTGTTATGTGTATGGCCTCAGCCAACAACAGTGGCCCTGGTGAAATGTGGATGGTATATGCCAGCACCACCGGCCCTGCTGTAATGTGGATGGCCTCAGCCAACAACACTGGCCCTGGTGAAATGTGGATGGTATTGGTCAGCACCACAGGCCCAGATGTAGAGTGGATGGTATCAGCAAGTAGCACAGGCCCTGGTGTAAAGTGTATGGCCTCAGCCAACAACACTGGCCCTGGTGAAATGTGGATGTTATTGGCCAGCACCACAGGCCCAGGTGTGGTGATGAATGAATCAAAGGAAGCACTGGCAATGGTGTAATGTGGATGGCCTCAGCCAACAACACTGGCCCTGGTGAAATGTGGATGGTATTGGCCAGCACCACAGGCCCTGGTGTAATGTGGATGGCCTCATCCAGCACCAGACGCCCTGGTGTGGTGATGATGGCCTCACAGGAAGCACTGGTAGTGGTGTAATGTGGATGGCATCAGCCAGTATCACAGGCCCCTGTGTTTTGTGGATGTCATCACGCAGAAACACAATCCCTGGTGAAATTCAGATGGCCTCATCCAGCACCACAGGCCCTGGTTTGGTGATGATTGCAACACATGAAGAACTGTACCTGGTGTAATGTGGATGGCCTCATCCAACAGTACAGGCCCTGGTGTGGTGAAGATGGCCTCACCGGAAGCACAGGCCATGGTGTAATGTGGATGGCCTCAGACAGCAGCCAGGCCCTGGTCAAATGTGGATGGCCTCATCTACCAACACTGGCCCAGGTGAAATGTGAATGGTAATGGCCAGCACCAAAGACCTTGGTGTAATGTGGATGGCCTTCGCTAACACCACAGGCCCTGGTGTAATGTGGATGGCAACAACGAGTAGCACTGTCCCTGGTGTAATGTGGATGACCTCATCCAGCACCACACGCCCTGGTGTGGTGATGATGGCCTCAGCCAAAAGCACTGTCGCTGGTGTTATGTGTATGGCCTCAGCCAACAACAGTGGCCCTGGTGAAATGTGGATGGTATATGCCAGCACCACCGGCCCTGGTGTGGTGATGATGGAATCACAGGAAGCACTGTCCCTGGTGTAATGTGGATGGCCTCAGCCAACAACACTGGCCCTGGTGAAATGTGGATGGTATTGGTCAGCACCACAGGCCCAGATGTAGAGTGGATGGTATCAGCAAGTAGCACAGGCCCTGGTGTGGTGGAGATGGCCTCACAGGAAGCACTGTCCCTGGTGTAAAGTGTATGGCCTCAGCCAACAACACTGGCCCTGGTGAAATGTGGATGTTATTGGCCAGCACCACAGGCCCAGGTGTGGTGATGAATGAATCAAAGGAAGCACTGGCAATGGTGTAATGTGGATGGCCTCAGCCAACAACACTGGCCCTGGTGAAATGTGGATGGTATTGGCCAGCACCACAGGCCCTGGTGTAATGTGGATGGCCTCATCCAGCACCAGACGCCCTGGTGTGGTGATGATGGCCTCACAGGAAGCACTGGTAGTGGTGTAATGTGGATGGCATCAGCCAGTATCACAGGCCCCTGTGTTTTGTGGATGTCATCACGCAGAAACACAATCCCTGGTGAAATTTGGATGGCCTCATCCAGCACCACAGGCCCTGGTTTGGTGATGATTGCCACACATGAAGAACTGTACCTGGTGTAATGTGGATGGCCTCATCCAACAGTACAGGCCCTGGTGTGGTGAAGATGGCCTCACAGGAAGCACTGTCCCTGGTGTAATGTGGATGGCCTCAGCAAACAACACTGGCCCTGGTGAAATGTCGGTGGTATTGGCCAGCACTACAGGCCCTGGTTTAATGGAGATGGCATCAGCATGTAGCACAGGCCCTTGATTATTGTGAATGGCATCAGCCAGCAACACCACTGGCCCTTGTGAAATGTGGAAGGCTACCAGCACTGGCCCTTGTGTAATGTGCATGGTATCAGCCAGGACCACAGGCCCTGGTGTGGTGATGATGGCCTCACAGGAAGCACTGTCCCAGGTGTAATTTGGATGGCCTCATCCAACAACACTGGCCCTGGTGAAATGTGAATGGTATTAGCCAGCACCACAGGTCCTTGGGTAGTGTGGATGGCTAGCAGCACTGGCCCTTGTGTAATGTGGATGGTATCGGCCAGCACCACAGGCCCTGGTGTTGTGATGATGGCCTCACAGGAAGCACTGTCCCTGGTGAAATTTGGATGGCCTCATCCAACAACACTGGCCCAGGTGAAATGTGGATGGTATTGGCCAGCACCACAGGCCTTGGTGTAATGTGAATGTCCTAAGCCATGACCACAGGCCCTGATGAAATGTAGTTGTCCTCAGCCATGACCACAGGCCCTGGTGAAATGTAAATGTCCTCAGCCAGTAGCACAGGTCCTGTTGTAATGTGGATGGCCTCATCTAACAACTCTGTCCCTGGTGAAATATGGATGGTATTGGTCAGCACCACACACCCTGGTGTAATGTGAATGGCCTTAGCCAACACCACTGGCCATGGTGAAATGTGCATGATATCGGTCAGCACAAGAGGCCCAGGTGTAATGTGGATGGCATCAACGAGCAGCAGAGGCCCTGGTGGGGTGAAGATGGCCACACAGCAATCACTGTCCCTCGTGTAATGTTGATGGTAGTAGCCGGCATCACAGGCCGTGATGTAATGTGGATCGCCTCAGCCAAAAGCACAGGCCGTTGTGTCGTGAAGATGGCCTCACAGGAGGCACTGTCCCTTGTGGAATAATGTGTAATGTGAATATCCTCAGCCAGTAGTAAACACCCTTGCGTTTTCTGGAACGCATCAGCCGGCAACACAATCCCTGGTGAAATGTGGATAGTATCATCGAGTAGCACAGGCCCTGGTGTAATGTGAATGTCCTCAGCCAGAAGCACAGGCCCTTGTGTATTGTGGATCGCATCAGGAAGCAACACAATCCCTTGTGAAATGTGGTTGGTATCATCGAGTAGCACAGGCCCTGGTGTAATGTGGATGGCCTAGGCCAGCACCACAGGCCCTGATTTGGTGATGATGGCATCAAAGGAAGCACTGGCGGTGGTGTAATGTGGATGGCCTCAGCCAACAACACTGATCCTGGTGAAATGTGGATGGTATTGGCCAGCACAACAGGCCTTGGTGTAATGTGGATGGCATCATCCAGCACCACAGGCCCTGGTGTGGTGATGATGGCCTGACAGGAAGCACTGTCCCTGGTGTAATGCGGATGGTATTGGCCAGCACAACAGGCCATGTTGTAATGTGAATGTCCTCAACCAACACCATTGGCCCTGGTGTAATTGGGATGGCATCAATGAATAGCACAGGCCCTTGTGTAATGTGGATGGTTTCGGCCTGCACCACCGGCCCTGGTTTAATGTGGATGGCATCAACGAATAGCACAGGCCCTTGTGTAATGTGGATCACATCAGCCAGCAACACAGGCTTTGGTGAAATGAAGATGACCTCAGACAGCAGTGCAAGCCCTGCTGTCGTGAAGATGGCCTCAGAGGGAGCACTAGCTCTGGTGCAATGTGGAAGGCCTAAGCCAGCAATACAGGCCGTGGTGTGGTGATGATAGCCTCACAGGCAGCACATGCCGTGGTATAATGTGGATGGCCTCATCTACCAACACTGGCCCAGGTGAAATGTGGATGGTAATGGCCAGCACCACAGACCTTGGTGTAATGTGGATGGCCTTAGTCAACACCACTGGCCCTGATGTAATGTGGATGGTTTCAGCCAACAGCACAGTCCCTGGTGTGGTGAAGATGGCCTCACAGGAAGCACTGTCCCTGGTGTAATGTGGATGGCCTCAGCATACAACACTGGCCCCGGTGAAATGTCGGTGGTATCGACCAGCACCACAGGCCCTGGTGTAATGTAGATGGCATCAGCCAGTAGCACAGGCCCTTGAGTATTGTGAATGAGATCAGCCAGCAACACCACTGGCACTTGTGAAATGTGGATGGTTTCGGCCAGCAACACAGGCCCTTGGGTAATGTGGAAGGCTAGCAGCACTGGCCCTTGTGTAATGTGGATGGTATCAGCAAGCACCACAGGCCCTGGTGTGGTGATGATGGCCTCAATGGAAACACTGTCCCTGGTGTAATTTGGATGGCCTCATCCAACAACACTGGCCCTGGTGAAATGTGGATGGTCGTAGCCTGCAACACAGGCCCTGGTGTAATGTGAATGGCCTCATCAAACAACACTGGCCCTGGTGAAATGTTGATGGTATTGGCCAACACCACAGGCCCTGGCGTAATGTGAATGTCCTCAGCCAACACCACTGGCCCTGGTGTAATGGGGATGGCATCAACGAGTAGCACAGGCCCTTGTGTAATGTGGATCACATCAGCCAGCAACACAGGCTCTGGTGAAATGTGGATGGTCCCATCCAGCACCATAGGCCCTGGTGAAATATGGATGGTATTGGTCAGCACCACACACCCAGTGTAATGTGAATGGCTATACCCAACACCACTTGATCTTGTGAAATGTTCATGATATCGTTCATCACCACAGGCCCAGGTGTAATGTGAATGTCCTCAGCCAACACCATTGGCCATGGTGTAATGTGGATGGCATCAGCCAGCAGCACAGGCCCTTGTGTATTGTGGATGGCATCAACAAGCAGCAGAGGCCCTGGTCGGGTGAAGATGTCCTCACAGGAAGCACCGTCCCTGGTGTTATGTGGATGGTAGAAGCCAACAACATTTGCCCTGGTGAAATGTGGATGCATCAACAAGCAGCAGAGGCCCTGGTTGGGTGAAGATGGCCTCACAGGAAGCACCGTCCCTGGTGTTATGTGGATGGTAGAAGCCAACAACATTTGCCCTGGTGAAATGTGGATGGTATTGGCCAGCACCAAAGTCCCTGGAGTAATGTGGATGGCCTCAGCCAACAGTACAGGCCCTGTTGTGTTGAAGATGGCCTCATAGGAAGCACTGTCTGTGATGTAAAGTGTATGGCCTATGCCAACAACAGTGGTCCTGGTGAAATGTGGATGGGATCAGCCACCAACACAGGCCCTGATGAAATGTGGTTGGCCTCAACCATGACCACAGGCCCTGGTGAAATGTAAATGTCCTCAGCCAGTATCACAGGCCCTGTTGTAATGTGGATGGCCTCATCTAACAACACTGTCCCTGAAGAAATATGGATGGTATTGGTGAGCACCACAGGACCTGGTGTAATGTGGATGGCCTCATCCAACAGTACAGGCCCTTGTGTGGTGAAGATGGCCTCACAGGAAGCACTGTCCCTGGTGTAAAGTGTATGGCCTCAGCCAACAACAGTGGCCCTGGTGAAATGTGGATGGTATTGGCCAACACCACAGGCCCTGGTGTGGTGATGAATGAATCAAAGGAAGCACTGGCAGTGGAGTAATATGGATGGCCTCAGCCAACAACACTGGCCCTGGACAAATGTGGATGGTATAATCCAGCACCACAGGCCCTACTGTAGTGATGATGGCCTCACAGGAAGCACTGGTGTAATGTGGATGGCATCAGCCAGTATCACAGGCCCCTGTGTTTTGTGGATGTGATGAGGCAGAAACACAAGCCCTGGTGAAATGTGGATGGCCTCAGCCAACAACACTGAGCCTGGAGAAATGTGGATGGTATTGGCCAGCACCAATGGCCCTGTTGTAATGTGGATGGCCTCATCTATCAACACTGTCCCTGAAGAAATATGGATGGTATTGGTCAGCACCACAGGACCTGGTGTAATGTGGATGGCCTCATCCAACAGTACAGGCCCTGGTGTGGTGAAGATGTCCTCACAGGAAGCACTGTCCCTGGTGTAATGTCGATGTCCTCATCCAACAGTACAGGCCCTGGTGTGGTGAAGATGGCCTCACAGGAAGCACTGTCCCTGGTGTAAAGTGTATGGCCTCAGCCAACAACAGTGGCCCTGGTGAAATGTGGATGGTATTGGCCAGCACCACAGGCCCTTGTGTGGTGATGAATGAATCAAAGGAAGCACTGGCAGTGGAGTAATGTGGATGGCCTCAGCCAACAACACTGGCCCTGGAGAAATGTGGATGGTATAATCCAGCACCACAGGCCCTGCTGTAGTGTGATGGCCTCACAGGAAGCACTGGTAGTGGTGTAATGTGGATGGCATCAGCCAGTATCACAGGCCCCTGTGTTTTGTGGATGTCATCACGCAGAAACACAATCCCTGGTGAAATGTGGATGGCCTCATCCAGCACCACAGGCCCTGGTTTGGTGATGATTGCCACACACGAAGAACTGTACCTGGTGTAATGTGGATGGCCTCATCCAACAGTACAGGCCCTGGTGAAATGTGGATGACATCGGCAAGGACCAATAGCCCCGATGTAATGTGGATGGTTTTAGCCAACAGCACAGTCCCTGTTGTGGTGAAGATGGCCTCACAGGAAGCACTGTCCCTGGTGTAATGTGGATGGCCTCAGCAAACAACACTGGCCCTGGTGAAATGTGGATGGTATTAGCCAGCACCACAGGCCCTGGTGTAATGTGAATGTCCTTAGCCAACACCACTGGCCCTGGTGTAATGTGGATGGTATTGGCGAGCACCACAGGCCCTGGTGTAATGTGAATGGCCTCATCCAACAACACTGGCCCTGGTGAAATGTGGATGGTATTGGCCAACAACTCTGGCCCTGATGTAATGGGGATGGTGTCAGCCAGTAGCACAGGCCCTGGTGTAATGTGGATGGCCTCAGCAAACAACAGTGGCCTTGGTGAAATGTCGATGGTATTGGCCAGCACCACAGGCCCTGGTTTAATGTGGATCACATCAGCCAGCAACACAGGCTCTGGTGAAATGTAGATGACCTCAGACAGCAGCTCAAGCCCTGCTGTCGTGAAGTTGGCCTCAGAGGGAGCACTAGCCTTGGTGCAATGTGGATGGCCTAAACCAGCAATACAGGCCCTGGTGTGGTGAAGATGGCCTCACAGGAAGCACTCTCCCTGGTGTAAAATGTATGGCCTCAGCCAACAACAGTGGCCCTGGTGATATGTGGATGGTATTGGCCAGCACCACAGGCCCTGGTGTAATGTGGATGGCCTTATCCAGCACCATAGGCCCTGGTGAAATATGGATGGTATTGGTCAGCACCAGAGGCCCTGGTGTAATGTGAATGTCTTCAGCCAGTAGCACAGGCCTTTGTGTATTGTGGATTGCATCAGACAGCAACACAAACCGTGGTGAAATGTGGATGGTATTGGCCAGCACCACAGGCCCTGGTGTGGTTATGATGGCCTCACAGGAAGCACTGTCCCTGGTGTAATTTGGATGGCCTCATCCAACAACACTGGCCCTGGTGAAATATGGATGGTATTAGCCAGCACCACAGGCCCTGGTGTAATGTGAATATCCTTAGCCAACACCACTGGCCCTGGTGTAATGTGGATGGTATTGGCGAGCACCACAGGCCCTGGTGTAATGTGAATGGCCTCATCCAACTTCACTGGCCCTGGTGAAATGTGGATGGTATTGGCCAGCACCACAGGCCCTGGTTTAATGTGGATGGCATCAACTAGTAGCACAGGCCCTTGTGTAATGTGGATCACATCAGCCAGCAACACAGGCTCTGGTGAAATGTAGATGATCTCAGACAGTAGCTCAAGCCCTGCTGTCGTGAAGTTGGCCTCAGAGGGAGCACTAGCCTTGGTGTAATGTGGATGGCCTAAACCAGCAATAAAGGCCCTGGTGTGGTGACGATAGCCTCACAGGGAGCACATGCCGTGGCACAGGCATGTGCTCCATGTTCTTATGTTTCAGGTACATTGGCCAGACGTGGCCGTCAAAAAGGCCAGGTGGGTCTGGTACCAGGTAGTTTCTTGGGCCCTGGTGTAATGTGGATGGCCTCATCCAGCACCACAAGCCCTGGTGTGGTGATGATGGCCTCACAGGAAGCACTGGTAGTGGTGTAATGTGGATGGCATCAGCCAGTATCACAGGCCCCTGTGTTTTGTGGATGTCATCAGGTAGAAACACAAGCCCTGGTGAAATGTGGATGGTATTCAAGGTTCAAGGTTCTTTATTTGTCACATGCATAGTTATACAAGTATAACACACAGTGAAATGTAGCCTGACACGCTCCTCGACATGTGCAAAAATTGGGGGGGGGGGGGGGGGGTAGAGGAAGAACACATATACACACACATATACACACACATATACACACACATATACACAGTATATACACTGGGTGAATGTGCAGTAGTAGCAGCAAGCAGGTGAATTCTGTACATTAATATGAATAGACATCTGACTATTTTACAGGATAGACAATATAAACATATTTAAAATTAAAGGAATTGAAATGTACATTGTGCCTTGGTTTAGAGTGTCTGGAAGAGAGTCCTGTCTCAGTCAATTATAGATGATGTGAGAGGGCGGGTGTGTGTGTTTAGGGCACGGATGGCTTGGGGATAGAAGCTCCTCTTGAGTCTCTCTGTCCTTGCCCGGAAGATGCGGAACCTTCTACCAGATTGCAGAAGTTGGAACAGTTTGTTGCCTGGATGGGACGGGTCCTTCAGTCTCTGCGCTGCTCTAGTCCGGCATCTCCTGGTGTAGGTGTCCTGAAGCGGGGAGAGAGCAATCCTGCAGCAGCGTTCTGCTGTACGGATCACTCTCTGGAGAGCTTTTTGGTCCTTCACACAGCTGTTCCCAAACCACGATGTCATGTTCTGTGTGAGGATGCTCTCCACAGCGCCTGTATAGAAAATCCTGAGGATCTTTGGAGAGACCCTGAACTTCCTCAGTTGTCGTAGGTGATACAGGCGCTGCCTAGCCTTTTTGGTCTGGACCAAAAAGGCAGCCCATGTCAGGTCTGAGGATGTCAAGGCTCGGCTGTGTGGCAGGCAGGAGGAGGACCCAAAATGCAAAACTCACACACACGGGGATGAACTCAAAAAGCAGCTTTATTGCTGACCAAAGATAATAGGAGATACAAAACTAAACTGGGAAAAACTAACATAAAGCTCACCAGGAAACACGGGGGAATCACACACAGCATGAGGGACGACGTCACGCTGAACAGAGGGAGACGCAGACAGAAATACACAGAGGGTTAACGAGGAAAGTGGGAACACACGGGGAACACAGGTGACACTGATAATCATAACGAGACAGGGCGGGGTGAACTGAACATGACATGTACGGGCGTGAGAGTCACAAGGTAAACAGGAAGTGCACAGAGGTTCAGACAGGAGGAGAGAGAGCACGGGGAAAACACAGACATAACGGGCTGGGGAAACATGAAACAACCACAAAGGGAGACGAGGGCTCATAAATACATAGAGGGCACACAGGGGGAAGAGAGAGCACGGGGAGAACTTAGACATAATGGGCAGGGGAAGCATGGAATAAAACATAAGGAGAGACGAGGGCTCACAGATACACAGAGGGGCACACAGGGGGTAAAAGCCATGAAGGGAAAACACTTAGGGAACAACACAACAGGGCAACTCAGAAAACATGGCCTAAGCAAGGAACAAAATACAAACATACAAGGAAACTAAGAACACTGGGCCAACATGGCCCAGGACCATGACACAGAGGCCAACTTTGACATTAAAAGGTGTAAAAACAAGTACAAGATATTTACAATAAGCAGACCTCAGTGCAAGAAAGAGTCTTTCCAAATCTGATGAGCACAGAGGCCAACTTTGACATGAAAAGGTGTTCAAACAAGTACAAGATATTAACAATAAGCAGACCTCAGTGCAAGAAAGAGTCTTTCCAACACTGATGAGCACAGAGGCCAACTTTGACATTAAAAGGTGTAAAAACAAGTACAAGATATTTACAATAAGCAGACCTCAGTGCAAGAAAGAGTCTTTCCAACACTGATAAGCACAGAGGCCAACTTTGACATGAAAAGGTGTTCAAACAAGTACAAGATATTTACAATAAGCAGACCTCAGTGCAAGAAAGAGTCTTTCCAACACTGATGAGCACAGAGGCCAACTTTGACATTAAAAGGTGTAAAAACAAGTACAAGATATTCACAATAAGCAGACCTCAGTGCAAGAAAGAGTCTTTCCAACAAGGAAAAATCACAGAGGCCAACTTTGACATGAAAAGGTGTTCAAACAAGTACAAGATATTTATAATAAGCAGACCTCAGTGCAAGAAAAAGAGTCTTTCCAACACGGAAAAATCACAGAGGCCAACTTTGACATGAAAAGGTGTAAAAACAAGTACAAGATATTTACAATAAGCAGACCTCAGTGCAAGAAAGAGTCTTTCCAACACTGATAAGCACAGAGGCCAACTTTGACATTAAAAGGTGTAAAAACAAGTACAAGATATTTACAATAAGCAGACCTCAGTGCAAGAAAGAGCCTTTCCAACACTGAAAAATGAAAGAGGCCAACTTTGACATTAAAAGGTGTAAAAACAAGTACAAGATATTTACAATAAGCAGACCTCAGTGCAAGAAAGAGTCTTTCCAACACTGATGAGCACAGAGGCCAACTTTGACATTAAAAGGTGTTCAAACAAGTACAAGATATTTATAATAAGCAGACCTCAGTGCAAGAAAAAGAGTCTTTCCAACACGGAAAAATCACAGAGGCCAACTTTGACATTAAAAGGTGTAAAAACAAGTACAAGATATTTACAATAAGCAGACCTCAGTGCAAGAAAGAGTCTTTCCAACACTGATAAGCACAGAGGCCAACTTTGACATTAAAAGGTGTTCAAACAAGTACAAGATATTTACAATAAGCAGACCTCAGTGCAAGAAAGAGTCTTTCCAACACTGAAAAATGAAAGAGGCCAACTTTGACATTAAAAGGTGTAAAAACAAGTACAAGATATTTACAATAAGCAAACCTCAGTGCAAGAAAGAGTCTTTCCAACACTGATAAGCACAGAGGCCAACTTTGACATTAAAAGGTGTTCAAACAAGTACAAGATATTTACAATAAGCAGACCTCAGTGCAAGAAAGAGTCTTTTCAACACTGATAAGCACAGAGGCCAACTTTGACATTAAAAGGTGTAAAAACAAGTACAAGATATTTACAATAAGCAGACCTCAGTGCAAGAAAGAGTCTTTCCAACACTGATAAGCGCAGAGGCCAACTTTGACATGAAAAGGTGTTCAAACAAGTACAAGATATTTACAATAAGCAGACCTCAGTGCAAGAAAGAGTCTTTCCAACACTGATGAGCACAGAGGCCAACTTTGACATTAAAAGGTGTTCAAACAAGTACAAGATATTTACAATAAGCAGACCTCAGTGCAAGAAAGAGTCTTTCCAACACTGATAAGCACAGAGGCCAACTTTGACATTAAAAGGTGTAAAAACAAGTACAAGATATTTACAATAAGCAGACCTCAGTGCAAGAAAGAGTCTTTCCAACACTGATAAGCACAGAGGCCAACTTTGACATTAAAAGGTGTTCAAACAAGTACAAGATATTTACAATAAGCAGACCTCAGTGCAAGAAAGAGTCTTTCCAACACGGAAAAATCACAGAGGCCAACTTTGACATGAAAAGGTGTTCAAACAAGTACAAGATATTTATAATAAGCAGACCTCAGTGCAAGAAAAAGAGTCTTTCCAACACGGAAAAATCACAGAGGCCAACTTTGACATGAAAAGGTGTAAAAACAAGTACAAGATATTTACAATAAGCAGACCTCAGTGCAAGAAAGAGTCTTTCCAACACTGATAAGCACAGAGGCCAACTTTGACATGAAAAGGTGTTCAAACAAGTACAAGATATTTACAATAAGCAGACCTCAGTGCAAGAAAGAGTCTTTCCAACACTGATGAGCACAGAGGCCAACTTTGACATTAAAAGGTGTTCAAACAAGTACAAGATATTTACAATAAGCAGACCTCAGTGCAAGAAAGAGTCTTTCCAACACTGATGAGCACAGAGGCCAACTTTGACATTAAAAGGTGTAAAAACAAGTACAAGATATTTACAATAAGCAGACCTCAGTGCAAGAAAGAGTCTTTCCAACACTGATAAGCACAGAGGCCAACTTTGACATTAAAAGGTGTTCAAACAAGACAAGTACAAGATATTCACAATAAGCAGACCTCAGTGCAAGAAAGAGTCTTTCCAACACTGATAAGCACAGAGGCCAATTTTGACATTAAAAGGTGTTCAAACAAGTACAAGATATTTACAATAAGCAGACCTCAGTGCAAGAAAGAGTCTTTCCAACACTGATAAGCACAGAGGCCAACTTTGACATTAAAAGGTGTAAAAACAAGTACAAGATATTTACAATAAGCAGACCTCAGTGCAAGAAAGAGTCTTTCCAACACTGATAAGCACAGAGGCCAACTTTGACATTAAAAGGTGTTCAAACAAGTACAAGATATTTACAATAAGCAGACCTCAGTGCAAGAAAGAGTCTTTCCAACACTGATAAGCACAGAGGCCAACTTTGACATTAAAAGGTGTAAAAACAAGTACAAGATATTTACAATAAGCAGACCTCAGTGCAAGAAAGAGTCTTTCCAACACTGATAAGCACAGAGGCCAACTTTGACATTAAAAGGTGTTCAAACAAGTACAAGATATTTACAATAAGCAGACCTCAGTGCAAGAAAGAGTCTTTCCAACACTGATAAGCACAGAGGCCAACTTTGACATTAAAAGGTGTTCAAACAAGTACAAGATATTTACAATAAGCAGACCTCAGTGCAAGAAAGAGTCTTTCCAACACTGAAAAATGAAAGAGGCCAACTTTGACATTAAAAGGTGTAAAAACAAGTACAAGATATTCACAATAAGCAAACCTCAGTGCAAGAAAGAGTCTTTCCAACACTGATAAGCACAGAGGCCAACTTTGACATTAAAAGGTGTAAAAACAAAGTACAAGATATTTACAATAAGCAAACCTCAGTGCAAGAAAGAGTCTTTCCAACACGGAAAAAGCACAGAGGCCAACTTTGACATTAAAAGGTGTTCAAAAAAGTACAAGATATTTACAATAAGCAAACCTCAGTGCAAGAAAGAGTCTTTCCAACACTGATAAGCACAGAGGCCAACTTTGACATTAAAAGGTGTAAAAACAAGTACAAGATATTTACAATAAGCAGACCTCAGTGCAAGAAAGAGTCTTTCCAACACTGATGAGCACAGAGGCCAACTTTGACATTAAAAGGTGTTCAAACAAGTACAAGATATTTACAATAAGCAGACCTCAGTGCAAGAAAGAGTCTTTCCAACACTGATAAGCACAGAGGCCAACTTTGACATTAAAAGGTGTAAAAACAAGTACAAGATATTTACAATAAGCAGACCTCAGTGCAAGAAAGAGTCTTTCCAACACTGATAAGCACAGAGGCCAACTTTGACATTAAAAGGTGTAAAAACAAGTACAAGATATTAACAATAAGCAGACCTCAGTGCAAGAAAGAGTCTTTCCAACACTGAAAAATGAAAGAGGCCAACTTTGACATTAAAAGGTGTAAAAACAAGTACAAGATATTTACAATAAGCAGACCTCAGTGCAAGAAAGAGTCTTTCCAACACGGAAAAATCACAGAGGCCAACTTTGACATGAAAAGGTGTAAAAACAAGTACAAGATATTTACAATAAGCAGACCTCAGTGCAAGAAAGAGTCTTTCCAACACTGATAAGCACAGAGGCGAACTTTGACATGAAAAGGTGTTCAAACAAGTACAAGATATTAACAATAAGCAGACCTCAGTGCAAGAAAGAGTCTTTCCAACACTGAAAAATGAAAGAGGCCAACTTTGACATTAAAAGGTGTAAAAACAAGTACAAGATATTTACAATAAGCAGACCTCAGTGCAAGAAAGAGTCTTTCCAACACTGATAAGCACAGAGGCCAACTTTGACATTAAAAGGTGTTCAAACAAGTACAAGATATTTACAATAAGCAGACCTCAGTGCAAGAAAGAGTCTTTCCAACACGGAAAAATCACAGAGGCCAACTTTGACATGAAAAGGTGTTCAAACAAGTACAAGATATTTATAATAAGCAGACCTCAGTGCAAGAAAAAGAGTCTTTCCAACACGGAAAAATCACAGAGGCCAACTTTGACATTAAAAGGTGTAAAAACAAGTACAAGATATTTACAATAAGCAGACCTCAGTGCAAGAAAGAGTCTTTCCAACACGGAAAAATCACAGAGGCCAACTTTGACATGAAAAGGTGTTCAAACAAGTACAAGATATTTATAATAAGCAGACCTCAGTGCAAGAAAAAGAGTCTTTCCAACACGGAAAAATCACAGAGGCCAACTTTGACATGAAAAGGTGTAAAAACAAGTACAAGATATTTACAATAAGCAGACCTCAGTGCAAGAAAGAGTCTTTCCAACACTGATAAGCACAGAGGCCAACTTTGACATTAAAAGGTGTAAAAACAAGACAAGTACAAGAAATTTACAATAAGCAGACCTCAGTGCAAGAAAGAGTCTTTCCAACACTGATGAGCACAGAGGCCAACTTTGACATTAAAAGGTGTAAAAACAAGTACAAGATATTTACAATAAGCAGACCTCAGTGCAAGAAAGAGTCTTTCCAACACTGAAAAATGAAAGAGGCCAACTTTGACATTAAAAGGTGTAAAAACAAGTACAAGATATTTACAATAAGCAGACCTCAGTGCAAGAAAGAGTCTTTCCAACACTGATAAGCACAGAGGCCAACTTTGACATTAAAAGGTGTTCAAACAAGTACAAGATATTCACAATAAGCAGACCTCAGTGCAAGAAAGAGTCTTTCCAACACTGATGAGCACAGAGGCCAACTTTGACATTAAAAGGTGTAAAAACAAGTACAAGATATTTACAATAAGCAGACCTCAGTGCAAGAAAGAGTCTTTCCAACACTGATAAGCACAGAGGCCAACTTTGACATTAAAAGGTGTTCAAACAAGTACAAGATATTCACAATAAGCAGACCTCAGTGCAAGAAAGAGTCTTTCCAACACTGATAAGCACAGAGGCCAACTTTGACATTAAAAGGTGTTCAAACAAGTACAAGATATTCACAATAAGCAGACCTCAGTGCAAGAAAGAGTCTTTCCAACACTGATAAGCACAGAGGCCAACTTTGACATTAAAAGGTGTTCAAACAAGTACAAGATATTTACAATAAGCAGACCTCAGTGCAAGAAAGAGTCTTTCCAACACTGATAAGCACAGAGGCCAACTTTGACATTAAAAGGTGTTCAAACAAGTACAAGATATTTACAATAAGCAGACCTCAGTGCAAGAAAGAGTCTTTCCAACACTGATAAGCACAGAGGCCAACTTTGACATTAAAAGGTGTAAAAACAAGACAAGTACAAGAAATTTACAATAAGCAGACCTCAGTGCAAGAAAGAGTCTTTCCAACACTGATAAGCACAGAGGCCAACTTTGACATTAAAAGGTGTAAAAACAAGACAAGTACAAGAAATTTACAATAAGCAGACCTCAGTGCAAGAAAGAGTCTTTCCAACACTGATGAGCACAGAGGCCAACTTTGACATTAAAAGGTGTAAAAACAAGTACAAGATATTTACAATAAGCAGACCTCAGTGCAAGAAAGAGTCTTTCCAACACTGAAAAATGAAAGAGGCCAACTTTGACATTAAAAGGTGTAAAAACAAGTACAAGATATTTACAATAAGCAGACCTCAGTGCAAGAAAGAGTCTTTCCAACACTGATAAGCACAGAGGCCAACTTTGACATTAAAAGGTGTTCAAACAAGTACAAGATATTCACAATAAGCAGACCTCAGTGCAAGAAAGAGTCTTTCCAACACTGATAAGCACAGAGGCCAACTTTGACATTAAAAGGTGTTCAAACAAGTACAAGATATTCACAATAAGCAGACCTCAGTGCAAGAAAGAGTCTTTCCAACACTGATAAGCACAGAGGCCAACTTTGACATTAAAAGGTGTTCAAACAAGTACAAGATATTTACAATAAGCAGACCTCAGTGCAAGAAAGAGTCTTTCCAACACTGATAAGCACAGAGGCCAACTTTGACATTAAAAGGTGTTCAAACAAGTACAAGATATTTACAATAAGCAGACCTCAGTGCAAGAAAGAGTCTTTCCAACACTGATAAGCACAGAGGCCAACTTTGACATTAAAAGGTGTAAAAACAAGACAAGTACAAGAAATTTACAATAAGCAGACCTCAGTGCAAGAAAGAGTCTTTCCAACACTGATAAGCACAGAGGCCAACTTTGACATTAAAAGGTGTAAAAACAAGACAAGTACAAGAAATTTACAATAAGCAGACCTCAGTGCAAGAAAGAGTCTTTCCAACACTGATAAGCACAGAGGCCAACTTTGACATTAAAAGGTGTTCAAACAAGTACAAGATATTTACAAAAAGCAGACCTCGGTGCAAGAAAGAGTCTTTCCAACACTGATAAGCACAGAGGCCAACTTTGACATTAAAAGGTGTTCAAACAAGTACAAGATATTTACAATAAGCAGACCTCAGTGCAAGAAAGAGTCTTTCCAACACTGATAAGCACAGAGGCCAACTTTGACATTAAAAGGTGTTCAAACAAGTACAAGATATTTACAATAAGCAGACCTCAGTGCAAGAAAGAGTCTTTCCAACACGGAAAAATCACAGAGGCCAACTTTGACATGAAAAGGTGTTCAAACAAGTACAAGATATTTATAATAAGCAGACCTCAGTGCAAGAAAAAGAGTCTTTCCAACACGGAAAAATCACAGAGGCCAACTTTGACATGAAAAGGTGTAAAAACAAGTACAAGATATTTACAATAAGCAGACCTCAGTGCAAGAAAAAGAGTCTTTCCAACACTGATAAGCACAGAGGCCAACTTTGACATTAAAAGGTGTTCAAACAAGTACAAGATATTCACAATAAGCAGACCTCAGTGCAAGAAAGAGTCTTTCCAACACTGATGAGCACAGAGGCCAACTTTGACATTAAAAGGTGTAAAAACAAGTACAAGATATTTACAATAAGCAGACCTCAGTGCAAGAAAGAGTCTTTCCAACACTGATAAGCACAGAGGCCAACTTTGACATTAAAAGGTGTAAAAACAAGACAAGTACAAGAAATTTACAATAAGCAGACCTCAGTGCAAGAAAGAGTCTTTCCAACACTGATGAGCACAGAGGCCAACTTTGACATTAAAAGGTGTAAAAACAAGTACAAGATATTTACAATAAGCAGACCTCAGTGCAAGAAAGAGTCTTTCCAACACTGAAAAATGAAAGAGGCCAACTTTGACATTAAAAGGTGTAAAAACAAGTACAAGATATTTACAATAAGCAGACCTCAGTGCAAGAAAGAGTCTTTCCAACACTGATAAGCACAGAGGCCAACTTTGACATTAAAAGGTGTTCAAACAAGTACAAGATATTCACAATAAGCAGACCTCAGTGCAAGAAAGAGTCTTTCCAACACTGATGAGCACAGAGGCCAACTTTGACATTAAAAGGTGTAAAAACAAGTACAAGATATTTACAATAAGCAGACCTCAGTGCAAGAAAGAGTCTTTCCAACACTGATAAGCACAGAGGCCAACTTTGACATTAAAAGGTGTTCAAACAAGTACAAGATATTCACAATAAGCAGACCTCAGTGCAAGAAAGAGTCTTTCCAACACTGATAAGCACAGAGGCCAACTTTGACATTAAAAGGTGTTCAAACAAGTACAAGATATTCACAATAAGCAGACCTCAGTGCAAGAAAGAGTCTTTCCAACACTGATAAGCACAGAGGCCAACTTTGACATTAAAAGGTGTTCAAACAAGTACAAGATATTTACAATAAGCAGACCTCAGTGCAAGAAAGAGTCTTTCCAACACTGATAAGCACAGAGGCCAACTTTGACATTAAAAGGTGTTCAAACAAGTACAAGATATTTACAATAAGCAGACCTCAGTGCAAGAAAGAGTCTTTCCAACACTGATAAGCACAGAGGCCAACTTTGACATTAAAAGGTGTAAAAACAAGACAAGTACAAGAAATTTACAATAAGCAGACCTCAGTGCAAGAAAGAGTCTTTCCAACACTGATAAGCACAGAGGCCAACTTTGACATTAAAAGGTGTAAAAACAAGACAAGTACAAGAAATTTACAATAAGCAGACCTCAGTGCAAGAAAGAGTCTTTCCAACACTGATGAGCACAGAGGCCAACTTTGACATTAAAAGGTGTAAAAACAAGTACAAGATATTTACAATAAGCAGACCTCAGTGCAAGAAAGAGTCTTTCCAACACTGAAAAATGAAAGAGGCCAACTTTGACATTAAAAGGTGTAAAAACAAGTACAAGATATTTACAATAAGCAGACCTCAGTGCAAGAAAGAGTCTTTCCAACACTGATAAGCACAGAGGCCAACTTTGACATTAAAAGGTGTTCAAACAAGTACAAGATATTCACAATAAGCAGACCTCAGTGCAAGAAAGAGTCTTTCCAACACTGATAAGCACAGAGGCCAACTTTGACATTAAAAGGTGTTCAAACAAGTACAAGATATTCACAATAAGCAGACCTCAGTGCAAGAAAGAGTCTTTCCAACACTGATAAGCACAGAGGCCAACTTTGACATTAAAAGGTGTTCAAACAAGTACAAGATATTTACAATAAGCAGACCTCAGTGCAAGAAAGAGTCTTTCCAACACTGATAAGCACAGAGGCCAACTTTGACATTAAAAGGTGTTCAAACAAGTACAAGATATTTACAATAAGCAGACCTCAGTGCAAGAAAGAGTCTTTCCAACACTGATAAGCACAGAGGCCAACTTTGACATTAAAAGGTGTAAAAACAAGACAAGTACAAGAAATTTACAATAAGCAGACCTCAGTGCAAGAAAGAGTCTTTCCAACACTGATAAGCACAGAGGCCAACTTTGACATTAAAAGGTGTAAAAACAAGACAAGTACAAGAAATTTACAATAAGCAGACCTCAGTGCAAGAAAGAGTCTTTCCAACACTGATAAGCACAGAGGCCAACTTTGACATTAAAAGGTGTTCAAACAAGTACAAGATATTTACAAAAAGCAGACCTCGGTGCAAGAAAGAGTCTTTCCAACACTGATAAGCACAGAGGCCAACTTTGACATTAAAAGGTGTTCAAACAAGTACAAGATATTTACAATAAGCAGACCTCAGTGCAAGAAAGAGTCTTTCCAACACTGATAAGCACAGAGGCCAACTTTGACATTAAAAGGTGTTCAAACAAGTACAAGATATTTACAATAAGCAGACCTCAGTGCAAGAAAGAGTCTTTCCAACACGGAAAAATCACAGAGGCCAACTTTGACATGAAAAGGTGTTCAAACAAGTACAAGATATTTATAATAAGCAGACCTCAGTGCAAGAAAAAGAGTCTTTCCAACACGGAAAAATCACAGAGGCCAACTTTGACATGAAAAGGTGTAAAAACAAGTACAAGATATTTACAATAAGCAGACCTCAGTGCAAGAAAAAGAGTCTTTCCAACACGGAAAAATCACAGAGGCCAACTTTGACATGAAAAGGTGTAAAAACAAGTACAAGATATTTACAATAAGCAGACCTCAGTGCAAGAAAGAGTCTTTCCAACACTGATAAGCACAGAGGCCAACTTTGACATTAAAAGGTGTTCAAACAAGTACAAGATATTTACAATAAGCAGACCTCAGTGCAAGAAAGAGTCTTTCCAACACTGATAAGCACAGAGGCCAACTTTGACATTAAAAGGTGTTCAAACAAGTACAAGATATTTACAATAAGCAGACCTCAGTGCAAGAAAGAGTCTTTCCAACACTGATGAGCACAGAGGCCAACTTTGACATTAAAAGGTGTTCAAACAAGTACAAGATATTTACAATAAGCAGACCTCAGTGCAAGAAAGAGTCTTTCCAACACTGATGAGCACAGAGGCCAACTTTGACATTAAAAGGTGTAAAAACAAGTACAAGATATTTACAATAAGCAGACCTCAGTGCAAGAAAGAGTCTTTCCAACACTGATAAGCACAGAGGCCAACTTTGACATTAAAAGGTGTTCAAACAAGTACAAGATATTCACAATAAGCAGACCTCAGTGCAAGAAAGAGTCTTTCCAACACTGATAAGCACAGAGGCCAATTTTGACATTAAAAGGTGTTCAAACAAGTACAAGATATTTACAATAAGCAGACCTCAGTGCAAGAAAGAGTCTTTCCAACACTGATAAGCACAGAGGCCACCTTTGACATTAAAAGGTGTAAAAACAAGACAAGTACAAGAAATTTACAATTAGCAGACCTCAGTGCAAGAAAGAGTCTTTCCAACACTGATAAGCACAGAGGCCAACTTTGACATTAAAAGGTGTAAAAACAAGTACAAGATATTTACAATAAGCAGACCTCAGTGCAAGAAAGAGTCTTTCCAACACTGATAAGCACAGAGGCCAACTTTGACATTAAAAGGTGTTCAAACAAGTACAAGATATTTACAATAAGCAGACCTCAGTGCAAGAAAGAGTCTTTCCAACACTGATAAGCACAGAGGCCAACTTTGACATTAAAAGGTGTTCAAACAAGTACAAGATATTTACAATAAGCAGACCTCAGTGCAAGAAAGAGTCTTTCCAACACTGAAAAATGAAAGAGGCCAACTTTGACATTAAAAGGTGTAAAAACAAGTACAAGATATTCACAATAAGCAAACCTCAGTGCAAGAAAGAGTCTTTCCAACACTGATAAGCACAGAGGCCAACTTTGACATTAAAAGGTGTAAAAACAAGTACAAGATATTTACAATAAGCAAACCTCAGTGCAAGAAAGAGTCTTTCCAACACTGAAAAAGCACAGAGGCCAACTTTGACATTAAAAGGTGTTCAAAAAAGTACAAGATATTTACAATAAGCAAACCTCAGTGCAAGAAAGAGTCTTTCCAACACTGATAAGCACAGAGGCCAACTTTGACATTAAAAGGTGTAAAAACAAGTACAAGATATTTACAATAAGCAGACCTCAGTGCAAGAAAGAGTCTTTCCAACACTGAAAAAAGCACAGAGGCCAACTTTGACATTAAAAGGTGTTCAAACAAGTACAAGATATTTACAATAAGCAGACCTCAGTGCAAGAAAGAGTCTTTCCAACACTGATAAGCACAGAGGCCAACTTTGACATTAAAAGGTGTAAAAACAAGTACGATATTTACAATAAGCAGACCTCAGTGCAAGAAAGAGTCTTTCCAACACTGATAAGCACAGAGGCCAACTTTGACATTAAAAGGTGTAAAAACAAGTACGATATTTACAATAAGCAGACCTCAGTGCAAGAAAGAGTCTTTCCAACACTGATAAGCACAGAGGCCAACTTTGACATTAAAAGGTGTTCAAACAAGTACAAGATATTTACAATAAGCAGACCTCAGTGCAAGAAAGAGTCTTTCCAACACTGAAAAATGAAAGAGGCCAACTTTGACATTAAAAGGTGTAAAAACAAGTACAAGATATTCACAATAAGCAAACCTCAGTGCAAGAAAGAGTCTTTCCAACACTGATAAGCACAGAGGCCAACTTTGACATTAAAAGGTGTAAAAACAAGTACAAGATATTTACAATAAGCAAACCTCAGTGCAAGAAAGAGTCTTTCCAACACTGAAAAAGCACAGAGGCCAACTTTGACATTAAAAGGTGTTCAAAAAAGTACAAGATATTTACAATAAGCAAACCTCAGTGCAAGAAAGAGTCTTTCCAACACTGATAAGCACAGAGGCCAACTTTGACATTAAAAGGTGTAAAAACAAGTACAAGATATTTACAATAAGCAGACCTCAGTGCAAGAAAGAGTCTTTCCAACACTGAAAAAAGCACAGAGGCCAACTTTGACATTAAAAGGTGTTCAAACAAGTACAAGATATTTACAATAAGCAGACCTCAGTGCAAGAAAGAGTCTTTCCAACACTGATAAGCACAGAGGCCAACTTTGACATTAAAAGGTGTAAAAACAAGTACGATATTTACAATAAGCAGACCTCAGTGCAAGAAAGAGTCTTTCCAACACTGATAAGCACAGAGGCCAACTTTGACATTAAAAGGTGTAAAAACAAGTACGATATTTACAATAAGCAGACCTCAGTGCAAGAAAGAGTCTTTCCAACACTGATAAGCACAGAGGCCAACTTTGACATTAAAAGGTGTAAAAACAAGTACAAGATATTAACAATAAGCAGACCTCAGTGCAAGAAAGAGTCTTTCCAACACTGAAAAATGAAAGAGGCCAACTTTGACATTAAAAGGTGTAAAAACAAGTACAAGATATTTACAATAAGCAGACCTCAGTGCAAGAAAGAGTCTTTCCAACACGGAAAAATCACAGAGGCCAACTTTGACATGAAAAGGTGTAAAAACAAGTACAAGATATTTACAATAAGCAGACCTCAGTGCAAGAAAGAGTCTTTCCAACACTGATAAGCACAGAGGCGAACTTTGACATGAAAAGGTGTTCAAACAAGTACAAGATATTAACAATAAGCAGACCTCAGTGCAAGAAAGAGTCTTTCCAACACTGAAAAATGAAAGAGGCCAACTTTGACATTAAAAGGTGTAAAAACAAGTACAAGATATTTACAATAAGCAGACCTCAGTGCAAGAAAGAGTCTTTCCAACACTGATAAGCACAGAGGCCAACTTTGACATTAAAAGGTGTTCAAACAAGTACAAGATATTTACAATAAGCAGACCTCAGTGCAAGAAAGAGTCTTTCCAACACGGAAAAATCACAGAGGCCAACTTTGACATGAAAAGGTGTTCAAACAAGTACAAGATATTTATAATAAGCAGACCTCAGTGCAAGAAAAAGAGTCTTTCCAACACGGAAAAATCACAGAGGCCAACTTTGACATTAAAAGGTGTAAAAACAAGTACAAGATATTTACAATAAGCAGACCTCAGTGCAAGAAAGAGTCTTTCCAACACGGAAAAATCACAGAGGCCAACTTTGACATGAAAAGGTGTTCAAACAAGTACAAGATATTTATAATAAGCAGACCTCAGTGCAAGAAAAAGAGTCTTTCCAACACGGAAAAATCACAGAGGCCAACTTTGACATGAAAAGGTGTAAAAACAAGTACAAGATATTTACAATAAGCAGACCTCAGTGCAAGAAAGAGTCTTTCCAACACTGATAAGCACAGAGGCCAACTTTGACATTAAAAGGTGTAAAAACAAGACAAGTACAAGAAATTTACAATAAGCAGACCTCAGTGCAAGAAAGAGTCTTTCCAACACTGATGAGCACAGAGGCCAACTTTGACATTAAAAGGTGTAAAAACAAGTACAAGATATTTACAATAAGCAGACCTCAGTGCAAGAAAGAGTCTTTCCAACACTGAAAAATGAAAGAGGCCAACTTTGACATTAAAAGGTGTAAAAACAAGTACAAGATATTTACAATAAGCAGACCTCAGTGCAAGAAAGAGTCTTTCCAACACTGATAAGCACAGAGGCCAACTTTGACATTAAAAGGTGTTCAAACAAGTACAAGATATTCACAATAAGCAGACCTCAGTGCAAGAAAGAGTCTTTCCAACACTGATGAGCACAGAGGCCAACTTTGACATTAAAAGGTGTAAAAACAAGTACAAGATATTTACAATAAGCAAACCTCAGTGCAAGAAAGAGTCTTTCCAACACTGATGAGCACAGAGGCCAACTTTGACATTAAAAGGTGTAAAAACAAGTACAAGATATTCACAATAAGCAGACCTCAGTGCAAGAAAGTGTCTTTCCAACACTGATAAGCACAGAGGCCAACTTTGACATTAAAAGGTGTTCAAACAAGTACAAGATATTTACAATAAGCAGACCTCAGTGCAAGAAAGAGTCTTTCCAACACTGATAAGCACAGAGGCCAACTTTGACATTAAAAGGTGTAAAAACAAGTACAAGATATTTACAATAAGCAGACCTCAGTGCAAGAAAGAGTCTTTCCAACACTGATAAGCACAGAGGCCAACTTTGACATTAAAAGGTGTTCAAACAAGTACAAGATATTCACAATAAGCAGACCTCAGTGCAAGAAAGAGTCTTTCCAACACTGATAAGCACAGAGGCCAACTTTGACATTAAAAGGTGTTCAAACAAGTACAAGATATTTACAATAAGCAGACCTCAGTGCAAGAAAGAGTCTTTCCAACACTGATAAGCACAGAGGCCAACTTTGACATTAAAAGGTGTAAAAACAAGACAAGTACAAGAAATTTACAATAAGCAGACCTCAGTGCAAGAAAGAGTCTTTCCAACACTGATAAGCACAGAGGCCAACTTTGACATTAAAAGGTGTAAAAACAAGACAAGTACAAGAAATTTACAATAAGCAGACCTCAGTGCAAGAAAGAGTCTTTCCAACACTGATAAGCACAGAGGCCAACTTTGACATTAAAAGGTGTTCAAACAAGTACAAGATATTTACAAAAAGCAGACCTCAGTGCAAGAAAGAGTCTTTCCAACACTGATAAGCACAGAGGCCAACTTTGACATTAAAAGGTGTTCAAACAAGTACAAGATATTTACAATAAGCAGACCTCAGTGCAAGAAAGAGTCTTTCCAACACGGAAAAATCACAGAGGCCAACTTTGACATGAAAAGGTGTTCAAACAAGTACAAGATATTTATAATAAGCAGACCTCAGTGCAAGAAAAAGAGTCTTTCCAACACGGAAAAATCACAGAGGCCAACTTTGACATGAAAAGGTGTAAAAACAAGTACAAGATATTTACAATAAGCAGACCTCAGTGCAAGAAAAAGAGTCTTTCCAACACGGAAAAATCACAGAGGCCAACTTTGACATGAAAAGGTGTAAAAACAAGTACAAGATATTTACAATAAGCAGACCTCAGTGCAAGAAAGAGTCTTTCCAACACTGATAAGCACAGAGGCCAACTTTGACATTAAAAGGTGTTCAAACAAGTACAAGATATTTACAATAAGCAGACCTCAGTGCAAGAAAGAGTCTTTCCAACACTGATAAGCACAGAGGCCAACTTTGACATGAAAAGGTGTTCAAACAAGTACAAGATATTTACAATAAGCAGACCTCAGTGCAAGAAAGAGTCTTTCCAACACTGATGAGCACAGAGGCCAACTTTGACATTAAAAGGTGTTCAAACAAGTACAAGATATTTACAATAAGCAGACCTCAGTGCAAGAAAGAGTCTTTCCAACACTGATGAGCACAGAGGCCAACTTTGACATTAAAAGGTGTAAAAACAAGTACAAGATATTTACAATAAGCAGACCTCAGTGCAAGAAAGAGTCTTTCCAACACTGATAAGCACAGAGGCCAACTTTGACATTAAAAGGTGTTCAAACAAGTACAAGATATTTACAATAAGCAGACCTCAGTGCAAGAAAGAGTCTTTCCAACACTGATAAGCACAGAGGCCAACTTTGACATTAAAAGGTGTTCAAACAAGTACAAGATATTTACAATAAGCAGACCTCAGTGCAAGAAAGAGTCTTTCCAACACTGAAAAATGAAAGAGGCCAACTTTGACATTAAAAGGTGTAAAAACAAGTACAAGATATTTACAATAAGCAGACCTCAGTGCAAGAAAGAGTCTTTCCAACACTGATAAGCACAGAGGCCAACTTTGACATTAAAAGGTGTAAAAACAAGTACAAGATATTTACAATAAGCAAACCTCAGTGCAAGAAAGAGTCTTTCCAACACTGAAAAAGCACAGAGGCCAACTTTGACATTAAAAGGTGTTCAAAAAAGTACAAGATATTTACAATAAGCAAACCTCAGTGCAAGAAAGAGTCTTTCCAACACTGATAAGCACAGAGGCCAACTTTGACATTAAAAGGTGTAAAAACAAGTACAAGATATTTACAATAAGCAGACCTCAGTGCAAGAAAGAGTCTTTCCAACACTGATGAGCACAGAGGCCAACTTTGACATTAAAAGGTGTTCAAACAAGTACAAGATATTTACAATAAGCAGACCTCAGTGCAAGAAAGAGTCTTTCCAACACTGATAAGCACAAAGGCCAACTTTGACATTAAAAGGTGTAAAAACAAGTACAAGATATTTACAATAAGCAGACCTCAGTGCAAGAAAGAGTCTTTCCAACACTGATAAGCACAGAGGCCAACTTTGACATTAAAAGGTGTAAAAACAAGTACAAGATATTAACAATAAGCAGACCTCAGTGCAATAAAGAGTCTTTCCAACACTGAAAAATGAAAGAGGCCAACTTTGACATTAAAAGGTGTAAAAACAAGTACAAGATATTTACAATAAGCAGACCTCAGTGCAAGAAAGAGTCTTTCCAACACTGATAAGCACAAAGGCCAACTTTGACATTAAAAGGTGTTCAAACAAGTACAAGATATTAACAATAAGCAGACCTCAGTGCAAGAAAGAGTCTTTCCAACACTGATAAGCACAAAGGCCAACTTTGACATTAAAAGGTGTTCAAACAAGTACAAGATATTAACAATAAGCAGACCTCAGTGCAAGAAAGAGTCTTTCCAACACTGATAAGCACAGAGGCCAACTTTGACATTAAAAGGTGTTCAAACAAGTACAAGATATTAACAATAAGCAGACCTCAGTGCAAGAAAGAGTCTTTCCAACACTGAAAAATGAAAGAGGCCAACTTTGACATTAAAAGGTGTAAAAACAAGTACAAGATATATACAATAAGCAGACCTCAGTGCAAGAAAGAGTCTTTCCAACACTGATAAGCACAGAGGCCAACTTTGACATTAAAAGGTGTTCAAACAAGTACAAGATATTTACAATAAGCAGACCTCAGTGCAAGAAAGAGTCTTTCCAACACGGAAAAATCACAGAGGCCAACTTTGACATGAAAAGGTGTTCAAACAAGTACAAGATATTTATAATAAGCAGACCTCAGTGCAAGAAAAAGAGTCTTTCCAACACGGAAAAATCACAGAGGCCAACTTTGACATTAAAAGGTGTAAAAACAAGTACAAGATATTTACAATAAGCAGACCTCAGTGCAAGAAAGAGTCTTTCCAACACGGAAAAATCACAGAGGCCAACTTTGACATGAAAAGGTGTTCAAACAAGTACAAGATATTTATAATAAGCAGACCTCAGTGCAAGAAAAAGAGTCTTTCCAACACGGAAAAATCACAGAGGCCAACTTTGACATGAAAAGGTGTAAAAACAAGTACAAGATATTTACAATAAGCAGACCTCAGTGCAAGAAAGAGTCTTTCCAACACTGATAAGCACAGAGGCCAACTTTGACATTAAAAGGTGTTCAAACAAGTACAAGATATTTACAATAAGCAGACCTCAGTGCAAGAAAGAGTCTTTCCAACACTGAAAAAAGCACAGAGGCCAACTTTGACATTAAAAGGTGTAAAAACAAGTACAAGATATTTACAATAAGCAGACCTCAGTGCAAGAAAGAGTCTTTCCAACACTGAAAAAAGCACAGAGGCCAACTTTGACATTAAAAGGTGTAAAAACAAGTACAAGATATTTACAATAAGCAGACCTCATTGCAAGAAAGAGTCTTTCCAACACTGATAAGCACAGAGGCCAACTTTGACATTAAAAGGTGTAAAAACAAGTACAAGATATTTACAATAAGCAGACCTCAGTGCAAGAAAGAGTCTTTCCAACACTGAAAAAAGCACAGAGGCCAACTTTGACATTAAAAGGTGTAAAAACAAGTACAAGATATTTACAATAAGCAGACCTCAGTGCAAGAAAGAGTCTTTCCAACACTGATAAGCACAGAGGCCAACTTTGACATTAAAAGGTGTAAAAACAAGTACAAGATATTTACAATAAGCAGACCTCATTGCAAGAAAGAGTCTTTCCAACACTGATAAGCACAGAGGCCAACTTTGACATTAAAAGGTGTAAAAACAAGTACAAGATATTTACAATAAGCAGACCTCATTGCAAGAAAGAGTCTTTCCAACACTGATAAGCACAGAGGCCAACTTTGACATTAAAAGGTGTAAAAACAAGTACAAGATATTTACAATAAGCAGACCTCAGTGCAAGAAAGAGTCTTTCCAACACTGAAAAAAGCACAGAGGCCAACTTTGACATTAAAAGGTGTTCAAACAAGTACAAGATATTTACAATAAGCAGACCTCAGTGCAAGAAAGAGTCTTTCCAACACTGATGAGCACAGAGGCCAACTTTGACATGAAAAGGTGTTCAAACAAGTACAAGATATTTACAATAAGCAGACCTCAGTGCAAGAAAGAGTCTTTCCAACACTGATAAGCACAGAGGCCAACTTTGACATTAAAAGGTGTTCAAACAAATACAAGATATTAACAATAAGCAGACCTCAGTGCAAGAAAGAGTCTTTCCAACACTGAAAAAGCACAGAGGCCAACTTTGACATTAAAAGGTGTTCAAACAAGTACAAGATATTTACAATAAGCAGACCTCAGTGCAAGAAAGAGTCTTTCCAACACTGAAAAAAGCACAGAGGCCAACTTTGACATTAAAAGGTGTAAAAACAAGTACAAGATATTTACAATAAGCAGACCTCAGTGCAAGAAAGAGTCTTTCCAACACGGAAAAATCACAGAGGCCAACTTTGACATTAAAAGGTGTAAAAACAAGTATAAGATATTTACAATAAGCAGACCTCAGTGCAAGAAAGAGTCTTTCCAACACTGATGAGCACAGAGGCCAACTTTGACATTAAGAGGTGTTCAAACAAGTACAAGATATTTACAATAAGCAGACCTCAGTGCAAGAAAGAGTCTTTCCAACACTGATGAGCACAGAGGCCAACTTTGACATTAAAAGGTGCAAAAACAAGTACAAGATATTTACAATAAGCAGACCTCAGTGCAAGAAAGAGTCTTTCCAACACTGATAAGCACAGAGGCCAACTTTGACATTAAAAGGTGTTCAAACAAATACAAGATATTAACAATAAGCAGACCTCAGTGCAAGAAAGAGTCTTTCCAACACTGATAAGCACAAAGGCCAACTTTGACATTAAAAGGTGTTCAAACAAGTACAAGATATTTACAATAAGCAGACCTCAGTGCAAGAAAGAGTCTTTCCAACACTGATAAGCACAGAGACCAACTTTAACATTAAAAGGTGTAAAAACGAGTACAAGATATTTACAATAAGCAGACCTCAGTGCAAGAAAGAGTCTTTCCAACACTGATAAGCACAGAGGCCAACTTTGACATTAAAGGGTGTTCAAACAAATACAAGATATTAACAATAAGCAGACCTCAGTGCAAGAAAGAGTCTTTCCAACACTGAAAAAGCACAGAGGCCAACTTTGACATTAAAAGGTGTTCAAACAAGTACAAGATATTAACAATAAGCAGACCTCAGTGCAAGAAAGAGTCTTTCCAACACTGATAAGCACAAAGGCCAACTTTGACATGAAAAGGTGTTCAAACAAGTACAAGATATTAACAATAAGCAGACCTCAGTGCAAGAAAGAGTCTGTCCAACACTGCTAAGCACAGAGGCCAACTTTGACATGAAAAGGTGTTCAAACAAGTACAAGATATTTACAATAAGCAGACCTCAGTGCAAGAAAGAGTCTTTCCAACACGGAAAAATCACAGAGGCCAACTTTGACATGAAAAGGTGTTCAAACAAGTACAAGATATTTACAATAAGCAGACCTCAGTGCAAGAAAGAGTCTTTCCAACACTGACAAGCACAGAGGCCAACTTTGACATTAAAAGGTGTTCAAACAAGTACAAGATATTTACAATAAGCAGACCTCAGTGCAAGAAAGAGTCTTTCCAACACTGACAAGCACAGAGGCCAACTTTGACATTAAAAGGTGTTCAAACAAGTACAAGATATTTACAATAAGCAGACCTCAGCGCAAGAAAGAGTCTTTCCAACACTGATAAGCACAGAGGCCAACTTTGACATGAAAAGGTGTTCAAACAAGTACAAGATATTTACAATAAGCAGGCCTCAGTGCAAGAAAAAGAGTTTCCAACACTGAAAAATCACAGAGGCCAACTTTGACATGAAAAGGTGTTCAAACAAGTACAAGATATTTACAATAAGCAGACCTCAGTGCAAGAAAGAGTCTTTCCAACACTGATAAGCACAGAGGCCAACTTTGACATTAAAAGGTGTTCAAACAAGTACAAGATATTTACAATAAGCAGACCTCAGTGCAAGAAAGAATCTTTCCAACACGGAAAAATCACAGAGGCCAACTTTGACATTAAAAGGTGTAAAAACAAGTACAAGATATTTACAATAAGCAGACCTCAGTGCAAGAAAGAATCTTTCCAACACAGAAAAATCACAGAGGCCAACTTTGACATGAAAAGGTGTTCAAACAAGTACAAGATATTTACAATAAGCAGACCTCAGTGCAAGAAAGAGTCTTTCCAACACTGATAAGCACAGAGGCCAACTTTGACATGAAAAGGTGTTCAAACAAGTACAAGATATTTACAATAAGCAGACCTCAGTGCAAGAAAGAGTCTTTCCAACACTGATAAGCACAGAGGCCAACTTTGACATGAAAAGGTGTTCAAACAAGTACAAGATATTTATAATAAGCAGACCTCAGTGCAAGAAAGAGGCTTTCCAACACTGAAAAATCACAGAGGCCAACTTTGACATGAAAAGGTGTTCAAACAAGTACAAGATATTTACAATAAGCAGACCTCAGTGCAAGAAAGAGTCTTTCCAACACTGAAAAAGCACAGAGGCCAACTTTGACATTAAAAGGTGTAAAAACAAGTACAAGATATTAACAATAAGCAGACCTCAGTGCAAGAAAGAGTCTTTCCAACACTGAAAAAGCACAGAGGCCAACTTTGACATTAAAAGGTGTAAAAACAAGTACAAGATATTTACAATAAGCAGACCTCAGTGCAAGAAAGAGTCTTTCCAACACTGATAAGCACAGAGGCCAACTTTGACATTAAAAGGTGTAAAAACAAATACAAGATATTTACAATAAGCAGACCTCAGTGCAAGAAAGAGTCTTTCCAACACTGATAAGCACAAAGGCCAACTTTGACATGAAAAGGTGTTCAAACAAGTACAAGATATTCACAATAAGCAGACCTCAGTGCAAGAAAGAGTCTTTCCAACACTGAAAATTGAAAGAGGCCAACTTTGACATTAAAAGGTGTAAAAACAAGTACAAGATATTTACAATAAGCAGACCTCAGTGCAAGAAAGAGTCTTTCCAACACTGATAAGCACAGAGGCCAACTTTGACATGAAAAGGTGTTCAAACAAGTACAAGATATTTACAATAAGCAGACCTCAGTGCAAGAAAGAGTCTTTCCAACACTGATAAGCACAGAGGCCAACTTTGACATGAAAAGGTGTTCAAACAAGTACACGATATTTACAATAAGCAGACCTCAGTGCAAGAAAGAGTCTTTCCAACACTGAAAATTGAAAGAGGCCAACTTTGACATTAAAAGTTGTAAAAACAAGTACAAGATATTAACAATAAGCAGACCTCAGTGCAAGAAAGAGTCTTTCCAACACTGATAAACACAGAGGCCAACTTTGACATGAAAAGGTGTTCAAACAAGTACAAGATATTTACAATAAGCAGACCTCAGTGCAAGAAAGAGTCTTTCCAACACTGAAAATTGAAAGAGGCCAACTTTGACATTAAAAGTTGTAAAAACAAGTACAAGATATTAACAATAAGCAGACCTCAGTGCAAGAAAGAGTCTTTCCAACACTGATAAGCACAGAGGCCAACTTTGACATGAAAAGGTGTTCAAACAAGTACAAGATATTTACAATAAGCAGACCTCAGTGCAAGAAAGAGTCTTTCCAACACGGAAAAATCACAGAGGCCAACTTTGACATGAAAAGGTGTTCAAACAAGTACAAGATATTCACAATAAGCAGACCTCAGTGCAAGAAAGATTCTTTCCAACACTGATAAGCACAGAGGCCAACTTTGACATGAAAAGGTATTAGAACAAGTACAAGATATTTACAATAAGCAGACCTCAGTTCAAGAAAGAGTCTTTCCAACACTGAAAATTGAAAGAGGCCAACTTTGACATTAAAAGTTGTAAAAACAAGTACAAGATATTTACAATAAGCAGACCTCAGTGCAAGAAAGAGTCTTTCCAACACTGATAAACACAGAGGCCAACTTTGACATGAAAAGGTGTTCAAACAAGTACAAGATATTCACAATAAGCAGACCTCAGTGCAAGAAAGAGTCTTTCCAACACTGAAAATTGAAAGAGGCCAGCTTTGACATTAAAAGTTGTAAAAACAAGTACAAGATATTAACAATAAGCAGACCTCAGTGCAAGAAAGAGTCTTTCCAACACTGATAAGCACAGAGGCTAACTTTGACATTAAAAGGTGTTCAAACAAGTACAAGATGTTCACAATAAGCAGACCTCAGTGCAAGAAAGAGTCTTTCCAACACTGATAAGCACAGAGGCCAACTTTGACATTAAAAGGTGTAAAAACAAGTACAAGATATTTACAATAAGCAGACCTCAGTGCAAGAAAGAGTCTTTCCAACACTGAAAATTGAAAGAGGCCAACTTTGACATGAAAAGGTGTAAAAACAAGTACAAGATATTTACAATAAGCAGACCTCAGTGCAAGAAAGAGTCTTTCCAACACTGATAAGCACAGAGGCCAACTTTGACATGAAAAGGTGTTCAAACAAGTACAAGATGTTCACAATAAGCAGGCCTCAGTGCAAGAAAAAGAGTTTCCAACACGGAAAAATCACAGAGGCCAACTTTGACATGAAAAGGTGTTCAAACAAGTACAAGATGTTCACAATAAGCAGGCCTCAGTGCAAGAAAAAGAGTTTCCAACACGGAAAAATCACAGAGGCCAACTTTGACATGAAAAGGTGTTCAAACAAGTACAAGATATTTACAATAAGCAGACCTCAGTGCAAGAAAGAGTCTTTCCAACACTGATAAGCACAGAGGCCAACTTTGACATTAAAAGGTGTTCAAACAAATACAAGATATTAACAATAAGCAGACCTCAGTGCAAGAAAGAGTCTTTCCAACACTGATAAGCACAAAGGCCAACTTTGACATGAAAAGGTATTCAAACAAGTACAAGATATTCACAATAAGCAGACCTCAGTGCAAGAAAGAATCTTTCCAACACGGAAAAATCACAGAGGCCAACTTTGACATGAAAAGGTGTTCAAACAAGTACAAGATATTTACAATAAGCAGACCTCAGTGCAAGAAAGAATCTTTCCAACACGGAAAAATCACAGAGGCCAACTTTGACATGAAAAGGTGTAAAAACAAGTACAAGATATTTACAATAAGCAGACCTCAGTGCAAGAAAGAGTCTTACCAACACTGCTAAGCACAGAGGCCAACTTTGACATTAAAAGGTGTAAAAACAAGTACAAGATATTTACAATAAGCAGACCTCAGTGCAAGAAAGAGTCTTTCCAACACTGAAAAAAGCACAGAGGCCAACTTTGACATTAAAAGGTGTAAAAACAAGTACAAGATATTTACAATAAGCAGACCTCAGTGCAAGAAAGAGTCTTTCCAACACTGATGAGCACAGAGGCCAACTTTGACATGAAAAGGTGTTCAAACAAGTACAAGATATTTACAATAAGCAGACCTCAGTGCAAGAAAGAGTCTTTCCAACACTGATAAGCACAGAGGCCAACTTTGACATTAAAAGGTGTAAAAACAAGTACAAGATATTTACAATAAGCAGACCTCAGTGCAAGAAAGAGTCTTTCCAACACTGAAAAAGCACAGAGGCCAACTTTGACATTAAAAGGTGCAAAAACAAGTACAAGATATTTACAATAAGCAAACCTCAGTGCAAGAAAGAGTCTTTCCAACACTGATAAGCACAAAGGCCAACTTTGACATTAAAAGGTGTTCAAACAAATACAAGATATTAACAATAAGCAGACCTCAGTGCAAGAAAGAGTCTTTCCAACACTGCTAAGCACAGAGGCCAACTTTGACATTAAAAGGTTTTCAAACAAATACAAGATATTAACAATAAGCAGACCTCAGTGCAAGAAAGAGTCTTTCCAACACTGAAAATTGAAAGAGGCCAACTTTGACATTAAAAGGTTTTCAAACAAATACAAGATATTAACAATAAGCAGACCTCAGTGCAAGAAAGAGTCTTTCCAACACTGATAAGCACAAAGGCCAACTTTGACATTAAAAGGTGTTCAAACAAGTACAAGATATTTACAATAAGCAGACCTCAGTGCAAGAAAGAGTCTTTCCAACACTGCTAAGCACAGAGGCCAACTTTGACATTAAAAGGTTTTCAAACAAATACAAGATATTAACAATAAGCAGACCTCAGTGCAAGAAAGAGTCTTTCCAACACTGAAAAAGCACAGAGGCCAACTTTGACATTAAAAGGTGCAAAAACAAGTACAAGATATTTACAATAAGCAGGCCTCAGTGCAAGAAAAAGAGTCTTTCCAACACTGAAAATTGAAAGAGGCCAACTTTGACATTAAAAGGTGTAAAAACAAGACAAGTACAAGAAATTTACAATAAGCAGACCTCAGTGCAAGAAAGAGTCTTTCCAACAGTGAAAAAGCACAGAGGCCAACTTTGACATGAAAAGGTGTTCAAACAAGTACAAGATATTTATAATAAGCAGACCTCAGTGCAAGAAAAAGAGTCTTTCCAACACTGATAAGCACAGAGGCCAACTTTGACATTAAGAGGTGTTCAAACAAGTACAAGATATTTACAATAAGCAGACCTCAGTGCAAGAAAGAGTCTTTCCAACACTGAAAAAGCACAGAGGCGAACTTTGACATTAAAAGGTGCAAAAACAAGTACAAGATATTTACAATAAGCAGACCTCAGTGCAAGAAAGAGTCTTTCCAACACTGAAAAATGAAAGAGGCCAACTTTGACATTAAAAGGTGTAAAAACAAGTACAAGATATTTACAATAAGCAGACCTCAGTACAAGAAAGAGTCTTTCCAACACCGAAAAATGAAAGAGGCCAACTTTGACATGAAAAGGTGTAAAAACAAGTACAAGATATTCACAATAAGCAGACCTCAGTGCAAGAAAGAGTCTTTCCAACACTGATAAGCACAGAGGCCAACTTTGACATTAAAAGGTGTAAAAACAAGTACAAGATATTTACAATAAGCAGACCTCAGTGCAAGAAAGAGTCTTTCCAACACTGATAAGCACAGAGGCCAACTTTGACATTAAAAGGTGTTCAAACAAGTACAAGATATTAACAATAAGCAGACCTCAGTGCAAGAAAGAGTCTTTCGAACACTGAATAAGCACAGAGGCCAACTTTGACATTAAAAGGTGTTCAAACAAGTACAAGATATTAACAATAAGCAGACCTCAGTGCAAGAAAGAGTCTTTCCAACACTGATAAGCACAGAGGCCAACTTTGACATTAAAAGGTGTTCAAACAAGTACAAGATATTTACAATAAGCAAGCCTCAGTGCAAGAAAGAGTCTTTCCAACACTGATAAGCACAGAGGCCAACTTTGACATTAAAAGGTGTAAAAACAAGTACAAGATATTTACAATAAGCAGGCCTCAGTGCAAGAAAAAGAGTTTCCAACACTGAAAATTGAAAGAGGCCAACTTTGACATGAAAAGGTGTAAAAACAAGTACAAGATATTTACAATAAGCAGACCTCAGTGCAAGAAAGAGTCTTTCCAACACTGATAAACACAGAGGCCAACTTTGACATTAAAAGGTGTAAAAACAAGTACAAGATATTTACAATAAGCAGACCTCAGTGCAAGAAAGAGTCTTTCCAACACTGAAAAAAGCACAGAGGCCAACTTTGACATTAAAAGGTGTAAAAACAAGTACAAGATATTTACAATAAGCAGACCTCAGTGCAAGAAAGAGTCTTTCCAACACTGATGAGCACAGAGGCCAACTTTGACATGAAAAGGTGTTCAAACAAGTACAAGATATTTACAATAAGCAGACCTCAGTGCAAGAAAGAGTCTTTCCAACACTGAAAAAGCACAGAGGCCAACTTTGACATTAAAAGGTGCAAAAACAAGTACAAGATATTTACAATAAGCAAACCTCAGTGCAAGAAAGAGTCTTTCCAACACTGATAAGCACAGAGGCCAACTTTGACATTAAAAGGTGTTCAAACAAATACAAGATATTAACAATAAGCAGGCCTCAGTGCAAGAAAGAGTCTGTCCAACACTGATAAGCACAGAGGCCAACTTTGACATTAAAAGGTGTTCAAACAAGTACAAGATATTAACAATAAGCAGACCTCAGTGCAAGAAAGAGTCTTTCCAACACTGATGAGGACAGAGGCTAACTTTGACATTAAAAGGTGTAAAAACAAGTACAAGATATTTACAATAAGCAGACCTCAGTGCAAGAAAGAGTCTTTCCAACACTGATAAGCACAGAGGCCAACTTTGACATGAAAAGGTGTAAAAACAAGTACAAGATATTTACAATAAGCAGACCTCAGTGCAAGAAATAGTCTTTCCAACACTGATAAGCACAGAGGCCAACTTTGACATTAAAAGGTGTAAAAACAAGTACAAGATATTTACAATAAGCAGACCTCAGTGCAAGAAAGAGTCTTTCCAACACTGATAAGCACAGAGGCCAACTTTGACATTAAAAGGTGTAAAAACAAGTACAAGATATTTACAATAAGCAGACCTCAGTGCAAGAAAGAGTCTTTCCAACACTGATAAGCACAGAGGCGAACTTTGACATGAAAAGGTGTTCAAACAAGTACAAGATATTCACAATAAGCAGACCTCAGTGCAAGAAAGAGTCTTTCCAACACTGAAAAATGAAAGAGGCCAACTTTGACATTAAAAGGTGTAAAAACAAGTACAAGATATTTACAATAAGCAGGCCTCAGTGCAAGAAAGAGTCTTTCCAACACTGAAAAAGCACAGAGGCCAACTTTGACATGAAAAGGTGTTCAAACAAGTACAAGATGTTCACAATAAGCAGGCCTCAGTGCAAGAAAAAGAGTTTCCAACACGGAAAAATCACAGAGGCCAACTTTGACATTAAAAGGTCTTCAAACAAGTACAAGATATTTACAATAAGCAGACCTCAGTGCAAGAAAGAGTCTGTCCAACACTGATAAGCACAGAGGCCAACTTTGACATTAAAAGGTGTTCAAACAAGTACAAGATATTAACAATAAGCAGACCTCAGTGCAAGAAAGAGTCTTTCCAACACTGAAAAAGCACAGAGGCCAACTTTGACATTAAAAGGTGTAAAAACAAGTACAAGATATTTACAATAAGCAGACCTCAGTGCAAGAAAGAGTCTTTCCAACACTGATAAGCACAGAGGCCAACTTTGACATTAAAAGGTGTAAAAACAAGTACAAAATATTTACAATAAGCAGACCTCAGTGCAAGAAAGAGTCTTTCCAACACTGATAAGCACAGAGGCCAACTTTGACATGAAAAGGTGTAAAAACAAGTACAAAATATTTACAATAAGCAAGCCTCAGTGCAAGAAAGAGGCTTTCCACCACTAAATAAGCACAGAGGCCAACTTTGACATTAAAAGGTGTTCAAACAAGTACAAGATATTTACAATAAGCAAACCTCAGTGCAAGAAAGAGTCTTTCCAACACTGATAAGCACAGAGGCCAACTTTGACATTAAAAGGTGTAAAAACAAGTACAAGATATTTACAATAAGCAGACCTCAGTGCAAGAAAGAGTCTTTCCAACACGGAAAAATCACAGAGGCCAACTTTGACATGAAAAGGTGTTCAAACAAGTACAAGATATTCACAATAAGCAGACCTCAGTGCAAGAAAAAGAGTTTCCAACACGGAAAAATCACAGAGGCCAACTTTGACATGAAAAGGTGCAAAAACAAGTACAAGATATTTACAATAAGCAGACCTCAGCGCAAGAAAGAGTCTTTCCAACACTGATAAACACAGAGGCCAACTTTGACATGAAAAGGTGTAAAAACAAGTACAAGATATTTACAATAAGCAGACCTCAGCCCAAGAAAGAGTCTTTCCAACACTGATAAGCACAGAGGCCAACTTTGACATGAAAAGGTGTTCAAACAAGTACAAGATATTTACAATAAGCAGACCTCAGTGCAAGAAAGAGTCTTTCCAACACTGATAAGCACAGAGGCCAACTTTGACATGAAAAGGTGTAAAAACAAGTACAAGATATTTACAATAAGCAGACCTCAGTGCAAGAAAGAGTCTTTCCAACACTGATGAGCACAGAGGCAGACTTTGACATTAAGAGGTGTTCAAACAAGTACAAGATATTTACAATAAGCAGACCTCAGTGCAAGAAAGAGTCTTTCCAACAAGGAAAAATCACAGAGGCCAACTTTGACATGAAAAGGTGTTCAAACAAGTACAAGTAGAGCTGGGCGATATAACGATAACGATATGTATCGCGATATAACTTTTACTCGATAGAGAAATTAAACTATCGCGATAGACCTCGCCGCTCTTGTCCTCTTAAAAAAAAAAAAAAGAAAAAAAAAAGTCATCCAATCCAAATTAAGTAGCGCAGAGCCGAACCAATCACAGCCGCAGCGTCACGTCACGTGACTTGTTACGTACAGCACAAGTGCCAAGGCGCACGTGCGTATTTGTTTGTGAAGCAGCTAGCAGCTAACCGCCGTGTCGACTGGGTGATGGAGAAAATGAGTGCACCAAGTAGAGAAAAATCAACCGAGAGAACGGAAGAGAACACAGATGACAGCTCGAATGCCGAAGAGATTGTCGAAAGGAAGGGCCGGAAAAGTTCCGTAGTGTGGAGATATTTCGGCTATTTGAAGTCCGACAAAAAACAGAGTAGCACGCACTGTAAGTTGTGCCGACAGCATGTTCCCACCAAGACTGGAAATACAACTAACCTGTTTCATCACCTGAAGCAGTGCCACCCACAAGAGCACGCTCAATCTCTGACTGAAAGTGCTAATTTGTCATCGAAAACAACCGGGGGAATCCCTGCGAAGCAGCAACAGTCAATTGAGTCGGCTTTCTCCAGCGTCTTACCATATGACAAAAAAGCTAAGAGACATAGCGACATAACGAATGCCATAGCCTACTGTCTTGCTAAAGACATGCTACCAATAAACACGGTCGAAAATGAAGGATTCAAGCAGCTAATTAAGGTACTGGATCCTCGTTACCAACTCCCTGGACGTAAACATTTCTCTCAGATAGCGCTTCCAATGCTATATAGAGAGTGCCGTGAGGCTGTTGAGAAGGAGCTACAAACTGTATCGTTCTTCGCTACTACATCCGACATGTGGTCAAGTCGCACGTCAGAACCTTACCTTAGCCTTACTGCCCACTATATCGACCAAGACTGGAATCTGAAAAGCAAATGTCTTCAAGCTGCCTACCTTCCCGACGACCACACGGGTGAAGTAATTGCATTAGGACTGTCAGAAGCGCTTGCATCCTGGGGACTGAGTGAAGACAAACAAGTCTGCATCACAACCGATAGTGGGACAAATATAGTGAAGGCCACATCCCTGAATAACTGGACCCGGCTGCAGTGCTTCGGACATCGACTTCACTCAGCTATCGGTAAGTTGGGAAGCAGAATAAAATTAAAAATGCCTCTTTTAATTGTGTTTTTGAGCCCATGTAAACATATTAAAAGCTAGAGATCTAAATCACTTCAATGGTTATTGTTAAAAAATAAACATCAGAAAGAATATTCTTCATGTCAGCCTATTTATTTGAGGTAATAGTTGCTGTTGGCATGCATAATAGGCAAATATTCAGTCACTCTTCAGTGTAAATCAAGTTGACAAAATGTGCCAAATAAAATTTAGAATTTTGGGGTTCTATCAGGATCCCAATTGGCTAATACAGAACCTCAGCTCTTTAAGAACAAGTGATGAAAACGTCAAACAATGATGTTGATAACACCAGCCTCTGTCACCTTTTTAAATATAAGAAAAAAAAATTTGGTCATTCTGTCAGCAAAATTTAAAAAAGTAAAAGTACAATCATAGCAAGTAAATGTGTTTTCAGGGCAGTGAAATTTATTTGTGACTGGAAAAAAAAATCAAAAATCTTAAATTAAATTCTGAGGTTAATATGTGCTATTATTTACCTTTTTATCCACAGAAAAAGCCGGCAAAGACAAGAGGATGGAGCGAGCTGTGGCCGTGTGTAAGAGAGTGGTGGCCACCTTCAGTTTCTCTTGGAAGAAGAAAAGGGAATTAGCTGCTGCTCAGGAGGAGCTTCACCTACCCCAGCACAAGTTAGTGACAGAGTCGCCCACCAGGTGGGGCTCACGCCAAAAAATGGTTGGGAGGGTTCTGGAGCAACATAAAGCTATCTCTCAGGTCCTCAGTGCAGATAAGAAGACCAGGCACTTGGTTCCCTCCTGGCAAGATCTAGATGTTCTGGAGTCTGTGCATGTGGCCCTGAACCCACTACTGGAATTCACAGATTCACTTTCTGGAGAGTGTTACGTGAGTGTGTCCTACCTCAAGCCGATGCTTCACCTTTTCAGAACACAGATTCTGAAACCATCTGAGGTTGAAACACAACTTACAAAAGACCTTAAGATGACAGTCATGACATACCTTGATGAAAAGTACAATGACCAGATTACAAATGAACTGCTTGATGTTGCAACCCTGCTAGATCCGCGCTTCAAAGTACAATACATTAATGCAGAACACGTTGATGCCATCAAAATGAGAGCAGTGTATGAGATGTTGGGGCAAATTGAGCACCCATCCACTTCAGCTGGAACGGAGGAAACAGAAGATGGTGGAGCTGCTGCAGTACTACCAACCCAGAAGAAACAGAGAAAGTCACTGGGCAGTTTCTTTAAGAAATCCCACCCCACCAGCACAGGGCTCACTGAGAAAGAGACAGTTGAAAAGGAGCTTGAAAAGTACTTGCTGGCACCTGATGCAGACAGTGAAATGGACCCACTTGAGTGGTGGAAAATCAACAACAGAAGCTTCCCAAGAGTTAGCTGCCTGGCAAAGCGCTACCTGTGCATCCCCGCAACCAGCAGCCCCTCTGAGAGGGTATTTAGTACAGGGGGTAATATTGTGACTTGCCACAGGGCCGCTTTAAAGCCTGAAGCAGTGGATAGACTTGTCTTCCTGTCCCACAACCTGTAGGCTTTTTTCAGACTAAAGTTTATATATATATATATATATATATATGTGTGTGTGTGTGTTGCACCTTGGATGTGTACCTAGGATTTAAAGAATGTTCTGTTAGCATCTTTATTTTAAAACTGTTGGAAAAGCTCAGCTATACAACAAGGAGAGTGAGAATTTCCTTTTAGTTCTCAGTTCATTTGATATTGACATTGACAAAAGTTAGTCAATTTTGTCTGTTCTTCTGTAAAAAAAAAAACCTAAGATTTATTTTTAGAATTAATATTTTGTTTCTAAGTGGAAGTGACAATTTAGTAGTCTGTTTTGTTTGTTCTATTTTCAAACTTAAACGCTTTAGCGGCTGCTTTTTGTTTAGTTTGCAATATTTGCCTTTATTTATTTGAAACTGAAGTCTCATTTTCCTTAAGTACATCTGCCCTGTTTAACTTATTATGGTAAATAAATATTTAAATCAAAACAAGCGGCTGATTATTTCACATTTTACTTGTGAGCAACGGCACATTTAAATCTTACAAATTTAGTTATTTGGCTTATATCGTGATATATATCGTTATCGCCTGAAATGAAAAAAACATATCGTGATATGGAAAAATCTCATATCGCCCAGCTCTAAGTACAAGATATTTACAATAAGCAGACCTCAGTACAAGAAAGAGTCTTTCCAACACTGATAAACACAGAGGCCAACTTTGACATTAAAAGGTGTAAAAACAAGTACAAGATATTTACAATAAGCAGACCTCAGTACAAGAAAGAGTCTTTCCAACACCGAAAAATGAAAGAGGCCAACTTTGACATGAAAAGGTGTAAAAACAAGTACAAGATATTTACAATAAGCAGACCTCAGTGCAAGAAAGAGTCTTTCCAACACTGATAAACACAGAGGCCAACTTTGACATGAAAAGGTGTAAAAACAAGTACAAGATATTTACAATAAGCAGACCTCAGTGCAAGAAAGAGTCTTTCCAACACTGATAAACACAGAGGCCAACTTTGACATTAAAAGGTGTAAAAACAAGTACAAGATATTTACAATAAGCAGACCTCAGTACAAGAAAGAGTCTTTCCAACACCGAAAAATGAAAGAGGCCAACTTTGACATGAAAAGGTGTAAAAACAAGTACAAGATATTTACAATAAGCAGACCTCAGTGCAAGAAAGAGTCTTTCCAACACTGATAAACACAGAGGCCAACTTTGACATGAAAAGGTGTAAAAACAAGTACAAGATATTTACAATAAGCAGACCTCAGTGCAAGAAAGAGTCTTTCCAACACTGATAAGGACAGAGGCCAACTTTGACATGAAAAGGTGTAAAAACAAGTACAAGATATTTACAATAAGCAGACCTCAGCGCAAGAAAGAGTCTTTCCAACACTGATAAACACAGAGGCCAACTTTGACATGAAAAGGTGTAAAAACAAGTACAAGATATTTACAATAAGCAGACCTCAGTGCAAGAAAGAGTCTTTCCAACACTGAAAAATGAAAGAGGCCAACTTTGACATGAAAAGGTGTAAAAACAAGTACAAGATATTTACAATAAGCAGACCTCAGTACAAGAAAGAGTCTTTCCAACACCGAAAAATGAAAGAGGCCAACTTTGACATGAAAAGGTGTAAAAACAAGTACAAGATATTTACAATAAGCAGACCTCAGTGCAAGAAAGAGTCTTTCCAACACCGAAAAATGAAAGAGGCCAACTTTGACATGAAAAGGTGTAAAAACAAGTACAAGATGTTCACAATAAGCAGACCTCAGCGCAAGAAAGAGTCTTTCCAACACTGATAAACACAGAGGCCAACTTTGACATGAAAAGGTGTAAAAACAAGTACAAGATATTTACAATAAGCAGACCTCAGTGCAAGAAAGAGTCTTTCCAACACCGAAAAATGAAAGAGGCCAACTTTGACATGAAAAGGTGTAAAAACAAGTACAAGATATTTACAATAAGCAGACCTCAGCGCAAGAAAGAGTCTTTCCAACACTGATAAGCACAGAGGCCAACTTTGACATGAAAAGGTGTTCAAACAAGTACAAGATATTTACAATAAGCAGACCTCAGTGCAAGAAAGAGTCTTTCCAACACTGATAAGCACAGAGGCCAACTTTGACATGAAAAGGTGTAAAAACAAGTACAAGATATTTACAATAAGCAGACCTCAGTGCAAGAAAGAGTCTTTCCAACACTGATGAGCACAGAGGCCAACTTTGACATGAAAAGGTGTAAAAACAAGTACAAGATATTTACAATAAGCAGACCTCAGTGCAAGAAAGAGTCTTTCCAACACTGAAAAAGCACAGAGGCCAACTTTGACATTAAAAGGTGTAAAAACAAGTACAAGATATTTACAATAAGCAGACCTCAGTGCAAGAAAGAGTCTTTCCAACACTGATAAGCACAGAGGCTAACTTTGACATTAAAAGGTGTAAAAACAAGTACAAGATATTTACAATAAGCAGACCTCAGTGCAAGAAAGAGTCTTTCCAACAAGGAAAAATCACAGAGGCCAACTTTGACATGAAAAGGTGTTCAAACAAGTACAAGATATTTATAATAAGCAGACCTCAGTGCAAGAAAAAGAGTCTTTCCAACACTGATAAGCACAGAGGCCAACTTTGACATTAAGAGGTGTTCAAACAAGTACAAGATATTTACAATAAGCAGACCTCAGTGCAAGAAAGAGTCTTTCCAACACTGAAAAAGCACAGAGGCGAACTTTGACATTAAAAGGTGCAAAAACAAGTACAAGATATTTACAATAAGCAGACCTCAGTGCAAGAAAGAGTCTTTCCAACACTGAAAAATGAAAGAGGCCAACTTTGACATTAAAAGGTGTAAAAACAAGTACAAGATATTTACAATAAGCAGACCTCAGTACAAGAAAGAGTCTTTCCAACACCGAAAAATGAAAGAGGCCAACTTTGACATGAAAAGGTGTAAAAACAAGTACAAGATATTCACAATAAGCAGACCTCAGTGCAAGAAAGAGTCTTTCCAACACTGATAAGCACAGAGGCCAACTTTGACATTAAAAGGTGTAAAAACAAGTACAAGATATTTACAATAAGCAGACCTCAGTGCAAGAAAGAGTCTTTCCAACACTGATAAGCACAGAGGCCAACTTTGACATTAAAAGGTGTTCAAACAAGTACAAGATATTAACAATAAGCAGACCTCAGTGCAAGAAAGAGTCTTTCGAACACTGAATAAGCACAGAGGCCAACTTTGACATTAAAAGGTGTTCAAACAAGTACAAGATATTAACAATAAGCAGACCTCAGTGCAAGAAAGAGTCTTTCCAACACTGATAAGCACAGAGGCCAACTTTGACATTAAAAGGTGTTCAAACAAGTACAAGATATTTACAATAAGCAAGCCTCAGTGCAAGAAAGAGTCTTTCCAACACTGATAAGCACAGAGGCCAACTTTGACATTAAAAGGTGTAAAAACAAGTACAAGATATTTACAATAAGCAGACCTCAGTACAAGAAAGAGTCTTTCCAACACCGAAAAATGAAAGAGGCCAACTTTGACATGAAAAGGTGTAAAAACAAGTACAAGATATTTACAATAAGCAGACCTCAGTGCAAGAAAGAGTCTTTCCAACACGGAAAAATCACAGAGGCCAACTTTGACATGAAAAGGTGTTCAAACAAGTACAAGATATTCACAATAAGCAGACCTCAGTGCAAGAAAGATTCTTTCCAACACTGATAAGCACAGAGGCCAACTTTGACATTAAAAGGTGTAAAAACAAGTACAAGATATTTACAATAAGCAGACCTCAGTACAAGAAAGAGTCTTTCCAACACCGAAAAATGAAAGAGGCCAACTTTGACATGAAAAGGTGTAAAAACAAGTACAAGATATTTACAATAAGCAGACCTCAGTGCAAGAAAGAGTCTTTCCAACACTGATAAACACAGAGGCCAACTTTGACATTAAAAGGTGTAAAAACAAGTACAAGATATTTACAATAAGCAGACCTCAGTACAAGAAAGAGTCTTTCCAACACCGAAAAATGAAAGAGGCCAACTTTGACATGAAAAGGTGTAAAAACAAGTACAAGATATTTACAATAAGCAGACCTCAGTGCAAGAAAGAGTCTTTCCAACACGGAAAAATCACAGAGGCCAACTTTGACATGAAAAGGTGTTCAAACAAGTACAAGATATTCACAATAAGCAGACCTCAGTGCAAGAAAGATTCTTTCCAACACTGATAAGCACAGAGGCCAACTTTGACATGAAAAGGTATTAGAACAAGTACAAGATATTTACAATAAGCAGACCTCAGTTCAAGAAAGAGTCTTTCCAACACTGAAAATTGAAAGAGGCCAACTTTGACATTAAAAGTTGTAAAAACAAGTACAAGATATTTACAATAAGCAGACCTCAGTGCAAGAAAGAGTCTTTCCAACACTGATAAACACAGAGGCCAACTTTGACATGAAAAGGTGTTCAAACAAGTACAAGATATTCACAATAAGCAGACCTCAGTGCAAGAAAGAGTCTTTCCAACACTGAAAATTGAAAGAGGCCAGCTTTGACATTAAAAGTTGTAAAAACAAGTACAAGATATTAACAATAAGCAGACCTCAGTGCAAGAAAGAGTCTTTCCAACACTGATAAGCACAGAGGCTAACTTTGACATTAAAAGGTGTTCAAACAAGTACAAGATGTTCACAATAAGCAGACCTCAGTGCAAGAAAGAGTCTTTCCAACACTGATAAGCACAGAGGCCAACTTTGACATTAAAAGGTGTAAAAACAAGTACAAGATATTTACAATAAGCAGACCTCAGTGCAAGAAAGAGTCTTTCCAACACTGAAAATTGAAAGAGGCCAACTTTGACATGAAAAGGTGTAAAAACAAGTACAAGATATTTACAATAAGCAGACCTCAGTGCAAGAAAGAGTCTTTCCAACACTGATAAGCACAGAGGCCAACTTTGACATGAAAAGGTGTTCAAACAAGTACAAGATGTTCACAATAAGCAGGCCTCAGTGCAAGAAAAAGAGTTTCCAACACGGAAAAATCACAGAGGCCAACTTTGACATGAAAAGGTGTTCAAACAAGTACAAGATGTTCACAATAAGCAGGCCTCAGTGCAAGAAAAAGAGTTTCCAACACGGAAAAATCACAGAGGCCAACTTTGACATGAAAAGGTGTTCAAACAAGTACAAGATATTTACAATAAGCAGACCTCAGTGCAAGAAAGAGTCTTTCCAACACTGATAAGCACAGAGGCCAACTTTGACATTAAAAGGTGTTCAAACAAATACAAGATATTAACAATAAGCAGACCTCAGTGCAAGAAAGAGTCTTTCCAACACTGATAAGCACAAAGGCCAACTTTGACATGAAAAGGTATTCAAACAAGTACAAGATATTCACAATAAGCAGACCTCAGTGCAAGAAAGAATCTTTCCAACACGGAAAAATCACAGAGGCCAACTTTGACATGAAAAGGTGTTCAAACAAGTACAAGATATTTACAATAAGCAGACCTCAGTGCAAGAAAGAATCTTTCCAACACGGAAAAATCACAGAGGCCAACTTTGACATGAAAAGGTGTAAAAACAAGTACAAGATATTTACAATAAGCAGACCTCAGTGCAAGAAAGAGTCTTACCAACACTGCTAAGCACAGAGGCCAACTTTGACATTAAAAGGTGTAAAAACAAGTACAAGATATTTACAATAAGCAGACCTCATTGCAAGAAAGAGTCTTTCCAACACTGCTAAGCACAGAGGCCAACTTTGACATTAAAAGGTGTAAAAACAAGTACAAGATATTTACAATAAGCAGACCTCAGTGCAAGAAAGAGTCTTTCCAACACTGAAAAAAGCACAGAGGCCAACTTTGACATTAAAAGGTGTAAAAACAAGTACAAGATATTTACAATAAGCAGACCTCAGTGCAAGAAAGAGTCTTTCCAACACTGATGAGCACAGAGGCCAACTTTGACATGAAAAGGTGTTCAAACAAGTACAAGATATTTACAATAAGCAGACCTCAGTGCAAGAAAGAGTCTTTCCAACACTGATAAGCACAGAGGCCAACTTTGACATTAAAAGGTGTAAAAACAAGTACAAGATATTTACAATAAGCAGACCTCAGTGCAAGAAAGAGTCTTTCCAACACTGAAAAAGCACAGAGGCCAACTTTGACATTAAAAGGTGCAAAAACAAGTACAAGATATTTACAATAAGCAAACCTCAGTGCAAGAAAGAGTCTTTCCAACACTGATAAGCACAAAGGCCAACTTTGACATTAAAAGGTGTTCAAACAAATACAAGATATTAACAATAAGCAGACCTCAGTGCAAGAAAGAGTCTTTCCAACACTGCTAAGCACAGAGGCCAACTTTGACATTAAAAGGTTTTCAAACAAATACAAGATATTAACAATAAGCAGACCTCAGTGCAAGAAAGAGTCTTTCCAACACTGAAAATTGAAAGAGGCCAACTTTGACATTAAAAGGTTTTCAAACAAATACAAGATATTAACAATAAGCAGACCTCAGTGCAAGAAAGAGTCTTTCCAACACTGATAAGCACAAAGGCCAACTTTGACATTAAAAGGTGTTCAAACAAGTACAAGATATTTACAATAAGCAGACCTCAGTGCAAGAAAGAGTCTTTCCAACACTGCTAAGCACAGAGGCCAACTTTGACATTAAAAGGTTTTCAAACAAATACAAGATATTAACAATAAGCAGACCTCAGTGCAAGAAAGAGTCTTTCCAACACTGAAAAAGCACAGAGGCCAACTTTGACATTAAAAGGTGCAAAAACAAGTACAAGATATTTACAATAAGCAGGCCTCAGTGCAAGAAAAAGAGTCTTTCCAACACTGAAAATTGAAAGAGGCCAACTTTGACATTAAAAGGTGTAAAAACAAGACAAGTACAAGAAATTTACAATAAGCAGACCTCAGTGCAAGAAAGAGTCTTTCCAACAGTGAAAAAGCACAGAGGCCAACTTTGACATTAAAAGGTGCAAAAACAAGTACAAGATATTTACAATAAGCAGACCTCAGTGCAAGAAAGAGTCTTTCCAACACTGAAAAAGCACAGAGGCCAACTTTGACATTAAAAGGTGTTCAAACAAATACAAGATATTAACAATAAGCAGGCCTCAGTGCAAGAAAGAGTCTGTCCAACACTGATAAGCACAGAGGCCAACTTTGACATTAAAAGGTGTTCAAACAAGTACAAGATATTAACAATAAGCAGACCTCAGTGCAAGAAAGAGTCTGTCCAACACTGATAAGCACAGAGGCCAACTTTGACATTAAAAGGTGTAAAAACAAGTACAAGATATTTACAATAAGCAGACCTCAGTGCAAGAAAGAGTCTTTCCAACACTGAAAAATGAAAGAGGCCAACTTTGACATGAAAAGGTGTAAGAACTAGTACAAGATATTTACAATAAGCAGACCTCAGTGCAAGAAAGAGTCTTTCCAACACTGATAAGCACAGAGGCCAACTTTGACATGAAAAGGTGTAAAAACAAGTACAAGATATTTACAATAAGCAGACCTCAGTGCAAGAAATAGTCTTTCCAACACTGATAAGCACAGAGGCCAACTTTGACATGAAAAGGTGTAAAAACAAGTACAAGATATTTACAATAAGCAGACCTCAGTGCAAGAAAGAGTCTTTCCAACACTGATAAGCACAGAGGCGAACTTTGACATGAAAAGGTGTTCAAACAAGTACAAGATATTCACAATAAGCAGACCTCAGTGCAAGAAAGAGTCTTTCCAACACTGAAAAATGAAAGAGGCCAACTTTGACATTAAAAGGTGTAAAAACAAGTACAAGATATTTACAATAAGCAGGCCTCAGTGCAAGAAAGAGTCTTTCCAACACTGAAAAAGCACAGAGGCCAACTTTGACATGAAAAGGTGTTCAAACAAGTACAAGATGTTCACAATAAGCAGGCCTCAGTGCAAGAAAAAGAGTTTCCAACACGGAAAAATCACAGAGGCCAACTTTGACATTAAAAGGTCTTCAAACAAGTACAAGATATTTACAATAAGCAGACCTCAGTGCAAGAAAGAGTCTGTCCAACACTGATAAGCACAGAGGCCAACTTTGACATTAAAAGGTGTTCAAACAAGTACAAGATATTAACAATAAGCAGACCTCAGTGCAAGAAAGAGTCTTTCCAACACTGATAAGCACAGAGGCCAACTTTGACATTAAAAGGTGTAAAAACAAGTACAAGATATTTACAATAAGCAGACCTCAGTGCAAGAAAGAGTCTTTCCAACACTGATAAGCACAGAGGCCAACTTTGACATTAAAAGGTGTAAAAACAAGTACAAAATATTTACAATAAGCAGACCTCAGTGCAAGAAAGAGTCTTTCCAACACTGATAAGCACAGAGGCCAACTTTGACATGAAAAGGTGTAAAAACAAGTACAAAATATTTACAATAAGCAAGCCTCAGTGCAAGAAAGAGGCTTTCCACCACTAAATAAGCACAGAGGCCAACTTTGACATTAAAAGGTGTTCAAACAAGTACAAGATATTTACAATAAGCAAACCTCAGTGCAAGAAAGAGTCTTTCCAACACTGATAAGCACAGAGGCCAACTTTGACATTAAAAGGTGTAAAAACAAGTACAAGATATTTACAATAAGCAGACCTCAGTGCAAGAAAGAGTCTTTCCAACACGGAAAAATCACAGAGGCCAACTTTGACATGAAAAGGTGTTCAAACAAGTACAAGATATTCACAATAAGCAGACCTCAGTGCAAGAAAAAGAGTTTCCAACACGGAAAAATCACAGAGGCCAACTTTGACATGAAAAGGTGCAAAAACAAGTACAAGATATTTACAATAAGCAGACCTCAGCGCAAGAAAGAGTCTTTCCAACACTGATAAACACAGAGGCCAACTTTGACATGAAAAGGTGTAAAAACAAGTACAAGATATTTACAATAAGCAGACCTCAGTGCAAGAAAGAGTCTTTCCAACACTGATAAGCACAGAGGCCAACTTTGACATGAAAAGGTGTTCAAACAAGTACAAGATGTTCACAATAAGCAGGCCTCAGTGCAAGAAAAAGAGTTTCCAACACGGAAAAATCACAGAGGCCAACTTTGACATGAAAAGGTGTTCAAACAAGTACAAGATGTTCACAATAAGCAGGCCTCAGTGCAAGAAAAAGAGTTTCCAACACGGAAAAATCACAGAGGCCAACTTTGACATGAAAAGGTGTTCAAACAAGTACAAGATATTTACAATAAGCAGACCTCAGTGCAAGAAAGAGTCTTTCCAACACTGATAAGCACAGAGGCCAACTTTGACATTAAAAGGTGTTCAAACAAATACAAGATATTAACAATAAGCAGACCTCAGTGCAAGAAAGAGTCTTTCCAACACTGATAAGCACAAAGGCCAACTTTGACATGAAAAGGTATTCAAACAAGTACAAGATATTCACAATAAGCAGACCTCAGTGCAAGAAAGAATCTTTCCAACACGGAAAAATCACAGAGGCCAACTTTGACATGAAAAGGTGTTCAAACAAGTACAAGATATTTACAATAAGCAGACCTCAGTGCAAGAAAGAATCTTTCCAACACGGAAAAATCACAGAGGCCAACTTTGACATGAAAAGGTGTAAAAACAAGTACAAGATATTTACAATAAGCAGACCTCAGTGCAAGAAAGAGTCTTACCAACACTGCTAAGCACAGAGGCCAACTTTGACATTAAAAGGTGTAAAAACAAGTACAAGATATTTACAATAAGCAGACCTCATTGCAAGAAAGAGTCTTTCCAACACTGCTAAGCACAGAGGCCAACTTTGACATTAAAAGGTGTAAAAACAAGTACAAGATATTTACAATAAGCAGACCTCAGTGCAAGAAAGAGTCTTTCCAACACTGAAAAAAGCACAGAGGCCAACTTTGACATTAAAAGGTGTAAAAACAAGTACAAGATATTTACAATAAGCAGACCTCAGTGCAAGAAAGAGTCTTTCCAACACTGATGAGCACAGAGGCCAACTTTGACATGAAAAGGTGTTCAAACAAGTACAAGATATTTACAATAAGCAGACCTCAGTGCAAGAAAGAGTCTTTCCAACACTGATAAGCACAGAGGCCAACTTTGACATTAAAAGGTGTAAAAACAAGTACAAGATATTTACAATAAGCAGACCTCAGTGCAAGAAAGAGTCTTTCCAACACTGAAAAAGCACAGAGGCCAACTTTGACATTAAAAGGTGCAAAAACAAGTACAAGATATTTACAATAAGCAAACCTCAGTGCAAGAAAGAGTCTTTCCAACACTGATAAGCACAAAGGCCAACTTTGACATTAAAAGGTGTTCAAACAAATACAAGATATTAACAATAAGCAGACCTCAGTGCAAGAAAGAGTCTTTCCAACACTGAAAATTGAAAGAGGCCAACTTTGACATTAAAAGGTTTTCAAACAAATACAAGATATTAACAATAAGCAGACCTCAGTGCAAGAAAGAGTCTTTCCAACACTGATAAGCACAAAGGCCAACTTTGACATTAAAAGGTGTTCAAACAAGTACAAGATATTTACAATAAGCAGACCTCAGTGCAAGAAAGAGTCTTTCCAACACTGCTAAGCACAGAGGCCAACTTTGACATTAAAAGGTTTTCAAACAAATACAAGATATTAACAATAAGCAGACCTCAGTGCAAGAAAGAGTCTTTCCAACACTGAAAAAGCACAGAGGCCAACTTTGACATTAAAAGGTGCAAAAACAAGTACAAGATATTTACAATAAGCAGGCCTCAGTGCAAGAAAAAGAGTCTTTCCAACACTGAAAATTGAAAGAGGCCAACTTTGACATTAAAAGGTGTAAAAACAAGACAAGTACAAGAAATTTACAATAAGCAGACCTCAGTGCAAGAAAGAGTCTTTCCAACAGTGAAAAAGCACAGAGGCCAACTTTGACATTAAAAGGTGTTCAAACAAATACAAGATATTAACAATAAGCAGGCCTCAGTGCAAGAAAGAGTCTGTCCAACACTGATAAGCACAGAGGCCAACTTTGACATTAAAAGGTGTTCAAACAAGTACAAGATATTAACAATAAGCAGACCTCAGTGCAAGAAAGAGTCTTTCCAACACTGATGAGGACAGAGGCTAACTTTGACATTAAAAGGTGTAAAAACAAGTACAAGATATTTACAATAAGCAGACCTCAGTGCAAGAAAGAGTCTTTCCAACACTGAAAAATGAAAGAGGCCAACTTTGACATGAAAAGGTGTTCAAACAAGTACAAGATGTTCACAATAAGCAGGCCTCAGTGCAAGAAAAAGAGTTTCCAACACGGAAAAATCACAGAGGCCAACTTTGACATTAAAAGGTCTTCAAACAAGTACAAGATATTTACAATAAGCAGACCTCAGTGCAAGAAAGAGTCTGTCCAACACTGATAAGCACAGAGGCCAACTTTGACATTAAAAGGTGTTCAAACAAGTACAAGATATTAACAATAAGCAGACCTCAGTGCAAGAAAGAGTCTTTCCAACACTGAAAAAGCACAGAGGCCAACTTTGACATTAAAAGGTGTAAAAACAAGTACAAGATATTTACAATAAGCAGACCTCAGTGCAAGAAAGAGTCTTTCCAACACTGATAAGCACAGAGGCCAACTTTGACATTAAAAGGTGTAAAAACAAGTACAAAATATTTACAATAAGCAAGCCTCAGTGCAAGAAAGAGGCTTTCCACCACTAAATAAGCACAGAGGCCAACTTTGACATTAAAAGGTGTTCAAACAAGTACAAGATATTTACAATAAGCAAACCTCAGTGCAAGAAAGAGTCTTTCCAACACTGATAAGCACAGAGGCCAACTTTGACATTAAAAGGTGTAAAAACAAGTACAAGATATTTACAATAAGCAGACCTCAGTGCAAGAAAGAGTCTTTCCAACACGGAAAAATCACAGAGGCCAACTTTGACATGAAAAGGTGTTCAAACAAGTACAAGATATTCACAATAAGCAGACCTCAGTGCAAGAAAAAGAGTTTCCAACACGGAAAAATCACAGAGGCCAACTTTGACATGAAAAGGTGCAAAAACAAGTACAAGATATTTACAATAAGCAGACCTCAGCGCAAGAAAGAGTCTTTCCAACACTGATAAACACAGAGGCCAACTTTGACATGAAAAGGTGTAAAAACAAGTACAAGATATTTACAATAAGCAGACCTCAGCCCAAGAAAGAGTCTTTCCAACACTGATAAGCACAGAGGCCAACTTTGACATGAAAAGGTGTTCAAACAAGTACAAGATATTTACAATAAGCAGACCTCAGTGCAAGAAAGAGTCTTTCCAACACTGATAAGCACAGAGGCCAACTTTGACATGAAAAGGTGTAAAAACAAGTACAAGATATTTACAATAAGCAGACCTCAGTGCAAGAAAGAGTCTTTCCAACACTGATGAGCACAGAGGCAGACTTTGACATTAAGAGGTGTTCAAACAAGTACAAGATATTTACAATAAGCAGACCTCAGTGCAAGAAAGAGTCTTTCCAACAAGGAAAAATCACAGAGGCCAACTTTGACATGAAAAGGTGTTCAAACAAGTACAAGATGTTCACAATAAGCAGGCCTCAGTGCAAGAAAAAGAGTTTCCAACACGGAAAAATCACAGAGGCCAACTTTGACATTAAAAGGTCTTCAAACAAGTACAAGATATTTACAATAAGCAGACCTCAGTGCAAGAAAGAGTCTGTCCAACACTGATAAGCACAGAGGCCAACTTTGACATTAAAAGGTGTTCAAACAAGTACAAGATATTAACAATAAGCAGACCTCAGTGCAAGAAAGAGTCTTTCCAACACTGAAAAAGCACAGAGGCCAACTTTGACATTAAAAGGTGTAAAAACAAGTACAAGATATTTACAATAAGCAGACCTCAGTGCAAGAAAGAGTCTTTCCAACACTGATAAGCACAGAGGCCAACTTTGACATTAAAAGGTGTAAAAACAAGTACAAAATATTTACAATAAGCAAGCCTCAGTGCAAGAAAGAGGCTTTCCACCACTAAATAAGCACAGAGGCCAACTTTGACATTAAAAGGTGTTCAAACAAGTACAAGATATTTACAATAAGCAAACCTCAGTGCAAGAAAGAGTCTTTCCAACACTGATAAGCACAGAGGCCAACTTTGACATTAAAAGGTGTAAAAACAAGTACAAGATATTTACAATAAGCAGACCTCAGTGCAAGAAAGAGTCTTTCCAACACGGAAAAATCACAGAGGCCAACTTTGACATGAAAAGGTGTTCAAACAAGTACAAGATATTCACAATAAGCAGACCTCAGTGCAAGAAAAAGAGTTTCCAACACGGAAAAATCACAGAGGCCAACTTTGACATGAAAAGGTGCAAAAACAAGTACAAGATATTTACAATAAGCAGACCTCAGCGCAAGAAAGAGTCTTTCCAACACTGATAAACACAGAGGCCAACTTTGACATGAAAAGGTGTAAAAACAAGTACAAGATATTTACAATAAGCAGACCTCAGCCCAAGAAAGAGTCTTTCCAACACTGATAAGCACAGAGGCCAACTTTGACATGAAAAGGTGTTCAAACAAGTACAAGATATTTACAATAAGCAGACCTCAGTGCAAGAAAGAGTCTTTCCAACACTGATAAGCACAGAGGCCAACTTTGACATGAAAAGGTGTAAAAACAAGTACAAGATATTTACAATAAGCAGACCTCAGTGCAAGAAAGAGTCTTTCCAACACTGATGAGCACAGAGGCAGACTTTGACATTAAGAGGTGTTCAAACAAGTACAAGATATTTACAATAAGCAGACCTCAGTGCAAGAAAGAGTCTTTCCAACAAGGAAAAATCACAGAGGCCAACTTTGACATGAAAAGGTGTTCAAACAAGTACAAGTAGAGCTGGGCGATATAACGATAACGATATGTATCGCGATATAACTTTTACTCGATAGAGAAATTAAACTATCGCGATAGACCTCGCCGCTCTTGTCCTCTTAAAAAAAAAAAAAAGAAAAAAAAAAGTCATCCAATCCAAATTAAGTAGCGCAGAGCCGAACCAATCACAGCCGCAGCGTCACGTCACGTGACTTGTTACGTACAGCACAAGTGCCAAGGCGCACGTGCGTATTTGTTTGTGAAGCAGCTAGCAGCTAACCGCCGTGTCGACTGGGTGATGGAGAAAATGAGTGCACCAAGTAGAGAAAAATCAACCGAGAGAACGGAAGAGAACACAGATGACAGCTCGAATGCCGAAGAGATTGTCGAAAGGAAGGGCCGGAAAAGTTCCGTAGTGTGGAGATATTTCGGCTATTTGAAGTCCGACAAAAAACAGAGTAGCACGCACTGTAAGTTGTGCCGACAGCATGTTCCCACCAAGACTGGAAATACAACTAACCTGTTTCATCACCTGAAGCAGTGCCACCCACAAGAGCACGCTCAATCTCTGACTGAAAGTGCTAATTTGTCATCGAAAACAACCGGGGGAATCCCTGCGAAGCAGCAACAGTCAATTGAGTCGGCTTTCTCCAGCGTCTTACCATATGACAAAAAAGCTAAGAGACATAGCGACATAACGAATGCCATAGCCTACTGTCTTGCTAAAGACATGCTACCAATAAACACGGTCGAAAATGAAGGATTCAAGCAGCTAATTAAGGTACTGGATCCTCGTTACCAACTCCCTGGACGTAAACATTTCTCTCAGATAGCGCTTCCAATGCTATATAGAGAGTGCCGTGAGGCTGTTGAGAAGGAGCTACAAACTGTATCGTTCTTCGCTACTACATCCGACATGTGGTCAAGTCGCACGTCAGAACCTTACCTTAGCCTTACTGCCCACTATATCGACCAAGACTGGAATCTGAAAAGCAAATGTCTTCAAGCTGCCTACCTTCCCGACGACCACACGGGTGAAGTAATTGCATTAGGACTGTCAGAAGCGCTTGCATCCTGGGGACTGAGTGAAGACAAACAAGTCTGCATCACAACCGATAGTGGGACAAATATAGTGAAGGCCACATCCCTGAATAACTGGACCCGGCTGCAGTGCTTCGGACATCGACTTCACTCAGCTATCGGTAAGTTGGGAAGCAGAATAAAATTAAAAATGCCTCTTTTAATTGTGTTTTTGAGCCCATGTAAACATATTAAAAGCTAGAGATCTAAATCACTTCAATGGTTATTGTTAAAAAATAAACATCAGAAAGAATATTCTTCATGTCAGCCTATTTATTTGAGGTAATAGTTGCTGTTGGCATGCATAATAGGCAAATATTCAGTCACTCTTCAGTGTAAATCAAGTTGACAAAATGTGCCAAATAAAATTTAGAATTTTGGGGTTCTATCAGGATCCCAATTGGCTAATACAGAACCTCAGCTCTTTAAGAACAAGTGATGAAAACGTCAAACAATGATGTTGATAACACCAGCCTCTGTCACCTTTTTAAATATAAGAAAAAAAAATTTGGTCATTCTGTCAGCAAAATTTAAAAAAGTAAAAGTACAATCATAGCAAGTAAATGTGTTTTCAGGGCAGTGAAATTTATTTGTGACTGGAAAAAAAAATCAAAAATCTTAAATTAAATTCTGAGGTTAATATGTGCTATTATTTACCTTTTTATCCACAGAAAAAGCCGGCAAAGACAAGAGGATGGAGCGAGCTGTGGCCGTGTGTAAGAGAGTGGTGGCCACCTTCAGTTTCTCTTGGAAGAAGAAAAGGGAATTAGCTGCTGCTCAGGAGGAGCTTCACCTACCCCAGCACAAGTTAGTGACAGAGTCGCCCACCAGGTGGGGCTCACGCCAAAAAATGGTTGGGAGGGTTCTGGAGCAACATAAAGCTATCTCTCAGGTCCTCAGTGCAGATAAGAAGACCAGGCACTTGGTTCCCTCCTGGCAAGATCTAGATGTTCTGGAGTCTGTGCATGTGGCCCTGAACCCACTACTGGAATTCACAGATTCACTTTCTGGAGAGTGTTACGTGAGTGTGTCCTACCTCAAGCCGATGCTTCACCTTTTCAGAACACAGATTCTGAAACCATCTGAGGTTGAAACACAACTTACAAAAGACCTTAAGATGACAGTCATGACATACCTTGATGAAAAGTACAATGACCAGATTACAAATGAACTGCTTGATGTTGCAACCCTGCTAGATCCGCGCTTCAAAGTACAATACATTAATGCAGAACACGTTGATGCCATCAAAATGAGAGCAGTGTATGAGATGTTGGGGCAAATTGAGCACCCATCCACTTCAGCTGGAACGGAGGAAACAGAAGATGGTGGAGCTGCTGCAGTACTACCAACCCAGAAGAAACAGAGAAAGTCACTGGGCAGTTTCTTTAAGAAATCCCACCCCACCAGCACAGGGCTCACTGAGAAAGAGACAGTTGAAAAGGAGCTTGAAAAGTACTTGCTGGCACCTGATGCAGACAGTGAAATGGACCCACTTGAGTGGTGGAAAATCAACAACAGAAGCTTCCCAAGAGTTAGCTGCCTGGCAAAGCGCTACCTGAGCATCCCCGCAACCAGCAGCCCCTCTGAGAGGGTATTTAGTACAGGGGGTAATATTGTGACTTGCCACAGGGCCGCTTTAAAGCCTGAAGCAGTGGATAGACTTGTCTTCCTGTCCCACAACCTGTAGGCTTTTTTCAGACTAAAGTTTATATATATATATATATATATATATGTGTGTGTGTGTGTTGCACCTTGGATGTGTACCTAGGATTTAAAGAATGTTCTGTTAGCATCTTTATTTTAAAACTGTTGGAAAAGCTCAGCTATACAACAAGGAGAGTGAGAATTTCCTTTTAGTTCTCAGTTCATTTGATATTGACATTGACAAAAGTTAGTCAATTTTGTCTGTTCTTCTGTAAAAAAAAAAACCTAAGATTTATTTTTAGAATTAATATTTTGTTTCTAAGTGGAAGTGACAATTTAGTAGTCTGTTTTGTTTGTTCTATTTTCAAACTTAAACGCTTTAGCGGCTGCTTTTTGTTTAGTTTGCAATATTTGCCTTTATTTATTTGAAACTGAAGTCTCATTTTCCTTAAGTACATCTGCCCTGTTTAACTTATTATGGTAAATAAATATTTAAATCAAAACAAGCGGCTGATTATTTCACATTTTACTTGTGAGCAACGGCACATTTAAATCTTACAAATTTAGTTATTTGGCTTATATCGTGATATATATCGTTATCGCCTGAAATGAAAAAAACATATCGTGATATGGAAAAATCTCATATCGCCCAGCTCTAAGTACAAGATATTTACAATAAGCAGACCTCAGTACAAGAAAGAGTCTTTCCAACACTGATAAACACAGAGGCCAACTTTGACATTAAAAGGTGTAAAAACAAGTACAAGATATTTACAATAAGCAGACCTCAGTACAAGAAAGAGTCTTTCCAACACCGAAAAATGAAAGAGGCCAACTTTGACATGAAAAGGTGTAAAAACAAGTACAAGATATTTACAATAAGCAGACCTCAGTGCAAGAAAGAGTCTTTCCAACACTGATAAACACAGAGGCCAACTTTGACATGAAAAGGTGTAAAAACAAGTACAAGATATTTACAATAAGCAGACCTCAGTGCAAGAAAGAGTCTTTCCAACACTGATAAACACAGAGGCCAACTTTGACATTAAAAGGTGTAAAAACAAGTACAAGATATTTACAATAAGCAGACCTCAGTACAAGAAAGAGTCTTTCCAACACCGAAAAATGAAAGAGGCCAACTTTGACATGAAAAGGTGTAAAAACAAGTACAAGATATTTACAATAAGCAGACCTCAGTGCAAGAAAGAGTCTTTCCAACACTGATAAACACAGAGGCCAACTTTGACATGAAAAGGTGTAAAAACAAGTACAAGATATTTACAATAAGCAGACCTCAGTGCAAGAAAGAGTCTTTCCAACACTGATAAGGACAGAGGCCAACTTTGACATGAAAAGGTGTAAAAACAAGTACAAGATATTTACAATAAGCAGACCTCAGCGCAAGAAAGAGTCTTTCCAACACTGATAAACACAGAGGCCAACTTTGACATGAAAAGGTGTAAAAACAAGTACAAGATATTTACAATAAGCAGACCTCAGTGCAAGAAAGAGTCTTTCCAACACTGAAAAATGAAAGAGGCCAACTTTGACATGAAAAGGTGTAAAAACAAGTACAAGATATTTACAATAAGCAGACCTCAGTACAAGAAAGAGTCTTTCCAACACCGAAAAATGAAAGAGGCCAACTTTGACATGAAAAGGTGTAAAAACAAGTACAAGATATTTACAATAAGCAGACCTCAGTGCAAGAAAGAGTCTTTCCAACACCGAAAAATGAAAGAGGCCAACTTTGACATGAAAAGGTGTAAAAACAAGTACAAGATGTTCACAATAAGCAGACCTCAGCGCAAGAAAGAGTCTTTCCAACACTGATAAACACAGAGGCCAACTTTGACATGAAAAGGTGTAAAAACAAGTACAAGATATTTACAATAAGCAGACCTCAGTGCAAGAAAGAGTCTTTCCAACACCGAAAAATGAAAGAGGCCAACTTTGACATGAAAAGGTGTAAAAACAAGTACAAGATATTTACAATAAGCAGACCTCAGCGCAAGAAAGAGTCTTTCCAACACTGATAAGCACAGAGGCCAACTTTGACATGAAAAGGTGTTCAAACAAGTACAAGATATTTACAATAAGCAGACCTCAGTGCAAGAAAGAGTCTTTCCAACACTGATAAGCACAGAGGCCAACTTTGACATGAAAAGGTGTAAAAACAAGTACAAGATATTTACAATAAGCAGACCTCAGTGCAAGAAAGAGTCTTTCCAACACTGATGAGCACAGAGGCCAACTTTGACATGAAAAGGTGTAAAAACAAGTACAAGATATTTACAATAAGCAGACCTCAGTGCAAGAAAGAGTCTTTCCAACACTGAAAAAGCACAGAGGCCAACTTTGACATTAAAAGGTGTAAAAACAAGTACAAGATATTTACAATAAGCAGACCTCAGTGCAAGAAAGAGTCTTTCCAACACTGATAAGCACAGAGGCTAACTTTGACATTAAAAGGTGTAAAAACAAGTACAAGATATTTACAATAAGCAGACCTCAGTGCAAGAAAGAGTCTTTCCAACAAGGAAAAATCACAGAGGCCAACTTTGACATGAAAAGGTGTTCAAACAAGTACAAGATATTTATAATAAGCAGACCTCAGTGCAAGAAAAAGAGTCTTTCCAACACTGATAAGCACAGAGGCCAACTTTGACATTAAGAGGTGTTCAAACAAGTACAAGATATTTACAATAAGCAGACCTCAGTGCAAGAAAGAGTCTTTCCAACACTGAAAAAGCACAGAGGCGAACTTTGACATTAAAAGGTGCAAAAACAAGTACAAGATATTTACAATAAGCAGACCTCAGTGCAAGAAAGAGTCTTTCCAACACTGAAAAATGAAAGAGGCCAACTTTGACATTAAAAGGTGTAAAAACAAGTACAAGATATTTACAATAAGCAGACCTCAGTACAAGAAAGAGTCTTTCCAACACCGAAAAATGAAAGAGGCCAACTTTGACATGAAAAGGTGTAAAAACAAGTACAAGATATTCACAATAAGCAGACCTCAGTGCAAGAAAGAGTCTTTCCAACACTGATAAGCACAGAGGCCAACTTTGACATTAAAAGGTGTAAAAACAAGTACAAGATATTTACAATAAGCAGACCTCAGTGCAAGAAAGAGTCTTTCCAACACTGATAAGCACAGAGGCCAACTTTGACATTAAAAGGTGTTCAAACAAGTACAAGATATTAACAATAAGCAGACCTCAGTGCAAGAAAGAGTCTTTCGAACACTGAATAAGCACAGAGGCCAACTTTGACATTAAAAGGTGTTCAAACAAGTACAAGATATTAACAATAAGCAGACCTCAGTGCAAGAAAGAGTCTTTCCAACACTGATAAGCACAGAGGCCAACTTTGACATTAAAAGGTGTTCAAACAAGTACAAGATATTTACAATAAGCAAGCCTCAGTGCAAGAAAGAGTCTTTCCAACACTGATAAGCACAGAGGCCAACTTTGACATTAAAAGGTGTAAAAACAAGTACAAGATATTTACAATAAGCAGACCTCAGTACAAGAAAGAGTCTTTCCAACACCGAAAAATGAAAGAGGCCAACTTTGACATGAAAAGGTGTAAAAACAAGTACAAGATATTTACAATAAGCAGACCTCAGTGCAAGAAAGAGTCTTTCCAACACGGAAAAATCACAGAGGCCAACTTTGACATGAAAAGGTGTTCAAACAAGTACAAGATATTCACAATAAGCAGACCTCAGTGCAAGAAAGATTCTTTCCAACACTGATAAGCACAGAGGCCAACTTTGACATTAAAAGGTGTAAAAACAAGTACAAGATATTTACAATAAGCAGACCTCAGTACAAGAAAGAGTCTTTCCAACACCGAAAAATGAAAGAGGCCAACTTTGACATGAAAAGGTGTAAAAACAAGTACAAGATATTTACAATAAGCAGACCTCAGTGCAAGAAAGAGTCTTTCCAACACTGATAAACACAGAGGCCAACTTTGACATTAAAAGGTGTAAAAACAAGTACAAGATATTTACAATAAGCAGACCTCAGTACAAGAAAGAGTCTTTCCAACACCGAAAAATGAAAGAGGCCAACTTTGACATGAAAAGGTGTAAAAACAAGTACAAGATATTTACAATAAGCAGACCTCAGTGCAAGAAAGAGTCTTTCCAACACGGAAAAATCACAGAGGCCAACTTTGACATGAAAAGGTGTTCAAACAAGTACAAGATATTCACAATAAGCAGACCTCAGTGCAAGAAAGATTCTTTCCAACACTGATAAGCACAGAGGCCAACTTTGACATGAAAAGGTATTAGAACAAGTACAAGATATTTACAATAAGCAGACCTCAGTTCAAGAAAGAGTCTTTCCAACACTGAAAATTGAAAGAGGCCAACTTTGACATTAAAAGTTGTAAAAACAAGTACAAGATATTTACAATAAGCAGACCTCAGTGCAAGAAAGAGTCTTTCCAACACTGATAAACACAGAGGCCAACTTTGACATGAAAAGGTGTTCAAACAAGTACAAGATATTCACAATAAGCAGACCTCAGTGCAAGAAAGAGTCTTTCCAACACTGAAAATTGAAAGAGGCCAGCTTTGACATTAAAAGTTGTAAAAACAAGTACAAGATATTAACAATAAGCAGACCTCAGTGCAAGAAAGAGTCTTTCCAACACTGATAAGCACAGAGGCTAACTTTGACATTAAAAGGTGTTCAAACAAGTACAAGATGTTCACAATAAGCAGACCTCAGTGCAAGAAAGAGTCTTTCCAACACTGATAAGCACAGAGGCCAACTTTGACATTAAAAGGTGTAAAAACAAGTACAAGATATTTACAATAAGCAGACCTCAGTGCAAGAAAGAGTCTTTCCAACACTGAAAATTGAAAGAGGCCAACTTTGACATGAAAAGGTGTAAAAACAAGTACAAGATATTTACAATAAGCAGACCTCAGTGCAAGAAAGAGTCTTTCCAACACTGATAAGCACAGAGGCCAACTTTGACATGAAAAGGTGTTCAAACAAGTACAAGATGTTCACAATAAGCAGGCCTCAGTGCAAGAAAAAGAGTTTCCAACACGGAAAAATCACAGAGGCCAACTTTGACATGAAAAGGTGTTCAAACAAGTACAAGATGTTCACAATAAGCAGGCCTCAGTGCAAGAAAAAGAGTTTCCAACACGGAAAAATCACAGAGGCCAACTTTGACATGAAAAGGTGTTCAAACAAGTACAAGATATTTACAATAAGCAGACCTCAGTGCAAGAAAGAGTCTTTCCAACACTGATAAGCACAGAGGCCAACTTTGACATTAAAAGGTGTTCAAACAAATACAAGATATTAACAATAAGCAGACCTCAGTGCAAGAAAGAGTCTTTCCAACACTGATAAGCACAAAGGCCAACTTTGACATGAAAAGGTATTCAAACAAGTACAAGATATTCACAATAAGCAGACCTCAGTGCAAGAAAGAATCTTTCCAACACGGAAAAATCACAGAGGCCAACTTTGACATGAAAAGGTGTTCAAACAAGTACAAGATATTTACAATAAGCAGACCTCAGTGCAAGAAAGAATCTTTCCAACACGGAAAAATCACAGAGGCCAACTTTGACATGAAAAGGTGTAAAAACAAGTACAAGATATTTACAATAAGCAGACCTCAGTGCAAGAAAGAGTCTTACCAACACTGCTAAGCACAGAGGCCAACTTTGACATTAAAAGGTGTAAAAACAAGTACAAGATATTTACAATAAGCAGACCTCATTGCAAGAAAGAGTCTTTCCAACACTGCTAAGCACAGAGGCCAACTTTGACATTAAAAGGTGTAAAAACAAGTACAAGATATTTACAATAAGCAGACCTCAGTGCAAGAAAGAGTCTTTCCAACACTGAAAAAAGCACAGAGGCCAACTTTGACATTAAAAGGTGTAAAAACAAGTACAAGATATTTACAATAAGCAGACCTCAGTGCAAGAAAGAGTCTTTCCAACACTGATGAGCACAGAGGCCAACTTTGACATGAAAAGGTGTTCAAACAAGTACAAGATATTTACAATAAGCAGACCTCAGTGCAAGAAAGAGTCTTTCCAACACTGATAAGCACAGAGGCCAACTTTGACATTAAAAGGTGTAAAAACAAGTACAAGATATTTACAATAAGCAGACCTCAGTGCAAGAAAGAGTCTTTCCAACACTGAAAAAGCACAGAGGCCAACTTTGACATTAAAAGGTGCAAAAACAAGTACAAGATATTTACAATAAGCAAACCTCAGTGCAAGAAAGAGTCTTTCCAACACTGATAAGCACAAAGGCCAACTTTGACATTAAAAGGTGTTCAAACAAATACAAGATATTAACAATAAGCAGACCTCAGTGCAAGAAAGAGTCTTTCCAACACTGCTAAGCACAGAGGCCAACTTTGACATTAAAAGGTTTTCAAACAAATACAAGATATTAACAATAAGCAGACCTCAGTGCAAGAAAGAGTCTTTCCAACACTGAAAATTGAAAGAGGCCAACTTTGACATTAAAAGGTTTTCAAACAAATACAAGATATTAACAATAAGCAGACCTCAGTGCAAGAAAGAGTCTTTCCAACACTGATAAGCACAAAGGCCAACTTTGACATTAAAAGGTGTTCAAACAAGTACAAGATATTTACAATAAGCAGACCTCAGTGCAAGAAAGAGTCTTTCCAACACTGCTAAGCACAGAGGCCAACTTTGACATTAAAAGGTTTTCAAACAAATACAAGATATTAACAATAAGCAGACCTCAGTGCAAGAAAGAGTCTTTCCAACACTGAAAAAGCACAGAGGCCAACTTTGACATTAAAAGGTGCAAAAACAAGTACAAGATATTTACAATAAGCAGGCCTCAGTGCAAGAAAAAGAGTCTTTCCAACACTGAAAATTGAAAGAGGCCAACTTTGACATTAAAAGGTGTAAAAACAAGACAAGTACAAGAAATTTACAATAAGCAGACCTCAGTGCAAGAAAGAGTCTTTCCAACACTGATAAGCACAGAGGCCAACTTTGACATTAAAAGGTGTAAAAACAAGTACAAGATATTTACAATAAGCAGACCTCAGTGCAAGAAAGAGTCTTTCCAACACTGAAAATTGAAAGAGGCCAACTTTGACATGAAAAGGTGTAAAAACAAGTACAAGATATTTACAATAAGCAGACCTCAGTGCAAGAAAGAGTCTTTCCAACACTGATAAGCACAGAGGCCAACTTTGACATGAAAAGGTGTTCAAACAAGTACAAGATGTTCACAATAAGCAGGCCTCAGTGCAAGAAAAAGAGTTTCCAACACGGAAAAATCACAGAGGCCAACTTTGACATGAAAAGGTGTTCAAACAAGTACAAGATGTTCACAATAAGCAGGCCTCAGTGCAAGAAAAAGAGTTTCCAACACGGAAAAATCACAGAGGCCAACTTTGACATGAAAAGGTGTTCAAACAAGTACAAGATATTTACAATAAGCAGACCTCAGTGCAAGAAAGAGTCTTTCCAACACTGATAAGCACAGAGGCCAACTTTGACATTAAAAGGTGTTCAAACAAATACAAGATATTAACAATAAGCAGACCTCAGTGCAAGAAAGAGTCTTTCCAACACTGATAAGCACAAAGGCCAACTTTGACATGAAAAGGTATTCAAACAAGTACAAGATATTCACAATAAGCAGACCTCAGTGCAAGAAAGAATCTTTCCAACACGGAAAAATCACAGAGGCCAACTTTGACATGAAAAGGTGTTCAAACAAGTACAAGATATTTACAATAAGCAGACCTCAGTGCAAGAAAGAATCTTTCCAACACGGAAAAATCACAGAGGCCAACTTTGACATGAAAAGGTGTAAAAACAAGTACAAGATATTTACAATAAGCAGACCTCAGTGCAAGAAAGAGTCTTACCAACACTGCTAAGCACAGAGGCCAACTTTGACATTAAAAGGTGTAAAAACAAGTACAAGATATTTACAATAAGCAGACCTCATTGCAAGAAAGAGTCTTTCCAACACTGCTAAGCACAGAGGCCAACTTTGACATTAAAAGGTGTAAAAACAAGTACAAGATATTTACAATAAGCAGACCTCAGTGCAAGAAAGAGTCTTTCCAACACTGAAAAAAGCACAGAGGCCAACTTTGACATTAAAAGGTGTAAAAACAAGTACAAGATATTTACAATAAGCAGACCTCAGTGCAAGAAAGAGTCTTTCCAACACTGATGAGCACAGAGGCCAACTTTGACATGAAAAGGTGTTCAAACAAGTACAAGATATTTACAATAAGCAGACCTCAGTGCAAGAAAGAGTCTTTCCAACACTGATAAGCACAGAGGCCAACTTTGACATTAAAAGGTGTAAAAACAAGTACAAGATATTTACAATAAGCAGACCTCAGTGCAAGAAAGAGTCTTTCCAACACTGAAAAAGCACAGAGGCCAACTTTGACATTAAAAGGTGCAAAAACAAGTACAAGATATTTACAATAAGCAAACCTCAGTGCAAGAAAGAGTCTTTCCAACACTGATAAGCACAAAGGCCAACTTTGACATTAAAAGGTGTTCAAACAAATACAAGATATTAACAATAAGCAGACCTCAGTGCAAGAAAGAGTCTTTCCAACACTGCTAAGCACAGAGGCCAACTTTGACATTAAAAGGTTTTCAAACAAATACAAGATATTAACAATAAGCAGACCTCAGTGCAAGAAAGAGTCTTTCCAACACTGAAAATTGAAAGAGGCCAACTTTGACATTAAAAGGTTTTCAAACAAATACAAGATATTAACAATAAGCAGACCTCAGTGCAAGAAAGAGTCTTTCCAACACTGATAAGCACAAAGGCCAACTTTGACATTAAAAGGTGTTCAAACAAGTACAAGATATTTACAATAAGCAGACCTCAGTGCAAGAAAGAGTCTTTCCAACACTGCTAAGCACAGAGGCCAACTTTGACATTAAAAGGTTTTCAAACAAATACAAGATATTAACAATAAGCAGACCTCAGTGCAAGAAAGAGTCTTTCCAACACTGAAAAAGCACAGAGGCCAACTTTGACATTAAAAGGTGCAAAAACAAGTACAAGATATTTACAATAAGCAGGCCTCAGTGCAAGAAAAAGAGTCTTTCCAACACTGAAAATTGAAAGAGGCCAACTTTGACATTAAAAGGTGTAAAAACAAGACAAGTACAAGAAATTTACAATAAGCAGACCTCAGTGCAAGAAAGAGTCTTTCCAACAGTGAAAAAGCACAGAGGCCAACTTTGACATTAAAAGGTGCAAAAACAAGTACAAGATATTTACAATAAGCAGACCTCAGTGCAAGAAAGAGTCTTTCCAACACTGAAAAAGCACAGAGGCCAACTTTGACATTAAAAGGTGTTCAAACAAATACAAGATATTAACAATAAGCAGGCCTCAGTGCAAGAAAGAGTCTGTCCAACACTGATAAGCACAGAGGCCAACTTTGACATTAAAAGGTGTTCAAACAAGTACAAGATATTAACAATAAGCAGACCTCAGTGCAAGAAAGAGTCTGTCCAACACTGATAAGCACAGAGGCCAACTTTGACATTAAAAGGTGTAAAAACAAGTACAAGATATTTACAATAAGCAGACCTCAGTGCAAGAAAGAGTCTTTCCAACACTGAAAAATGAAAGAGGCCAACTTTGACATGAAAAGGTGTAAGAACTAGTACAAGATATTTACAATAAGCAGACCTCAGTGCAAGAAAGAGTCTTTCCAACACTGATAAGCACAGAGGCCAACTTTGACATGAAAAGGTGTAAAAACAAGTACAAGATATTTACAATAAGCAGACCTCAGTGCAAGAAATAGTCTTTCCAACACTGATAAGCACAGAGGCCAACTTTGACATGAAAAGGTGTAAAAACAAGTACAAGATATTTACAATAAGCAGACCTCAGTGCAAGAAAGAGTCTTTCCAACACTGATAAGCACAGAGGCGAACTTTGACATGAAAAGGTGTTCAAACAAGTACAAGATATTCACAATAAGCAGACCTCAGTGCAAGAAAGAGTCTTTCCAACACTGAAAAATGAAAGAGGCCAACTTTGACATTAAAAGGTGTAAAAACAAGTACAAGATATTTACAATAAGCAGGCCTCAGTGCAAGAAAGAGTCTTTCCAACACTGAAAAAGCACAGAGGCCAACTTTGACATGAAAAGGTGTTCAAACAAGTACAAGATGTTCACAATAAGCAGGCCTCAGTGCAAGAAAAAGAGTTTCCAACACGGAAAAATCACAGAGGCCAACTTTGACATTAAAAGGTCTTCAAACAAGTACAAGATATTTACAATAAGCAGACCTCAGTGCAAGAAAGAGTCTGTCCAACACTGATAAGCACAGAGGCCAACTTTGACATTAAAAGGTGTTCAAACAAGTACAAGATATTAACAATAAGCAGACCTCAGTGCAAGAAAGAGTCTTTCCAACACTGATAAGCACAGAGGCCAACTTTGACATTAAAAGGTGTAAAAACAAGTACAAGATATTTACAATAAGCAGACCTCAGTGCAAGAAAGAGTCTTTCCAACACTGATAAGCACAGAGGCCAACTTTGACATTAAAAGGTGTAAAAACAAGTACAAAATATTTACAATAAGCAGACCTCAGTGCAAGAAAGAGTCTTTCCAACACTGATAAGCACAGAGGCCAACTTTGACATGAAAAGGTGTAAAAACAAGTACAAAATATTTACAATAAGCAAGCCTCAGTGCAAGAAAGAGGCTTTCCACCACTAAATAAGCACAGAGGCCAACTTTGACATTAAAAGGTGTTCAAACAAGTACAAGATATTTACAATAAGCAAACCTCAGTGCAAGAAAGAGTCTTTCCAACACTGATAAGCACAGAGGCCAACTTTGACATTAAAAGGTGTAAAAACAAGTACAAGATATTTACAATAAGCAGACCTCAGTGCAAGAAAGAGTCTTTCCAACACGGAAAAATCACAGAGGCCAACTTTGACATGAAAAGGTGTTCAAACAAGTACAAGATATTCACAATAAGCAGACCTCAGTGCAAGAAAAAGAGTTTCCAACACGGAAAAATCACAGAGGCCAACTTTGACATGAAAAGGTGCAAAAACAAGTACAAGATATTTACAATAAGCAGACCTCAGCGCAAGAAAGAGTCTTTCCAACACTGATAAACACAGAGGCCAACTTTGACATGAAAAGGTGTAAAAACAAGTACAAGATATTTACAATAAGCAGACCTCAGCCCAAGAAAGAGTCTTTCCAACACTGATAAGCACAGAGGCCAACTTTGACATGAAAAGGTGTTCAAACAAGTACAAGATATTTACAATAAGCAGACCTCAGTGCAAGAAAGAGTCTTTCCAACACTGATAAGCACAGAGGCCAACTTTGACATGAAAAGGTGTAAAAACAAGTACAAGATATTTACAATAAGCAGACCTCAGTGCAAGAAAGAGTCTTTCCAACACTGATGAGCACAGAGGCAGACTTTGACATTAAGAGGTGTTCAAACAAGTACAAGATATTTACAATAAGCAGACCTCAGTGCAAGAAAGAGTCTTTCCAACACTGAAAATTGAAAGAGGCCAACTTTGACATGAAAAGGTGTAAAAACAAGTACAAGATATTTACAATAAGCAGACCTCAGTGCAAGAAAGAGTCTTTCCAACACTGATAAGCACAGAGGCCAACTTTGACATGAAAAGGTGTTCAAACAAGTACAAGATGTTCACAATAAGCAGGCCTCAGTGCAAGAAAAAGAGTTTCCAACACGGAAAAATCACAGAGGCCAACTTTGACATGAAAAGGTGTTCAAACAAGTACAAGATGTTCACAATAAGCAGGCCTCAGTGCAAGAAAAAGAGTTTCCAACACGGAAAAATCACAGAGGCCAACTTTGACATGAAAAGGTGTTCAAACAAGTACAAGATATTTACAATAAGCAGACCTCAGTGCAAGAAAGAGTCTTTCCAACACTGATAAGCACAGAGGCCAACTTTGACATTAAAAGGTGTTCAAACAAATACAAGATATTAACAATAAGCAGACCTCAGTGCAAGAAAGAGTCTTTCCAACACTGATAAGCACAAAGGCCAACTTTGACATGAAAAGGTATTCAAACAAGTACAAGATATTCACAATAAGCAGACCTCAGTGCAAGAAAGAATCTTTCCAACACGGAAAAATCACAGAGGCCAACTTTGACATGAAAAGGTGTTCAAACAAGTACAAGATATTTACAATAAGCAGACCTCAGTGCAAGAAAGAATCTTTCCAACACGGAAAAATCACAGAGGCCAACTTTGACATGAAAAGGTGTAAAAACAAGTACAAGATATTTACAATAAGCAGACCTCAGTGCAAGAAAGAGTCTTACCAACACTGCTAAGCACAGAGGCCAACTTTGACATTAAAAGGTGTAAAAACAAGTACAAGATATTTACAATAAGCAGACCTCAGTGCAAGAAAGAGTCTTTCCAACACTGATAAGCACAGAGGCCAACTTTGACATTAAAAGGTGTTCAAACAAGTACAAGATATTTACAATAAGCAGACCTCAGTGCAAGAAAGAGTCTTTCCAACACTGATAAGCACAGAGGCCAACTTTGACATTAAAAGGTGTAAAAACAAGTACAAGATATTTACAATAAGCAGACCTCAGTGCAAGAAAGAGTCTTTCCAACACTGCTAAGCACAGAGGCCAACTTTGACATTAAAAGGTGTAAAAACAAGTACAAGATATTTACAATAAGCAGACCTCAGTGCAAGAAAGAGTCTTTCCAACACTGAAAAAAGCACAGAGGCCAACTTTGACATTAAAAGGTGTAAAAACAAGTACAAGATATTTACAATAAGCAGACCTCAGTGCAAGAAAGAGTCTTTCCAACACTGATGAGCACAGAGGCCAACTTTGACATGAAAAGGTGTTCAAACAAGTACAAGATATTTACAATAAGCAGACCTCAGTGCAAGAAAGAGTCTTTCCAACACTGATAAGCACAGAGGCCAACTTTGACATTAAAAGGTGTAAAAACAAGTACAAGATATTTACAATAAGCAGACCTCAGTGCAAGAAAGAGTCTTTCCAACACTGAAAAAGCACAGAGGCCAACTTTGACATTAAAAGGTGCAAAAACAAGTACAAGATATTTACAATAAGCAAACCTCAGTGCAAGAAAGAGTCTTTCCAACACTGATAAGCACAAAGGCCAACTTTGACATTAAAAGGTGTTCAAACAAATACAAGATATTAACAATAAGCAGACCTCAGTGCAAGAAAGAGTCTTTCCAACACTGCTAAGCACAGAGGCCAACTTTGACATTAAAAGGTTTTCAAACAAATACAAGATATTAACAATAAGCAGACCTCAGTGCAAGAAAGAGTCTTTCCAACACTGAAAATTGAAAGAGGCCAACTTTGACATTAAAAGGTTTTCAAACAAATACAAGATATTAACAATAAGCAGACCTCAGTGCAAGAAAGAGTCTTTCCAACACTGATAAGCACAAAGGCCAACTTTGACATTAAAAGGTGTTCAAACAAGTACAAGATATTTACAATAAGCAGACCTCAGTGCAAGAAAGAGTCTTTCCAACACTGCTAAGCACAGAGGCCAACTTTGACATTAAAAGGTTTTCAAACAAATACAAGATATTAACAATAAGCAGACCTCAGTGCAAGAAAGAGTCTTTCCAACACTGAAAAAGCACAGAGGCCAACTTTGACATTAAAAGGTGCAAAAACAAGTACAAGATATTTACAATAAGCAGGCCTCAGTGCAAGAAAAAGAGTCTTTCCAACACTGAAAATTGAAAGAGGCCAACTTTGACATTAAAAGGTGTAAAAACAAGACAAGTACAAGAAATTTACAATAAGCAGACCTCAGTGCAAGAAAGAGTCTTTCCAACAGTGAAAAAGCACAGAGGCCAACTTTGACATTAAAAGGTGTTCAAACAAATACAAGATATTAACAATAAGCAGGCCTCAGTGCAAGAAAGAGTCTGTCCAACACTGATAAGCACAGAGGCCAACTTTGACATTAAAAGGTGTTCAAACAAGTACAAGATATTAACAATAAGCAGACCTCAGTGCAAGAAAGAGTCTTTCCAACACTGATGAGGACAGAGGCTAACTTTGACATTAAAAGGTGTAAAAACAAGTACAAGATATTTACAATAAGCAGACCTCAGTGCAAGAAAGAGTCTTTCCAACACTGAAAAATGAAAGAGGCCAACTTTGACATGAAAAGGTGTTCAAACAAGTACAAGATGTTCACAATAAGCAGGCCTCAGTGCAAGAAAAAGAGTTTCCAACACGGAAAAATCACAGAGGCCAACTTTGACATTAAAAGGTCTTCAAACAAGTACAAGATATTTACAATAAGCAGACCTCAGTGCAAGAAAGAGTCTGTCCAACACTGATAAGCACAGAGGCCAACTTTGACATTAAAAGGTGTTCAAACAAGTACAAGATATTAACAATAAGCAGACCTCAGTGCAAGAAAGAGTCTTTCCAACACTGAAAAAGCACAGAGGCCAACTTTGACATTAAAAGGTGTAAAAACAAGTACAAGATATTTACAATAAGCAGACCTCAGTGCAAGAAAGAGTCTTTCCAACACTGATAAGCACAGAGGCCAACTTTGACATTAAAAGGTGTAAAAACAAGTACAAAATATTTACAATAAGCAGACCTCAGTGCAAGAAAGAGTCTTTCCAACACTGATAAGCACAGAGGCCAACTTTGACATGAAAAGGTGTAAAAACAAGTACAAAATATTTACAATAAGCAAGCCTCAGTGCAAGAAAGAGGCTTTCCACCACTAAATAAGCACAGAGGCCAACTTTGACATTAAAAGGTGTTCAAACAAGTACAAGATATTTACAATAAGCAAACCTCAGTGCAAGAAAGAGTCTTTCCAACACTGATAAGCACAGAGGCCAACTTTGACATTAAAAGGTGTAAAAACAAGTACAAGATATTTACAATAAGCAGACCTCAGTGCAAGAAAGAGTCTTTCCAACACGGAAAAATCACAGAGGCCAACTTTGACATGAAAAGGTGTTCAAACAAGTACAAGATATTCACAATAAGCAGACCTCAGTGCAAGAAAAAGAGTTTCCAACACGGAAAAATCACAGAGGCCAACTTTGACATGAAAAGGTGCAAAAACAAGTACAAGATATTTACAATAAGCAGACCTCAGCGCAAGAAAGAGTCTTTCCAACACTGATAAACACAGAGGCCAACTTTGACATGAAAAGGTGTAAAAACAAGTACAAGATATTTACAATAAGCAGACCTCAGCCCAAGAAAGAGTCTTTCCAACACTGATAAGCACAGAGGCCAACTTTGACATGAAAAGGTGTTCAAACAAGTACAAGATATTTACAATAAGCAGACCTCAGTGCAAGAAAGAGTCTTTCCAACACTGATAAGCACAGAGGCCAACTTTGACATGAAAAGGTGTAAAAACAAGTACAAGATATTTACAATAAGCAGACCTCAGTGCAAGAAAGAGTCTTTCCAACACTGATGAGCACAGAGGCAGACTTTGACATTAAGAGGTGTTCAAACAAGTACAAGATATTTACAATAAGCAGACCTCAGTGCAAGAAAGAGTCTTTCCAACAAGGAAAAATCACAGAGGCCAACTTTGACATGAAAAGGTGTTCAAACAAGTACAAGTAGAGCTGGGCGATATAACGATAACGATATGTATCGCGATATAACTTTTACTCGATAGAGAAATTAAACTATCGCGATAGACCTCGCCGCTCTTGTCCTCTTAAAAAAAAAAAAAAGAAAAAAAAAAGTCATCCAATCCAAATTAAGTAGCGCAGAGCCGAACCAATCACAGCCGCAGCGTCACGTCACGTGACTTGTTACGTACAGCACAAGTGCCAAGGCGCACGTGCGTATTTGTTTGTGAAGCAGCTAGCAGCTAACCGCCGTGTCGACTGGGTGATGGAGAAAATGAGTGCACCAAGTAGAGAAAAATCAACCGAGAGAACGGAAGAGAACACAGATGACAGCTCGAATGCCGAAGAGATTGTCGAAAGGAAGGGCCGGAAAAGTTCCGTAGTGTGGAGATATTTCGGCTATTTGAAGTCCGACAAAAAACAGAGTAGCACGCACTGTAAGTTGTGCCGACAGCATGTTCCCACCAAGACTGGAAATACAACTAACCTGTTTCATCACCTGAAGCAGTGCCACCCACAAGAGCACGCTCAATCTCTGACTGAAAGTGCTAATTTGTCATCGAAAACAACCGGGGGAATCCCTGCGAAGCAGCAACAGTCAATTGAGTCGGCTTTCTCCAGCGTCTTACCATATGACAAAAAAGCTAAGAGACATAGCGACATAACGAATGCCATAGCCTACTGTCTTGCTAAAGACATGCTACCAATAAACACGGTCGAAAATGAAGGATTCAAGCAGCTAATTAAGGTACTGGATCCTCGTTACCAACTCCCTGGACGTAAACATTTCTCTCAGATAGCGCTTCCAATGCTATATAGAGAGTGCCGTGAGGCTGTTGAGAAGGAGCTACAAACTGTATCGTTCTTCGCTACTACATCCGACATGTGGTCAAGTCGCACGTCAGAACCTTACCTTAGCCTTACTGCCCACTATATCGACCAAGACTGGAATCTGAAAAGCAAATGTCTTCAAGCTGCCTACCTTCCCGACGACCACACGGGTGAAGTAATTGCATTAGGACTGTCAGAAGCGCTTGCATCCTGGGGACTGAGTGAAGACAAACAAGTCTGCATCACAACCGATAGTGGGACAAATATAGTGAAGGCCACATCCCTGAATAACTGGACCCGGCTGCAGTGCTTCGGACATCGACTTCACTCAGCTATCGGTAAGTTGGGAAGCAGAATAAAATTAAAAATGCCTCTTTTAATTGTGTTTTTGAGCCCATGTAAACATATTAAAAGCTAGAGATCTAAATCACTTCAATGGTTATTGTTAAAAAATAAACATCAGAAAGAATATTCTTCATGTCAGCCTATTTATTTGAGGTAATAGTTGCTGTTGGCATGCATAATAGGCAAATATTCAGTCACTCTTCAGTGTAAATCAAGTTGACAAAATGTGCCAAATAAAATTTAGAATTTTGGGGTTCTATCAGGATCCCAATTGGCTAATACAGAACCTCAGCTCTTTAAGAACAAGTGATGAAAACGTCAAACAATGATGTTGATAACACCAGCCTCTGTCACCTTTTTAAATATAAGAAAAAAAAATTTGGTCATTCTGTCAGCAAAATTTAAAAAAGTAAAAGTACAATCATAGCAAGTAAATGTGTTTTCAGGGCAGTGAAATTTATTTGTGACTGGAAAAAAAAATCAAAAATCTTAAATTAAATTCTGAGGTTAATATGTGCTATTATTTACCTTTTTATCCACAGAAAAAGCCGGCAAAGACAAGAGGATGGAGCGAGCTGTGGCCGTGTGTAAGAGAGTGGTGGCCACCTTCAGTTTCTCTTGGAAGAAGAAAAGGGAATTAGCTGCTGCTCAGGAGGAGCTTCACCTACCCCAGCACAAGTTAGTGACAGAGTCGCCCACCAGGTGGGGCTCACGCCAAAAAATGGTTGGGAGGGTTCTGGAGCAACATAAAGCTATCTCTCAGGTCCTCAGTGCAGATAAGAAGACCAGGCACTTGGTTCCCTCCTGGCAAGATCTAGATGTTCTGGAGTCTGTGCATGTGGCCCTGAACCCACTACTGGAATTCACAGATTCACTTTCTGGAGAGTGTTACGTGAGTGTGTCCTACCTCAAGCCGATGCTTCACCTTTTCAGAACACAGATTCTGAAACCATCTGAGGTTGAAACACAACTTACAAAAGACCTTAAGATGACAGTCATGACATACCTTGATGAAAAGTACAATGACCAGATTACAAATGAACTGCTTGATGTTGCAACCCTGCTAGATCCGCGCTTCAAAGTACAATACATTAATGCAGAACACGTTGATGCCATCAAAATGAGAGCAGTGTATGAGATGTTGGGGCAAATTGAGCACCCATCCACTTCAGCTGGAACGGAGGAAACAGAAGATGGTGGAGCTGCTGCAGTACTACCAACCCAGAAGAAACAGAGAAAGTCACTGGGCAGTTTCTTTAAGAAATCCCACCCCACCAGCACAGGGCTCACTGAGAAAGAGACAGTTGAAAAGGAGCTTGAAAAGTACTTGCTGGCACCTGATGCAGACAGTGAAATGGACCCACTTGAGTGGTGGAAAATCAACAACAGAAGCTTCCCAAGAGTTAGCTGCCTGGCAAAGCGCTACCTGTGCATCCCCGCAACCAGCAGCCCCTCTGAGAGGGTATTTAGTACAGGGGGTAATATTGTGACTTGCCACAGGGCCGCTTTAAAGCCTGAAGCAGTGGATAGACTTGTCTTCCTGTCCCACAACCTGTAGGCTTTTTTCAGACTAAAGTTTATATATATATATATATATATATATGTGTGTGTGTGTGTTGCACCTTGGATGTGTACCTAGGATTTAAAGAATGTTCTGTTAGCATCTTTATTTTAAAACTGTTGGAAAAGCTCAGCTATACAACAAGGAGAGTGAGAATTTCCTTTTAGTTCTCAGTTCATTTGATATTGACATTGACAAAAGTTAGTCAATTTTGTCTGTTCTTCTGTAAAAAAAAAAACCTAAGATTTATTTTTAGAATTAATATTTTGTTTCTAAGTGGAAGTGACAATTTAGTAGTCTGTTTTGTTTGTTCTATTTTCAAACTTAAACGCTTTAGCGGCTGCTTTTTGTTTAGTTTGCAATATTTGCCTTTATTTATTTGAAACTGAAGTCTCATTTTCCTTAAGTACATCTGCCCTGTTTAACTTATTATGGTAAATAAATATTTAAATCAAAACAAGCGGCTGATTATTTCACATTTTACTTGTGAGCAACGGCACATTTAAATCTTACAAATTTAGTTATTTGGCTAGTATCGTGATATATATCGTTATCGCCTGAAATGAAAAAAACATATCGTGATATGGAAAAATCTCATATCGCCCAGCTCTAAGTACAAGATATTTACAATAAGCAGACCTCAGTACAAGAAAGAGTCTTTCCAACACTGATAAACACAGAGGCCAACTTTGACATTAAAAGGTGTAAAAACAAGTACAAGATATTTACAATAAGCAGACCTCAGTACAAGAAAGAGTCTTTCCAACACCGAAAAATGAAAGAGGCCAACTTTGACATGAAAAGGTGTAAAAACAAGTACAAGATATTTACAATAAGCAGACCTCAGTGCAAGAAAGAGTCTTTCCAACACTGATAAACACAGAGGCCAACTTTGACATGAAAAGGTGTAAAAACAAGTACAAGATATTTACAATAAGCAGACCTCAGTGCAAGAAAGAGTCTTTCCAACACTGATAAACACAGAGGCCAACTTTGACATTAAAAGGTGTAAAAACAAGTACAAGATATTTACAATAAGCAGACCTCAGTACAAGAAAGAGTCTTTCCAACACCGAAAAATGAAAGAGGCCAACTTTGACATGAAAAGGTGTAAAAACAAGTACAAGATATTTACAATAAGCAGACCTCAGTGCAAGAAAGAGTCTTTCCAACACTGATAAACACAGAGGCCAACTTTGACATGAAAAGGTGTAAAAACAAGTACAAGATATTTACAATAAGCAGACCTCAGTGCAAGAAAGAGTCTTTCCAACACTGATAAGGACAGAGGCCAACTTTGACATGAAAAGGTGTAAAAACAAGTACAAGATATTTACAATAAGCAGACCTCAGCGCAAGAAAGAGTCTTTCCAACACTGATAAACACAGAGGCCAACTTTGACATGAAAAGGTGTAAAAACAAGTACAAGATATTTACAATAAGCAGACCTCAGTGCAAGAAAGAGTCTTTCCAACACTGAAAAATGAAAGAGGCCAACTTTGACATGAAAAGGTGTAAAAACAAGTACAAGATATTTACAATAAGCAGACCTCAGTACAAGAAAGAGTCTTTCCAACACCGAAAAATGAAAGAGGCCAACTTTGACATGAAAAGGTGTAAAAACAAGTACAAGATATTTACAATAAGCAGACCTCAGTGCAAGAAAGAGTCTTTCCAACACCGAAAAATGAAAGAGGCCAACTTTGACATGAAAAGGTGTAAAAACAAGTACAAGATGTTCACAATAAGAAGACCTCAGCGCAAGAAAGAGTCTTTCCAACACTGATAAACACAGAGGCCAACTTTGACATGAAAAGGTGTAAAAACAAGTACAAGATATTTACAATAAGCAGACCTCAGTGCAAGAAAGAGTCTTTCCAACACCGAAAAATGAAAGAGGCCAACTTTGACATGAAAAGGTGTAAAAACAAGTACAAGATATTTACAATAAGCAGACCTCAGCGCAAGAAAGAGTCTTTCCAACACTGATAAGCACAGAGGCCAACTTTGACATTAAAAGGTGTTCAAACAAGTACAAGATATTAACAATAAGCAGACCTCAGTGCAAGAAAGAGTCTTTCGAACACTGAATAAGCACAGAGGCCAACTTTGACATTAAAAGGTGTTCAAACAAGTACAAGATATTAACAATAAGCAGACCTCAGTGCAAGAAAGAGTCTTTCCAACACTGATAAGCACAGAGGCCAACTTTGACATTAAAAGGTGTTCAAACAAGTACAAGATATTTACAATAAGCAAGCCTCAGTGCAAGAAAGAGTCTTTCCAACACTGATAAGCACAGAGGCCAACTTTGACATTAAAAGGTGTAAAAACAAGTACAAGATATTTACAATAAGCAGGCCTCAGTGCAAGAAAAAGAGTTTCCAACACTGAAAATTGAAAGAGGCCAACTTTGACATTAAAAGGTGTAAAAACAAGTACAAGATATTTACAATAAGCAGACCTCAGTGCAAGAAAGAGTCTTTCCAACACGGAAAAATCACAGAGGCCAACTTTGACATGAAAAGGTGTTCAAACAAGTACAAGATATTTACAATAAGCAGACCTCAGTGCAAGAAAGAGCCTTTCCAACACGGAAAAATCACAGAGGTCAACTTTGACATGAAAAGGTGTTCAAACAAGTACAAGATATTTACAATAAGCAGACCTCAGTGCAAGAAAGAGTCTTTCCAACACTGATAAGCACAAAGGCCAACTTTGACATGAAAAGGTGTAAAAACAAGTACAAGATGTTCACAATAAGCAGACCTCAGCGCAAGAAAGAGTCTTTCCAACACTGATAAACACAGAGGCCAACTTTGACATGAAAAGGTGTTCAAACAAGTACAAGATATTTACAATAAGCAGACCTCAGTGCAAGAAAAAGAGTTTCCAACACTGATAAGCAAAGAGGCCAACTTTGACATTAAAAGGTGTAAAAACAAGTACAAGATATTTACAATAAGCAGACCTCATTGCAAGAAAGAGTCTTTCCAACACTGATAAGCACAAAGGCCAACTTTGACATTAAAAGGTGTAAAAACAAGTACAAGATGTTCACAATAAGCAGGCCTCAGTGCAAGAAAAAGAGTTTCCAACACTGATAAGCAAAGAGGCCAACTTTGACATTAAAAGGTGTAAAAACAAGTACAAGATATTTACAATGAGCAGACCTCATTGCAAGAAAGAGTCTTTCCAACACTGATAAGCACAGAGGCCAACTTTGACATTAAAAGGTGTAAAAACAAGTACAAGATATTTACAATAAGCAGACCTCAGTGCAAGAAAGAGTCTTTCCAACACTGATAAGCACAGAGGCCAACTTTGACATTAAAAGGTGTAAAAACAAGTACAAGATATTTACAATAAGCAGACCTCAGTGCAAGAAAGAGTCTTTCCAACACTGATAAGCACAAAGGCCAACTTTGACATGAAAAGGTGTTCAAACAAGTACAAGATATTCACAATAAGCAGACCTCAGTGCAAGAAAGAGGCTTTCCAACACTGAAAAATCAAAGAGGCCAACTTTGACATTAAAAGTTGTAAAAACAAGTACAAGATATTTACAATAAGCAGACCTCAGTGCAAGAAAGAGTCTTTCCAACACTGATAAGGACAGAGGCCAACTTTGACATGAAAAGGTGTAAAAACAAGTACAAGATATTTACAATAAGCAGGCCTCAGTGCAAGAAAGAGTCTTTCCAACACTGATAAGCACAGAGGCCAACTTTGACATTAAAAGGTGTAAAAACAAGTACAAGATATTTACAATAAGCAGAACTCAGTGCAAGAAAGAGTCTTTCCAACACTGATAAGCACAAAGGCCAACTTTGACATTAAAAGGTGTAAAAACAAGTACAAGATATTTACAATAAGCAGACCTCAGTGCAAGAAAGAGTCTTTCCAACACGGAAAAATCACAGAGGCCAACTTTGACATGAAAAGGTGTTCAAACAAGTACAAGATGTTCACAATAAGCAGGCCTCAGTGCAAGAAAAAGAGTTTCCAACACTGATAAGCAAAGAGGCCAACTTTGACATTAAAAGGTGTAAAAACAAGTACAAGATATTTACAATAAGCAGACCTCATTGCAAGAAAGAGTCTTTCCAACACTGATAAGCACAAAGGCCAACTTTGACATTAAAAGGTGTAAAAACAAGTACAAGATGTTCACAATAAGCAGACCTCAGTGCAAGAAAGAGTCTTTCCAACACTGATAAGCACAGAGGCCAACTTTGACATTAAAAGGTGTTCAAACAAGTACAAGATATTTACAATAAGCAGAACTCAGTGCAAGAAAGAGTCTTTCCAACACTGATAAGCACAGAGGCCAACTTTGACATGAAAAGGTGTTCAAACAAGTACAAGATATTTACAATAAGCAGAACTCAGTGCAAGAAAGAGTCTTTCCAACACTGATAAGCACAAAGGCCAACTTTGACATTAAAAGGTGTAAAAACAAGTACAAGATGTTCTCAATAAGCAGGCCTTAGTGCAAGAAAAAGAGTTTCCAACACTGATAAGCAAAGAGGCCAACTTTGACATGAAAAGGTGTAAAAACAAGTACAAGATATTTACAATAAGCAGACCTCAGTGCAAGAAAGAGTCTTTCCAACACGGAAAAATCACAGAGGCCAACTTTGACATGAAAAGGTGTTCAAACAAGTACAAGATGTTCACAATAAGCAGGCCTCAGTGCAAGAAAAAGAGTTTCCAACACTGATAAGCAAAGAGGCCAACTTTGACATGAAAAGGTGTAAAAACAAGTACAAGATATTCACAATAAGCAGACCTCAGTGCAAGAAAGAGTCTTTCCAACACTGATAAGCACAGAGGCCAACTTTGACATGAAAAGGTGTAAGAACAAGTACAAGATATTTACAATAAGCAGACCTCAGTGCAAGAAAGAGTCTTTCCAACACTGATAAGCACAGAGGCCAACTTTGACATTAAAAGGTGTAAAAACAAGTACAAGATATTTACAATAAGCAGACCTCAGTGCAAGAAAGAGTCTTTCCAACACTGATAAGCACAAAGGCCAACTTTGACATGAAAAGGTGTTCAAACAAGTACAAGATATTCACAATAAGCAGACCTCAGTGCAAGAAAGAGGCTTTCCAACACTGAAAAATCAAAGAGGCCAACTTTGACATTAAAAGTTGTAAAAACAAGTACAAGATATTTACAATAAGCAGACCTCAGTGCAAGAAAGAGTCTTTCCAACACTGATAAGGACAGAGGCCAACTTTGACATGAAAAGGTGTAAAAACAAGTACAAGATATTTACAATAAGCAGACCTCAGTGCAAGAAAGAGTCTTTCCAACACGGAAAAATCACAGAGGCCAACTTTGACATGAAAAGGTGTTCAAACAAGTACAAGATATTCACAATAAGCAGGCCTCAGTGAAAGAAAAAGAGTTTCCAACACTGATAAGCACAGAGGCCAACTTTGACATGAAAAGGTGTAAAAACAAGTACAAGATATTTACAATAAGCAGACCTCAGTGCAAGAAAGAGTCTTTCCAACACTGATAAGCACAGAGGCCAACTTTGACATGAAAAGGTGTAAGAACAAGTACAAGATATTTACAATAAGCAGACCTCATTGCAAGAAAGAGTCTTTCCAACACTGATAAGCACAAAGGCCAACTTTGACATTAAAAGGTGTAAAAACAAGTACAAGATATTCACAATAAGCAGACCTCAGTGCAAGAAAGAGTCTTTCCAACACTGATAAGCACAGAGGCCAACTTTGACATGAAAAGGTGTAAGAACAAGTACAAGATATTTACAATAAGCAGACCTCAGTGCAAGAAAGAGGCTTTCCAACACTGATAAGCACAAAGGCCAACTTTGACATTAAAAGGTGTAAAAACAAGTACAAGATATTCACAATAAGCAGACCTCAGTGCAAGAAAGAGGCTTTCCAACACTGATAAGCACAAAGGCCAACTTTGACATGAAAAGGTGTTCAAACAAGTACAAGATATTCACAATAAGCAGACCTCAGTGCAAGAAAGAGGCTTTCCAACACTGAAAAATCAAAGAGGCCAACTTTGACATTAAAAGTTGTAAAAACAAGTACAAGATATTAACAATAAGCAGACCTCAGTGCAAGAAAGAGTCTTTCCAACACGGAAAAATCACAGAGGCCAACTTTGACATGAAAAGGTGTAAAAACAAGTACAAGATATTTACAATAAGCAGACCTCAGTGCAAGAAAGAGTCTTTCCAACACGGAAAAATCACAGAGGCCAACTTTGACATGAAAAGCTGTTCAAACAAGTACAAGATATTCACAATAAGCAGGCCTCAGTGAAAGAAAAAGAGTTTCCAACACTGATAAGCACAGAGGCCAACTTTGACATGAAAAGGTGTAAAAACAAGTACAAGATATTTACAATAAGCAGACCTCATTGCAAGAAAGAGTCTTTCCAACACTGATAAGCACAAAGGCCAACTTTGACATTAAAAGGTGTAAAAACAAGTGCAAGATATTTACAATAAGCAGACCTCAGTGCAAGAAAGAGTCTTTCCAACACTGATAAGCACAGAGGCCAACTTTGACATGAAAAGGTGTTCAAAAAAGTACAAGATATTTACAATAAGCAGACCTCAGGGCAAGAAAGAGTCTTTCCAACACTGATAAGCACAGAGGCCAACTTTGACATTAAAAGGTGTAAAAACAAGTACAAGATATTTACAATAAGCAGACCTCATTGCAAGAAAGAGTCTTTCCAACACTGAAAATTGAAAGAGGCCAACTTTGACATGAAAAGGTGTAAAAACAAGTACAAGATATTTACAATAAGCAGACCTCAGTGCAAGAAAGAGTCTTTCCAACACTGATAAGCACAGAGGCCAACTTTGACATGAAAAGGTGTTCAAACAAGTACAAGATATTCACAATAAGCAGACCTCAGTGCAAGAAAGAGGCTTTCCAACACTGAAAAATCAAAGAGGCCAACTTTGACATTAAAAGGTGTTCAAACAAGTACAAGATATTCACAATAAGCAGACCTCAGTGCAAGAAAGAGTCTTTCCAACACTGAAAATTGAAAGAGGCCAACTTTGACATTAAAAGGTGTAAAAACAAGTACAAGATATTTACAATAAGCAGACCTCAGTGCAAGAAAGAGTCTTTCCAACACTGAAAATTGAAAGAGGCCAACTTTGACATTAAAAGGTGTAAAAACAAGTACAAGATATTTACAATAAGCAGAACTCAGTGCAAGAAAGAGTCTTTCCAACACTGATAAGCACAGAGGCCAACTTTGACATTAAAAGGTGTAAAAACAAGTACAAGATATTTACAATAAGCAGACCTCAGTGCAAGAAAGAGTCTTTCCAACACGGAAAAACCACAGAGGCCAACTTTGACATGAAAAGGTGTTCAAACAAGTACAAGATGTTCACAATAAGCAGGCCTCAGTGCAAGAAAAAGAGTTTCCAACACTGATAAGCAAAGAGGCCAACTTTGACATTAAAAGGTGTAAAAACAAGTACAAGATATTCACAACAAGCAGACCTCAGTGCAAGAAAGAGTCTTTCCAACACGGAAAAATCACAGAGGCCAACTTTAACATGAAAAGGTGTTCAAACAAGTACAAGATGTTCACAATAAGCAGGCCTCAGTGCAAGAAAAAGAGTTTCCAACACTGATAAGCAAAGAGGCCAACTTTGACATGAAAAGGTGTAAAAACAAGTACAAGATATTTACAATAAGCAGACCTCATTGCAAGAAAGAGTCTTTCCAACACTGATAAGCACAGAGGCCAACTTTGACATGAAAAGGTGTAAAAACAAGTACAAGATATTTACAATAAGCAGACCTCAGTGCAAGAAAGAGTCTTTCCAACACTGATAAGCACAGAGGCCAACTTTGACATTAAAAGGTGTAAAAACAAGTACAAGATATTTACAATAAGCAGAACTCAGTGCAAGAAAGAGTCTTTCCAACACTGATAAGCACAGAGGCCAACTTTGACATGAAAAGGTGTAAAAACAAGTACAAGATATTTACAATAAGCAGACCTCAGTGCAAGAAAGAGTCTTTCCAACACTGATGAGCACAGAGGCCAAATTTGACATGAAAAGGTGTTCAAACAAGTACAAGATGTTCACAATAAGCAGGCCTCAGTGCAAGAAAAAGAGTTTCCAACACTGATAAGCAAAGAGGCCAACTTTGACATTAAAAGGTGTAAAAACAAGTACAAGATATTTACAATAAGCAGACCTCATTGCAAGAAAGAGTCTTTCCAACACTGATAAGCACAGAGGCCAACTTTGACATGAAAAGGTGTAAAAACAAGTACAAGATATTCACAATAAGCAGACCTCAGTGCAAGAAAGAGTCTTTCCAACACTGATAAGCACAGAGGCCAACTTTGACATGAAAAGGTGTAAAAACAAGTACAAGATATTCACAATAAGCAGACCTCAGTGCAAGAAAGAGTCTTTCCAACACTGATAAGCACAGAGGCCAACTTTGACATGAAAAGGTGTAAGAACAAGTACAAGATATTTACAATAAGCAGACCTCAGTGCAAGAAAGAGTCTTTCCAACACTGATAAGCACAGAGGCCAACTTTGACATTAAAAGGTGTAAAAACAAGTACAAGATATTTACAATAAGCAGACCTCAGTGCAAGAAAGAGTCTTTCCAACACTGATAAGCACAAAGGCCAACTTTGACATGAAAAGGTGTTCAAACAAGTACAAGATATTCACAATAAGCAGACCTCAGTGCAAGAAAGACGCTTTCCAACACTGAAAAATCAAAGAGGCCAACTTTGACATTAAAAGTTGTAAAAACAAGTACAAGATATTTACAATAAGCAGACCTCAGTGCAAGAAAGAGTCTTTCCAACACTGATAACGACAGAGGCCAACTTTGACATGAAAAGGTGTAAAAACAAGTACAAGATATTTACAATAAGCAGACCTCAGTGCAAGAAAGAGTCTTTCCAACACGGAAAAATCACAGAGGCCAACTTTGACATGAAAAGGTGTTCAAACAAGTACAAGATATTCACAATAAGCAGGCCTCAGTGAAAGAAAAAGAGTTTCCAACACTGATAAGCACAGAGGCCAACTTTGACATGAAAAGGTGTAAAAACAAGTACAAGATATTTACAATAAGCAGACCTCATTGCAAGAAAGAGTCTTTCCAACACTGATAAGCACAAAGGCCAACTTTGACATTAAAAGGTGTAAAAACAAGTACAAGATATTTACAATAAGCAGACCTCAGTGCAAGAAAGAGTCTTTCCAACACTGATAAGCACAGAGGCCAACTTTGACATGAAAAGGTGTAAGAACAAGTACAAGATATTTACAATAAGCAGACCTCAGTGCAAGAAAGAGTCTTTCCAACACTGATAAGCACAGAGGCCAACTTTGACATTAAAAGGTGTAAAAACAAGTACAAGATATTTACAATAAGCAGACCTCAGTGCAAGAAAGAGTCTTTCCAACACTGATAAGCACAAAGGCCAACTTTGACATGAAAAGGTGTTCAAACAAGTACAAGATATTCACAATAAGCAGACCTCAGTGCAAGAAAGAGTCTTTCCAACACTGATAAGCACAGAGGCCAACTTTGACATGAAAAGGTGTTCAAACAAGTACAAGATATTCACAATAAGCAGACCTCAGTGCAAGAAAGAGGCTTTCCAACACTGAAAAATCAAAGAGGCCAACTTTGACATTAAAAGTTGTAAAAACAAGTACAAGATATTAACAATAAGCAGACCTCAGTGCAAGAAAGAGTCTTTCCAACACTGATAAGCACAGAGGCCAACTTTGACATTAAAAGGTGTTCAAACAAGTACAAGATATTTACAATAAGCAGACCTCAGTGCAAGAAAGAGTCTTTCCAACACTGATAAGCACAGAGGCCAACTTTGACATTAAAAGGTGTAAAAACAAGTACAAGATATTTACAATAAGCAGACCTCATTGCAAGAAAGAGTCTTTCCAACACTGAAAATTGAAAGAGGCCAACTTTGACATTAAAAGGTGTTCAAACAAGTACAAGATATTCACAATAAGCAGACCTCAGTGCAAGAAAGAGGCTTTCCAACACTGAAAAATCAAAGAGGCCAACTTTGACATTAAAAGGTGTTCAAACAAGTACAAGATATTCACAATAAGCAGACCTCAGTGCAAGAAAGAGTCTTTCCAACACTGAAAATTGAAAGAGGCCAACTTTGACATTAAAAGGTGTAAAAACAAGTACAAGATATTTACAATAAGCAGACCTCAGTGCAAGAAAGAGTCTTTCCAACACTGAAAATTGAAAGAGGCCAACTTTGACATTAAAAGGTGTAAAAACAAGTACAAGATATTTACAATAAGCAGACCTCAGTGCAAGAAAGAGTCTTTCCAACACTGATAAGCACAGAGGCCAACTTTGACATTAAAAGGTGTAAAAACAAGTACAAGATATTTACAATAAGCAGACCTCAGTGCAAGAAAGAGTCTTTCCAACACTGATAAGGACAGAGGCCAACTTTGACATTAAAAGGTGTAAAAACAAGTACAAGATATTTACAATAAGCAGACCTCAGTGCAAGAAAGAGTCTTTCCAACACTGATAAGCACAAAGGCCAACTTTGACATGAAAAGGTGTTCAAACAAGTACAAGATGTTCACAATAAGCAGACCTCAGTGCAAGAAAGAGTCTTTCCAACACGGAAAAAGCACAGAGGCCAACTTTGACATGAAAAGGTGTTCAAACAAGTACAAGATATTTACAATAAGCAGACCTCAGTGCAAGAAAGAGTCTTTCCAACACTGATAAGCACAGAGGCCAACTTTGACATTAAAAGGTGTAAAAACAAGTACAAGATATTCACAACAAGCAGACCTCAGTGCAAGAAAGAGTCTTTCCAACACGGAAAAATCACAGAGGCCAACTTTAACATGAAAAGGTGTTCAAACAAGTACAAGATGTTCACAATAAGCAGGCCTGAGTGCAAGAAAAAGAGTTTCCAACACTGATAAGCAAAGAGGCCAACTTTGACATTAAAAGGTGTAAAAACAAGTACAAGATATTTACAATAAGCAGACCTCAGTGCAAGAAAGAGTCTTTCCAACACTGATAAGCACAAAGACCAACTTTGACATTAAAAGGTGTAAAAACAAGTACAAGATATTCACAATAAGCAGACCTCAGTGCAAGAAAGAGTCTTTCCAACACTGATAAGCACAGAGGCCAACTTTGACATGAAAAGGTGTAAAAACAAGTACAAGATATTTACAATAAGCAGACCTCAGTGCAAGAAAGAGTCTTTCCAACACTGATAAGCACAGAGGCCAACTTTGACATTAAAAGGTGTAAAAACAAGTACAAGATATTTACAATAAGCAGAACTCAGTGCAAGAAAGAGTCTTTCCAACACTGATAAGCACAAAGGCCAACTTTGACATTAAAAGGTGTAAAAACAAGTACAAGATGTTCTCAATAAGCAGGCCTTAGTGCAAGAAAAAGAGTTTCCAACACTGATAAGCAAAGAGGCCAACTTTGACATGAAAAGGTGTAAAAACAAGTACAAGATATTTACAATAAGCAGACCTCAGTGCAAGAAAGAGTCTTTCCAACACTGATAAGGACAGAGGCCAACTTTGGCATTAAAAGGTGTAAAAACAAGTACAAGATATTTACAATAAGCAGACCTCAGTGCAAGAAAGAGTCTTTCCAACACTGATAAGCACAGAGGCCAACTTTGACATGAAAAGGTGTTCAAACAAGTACAAGATATTTACAATAAGCAGACCTCAGTGCAAGAAAGAGTCTTTCCAACACTGATAAGCACAGAGGCCAACTTTGACATTAAAAGGTGTAAAAACAAGTACAAGATATTTACAATAAGCAGACCTCAGTGCAAGAAAGAGTCTTTCCAACACTGAAAATTGAAAGAGGCCAACTTTGACATTAAAAGGTGTAAAAACAAGTACAAGATATTTACAATAAGCAGAACTCAGTGCAAGAAAGAGTCTTTCCAACACTGATAAGCACAGAGGCCAACTTTGACATGAAAAGGTGTTCAAACAAGTACAAGATATTTACAATAAGCAGACCTCAGTGCAAGAAAGAGTCTTTCCAACACGGAAAAACCACAGAGGCCAACTTTGACATGAAAAGGTGTTCAAACAAGTACAAGATGTTCACAATAAGCAGGCCTCAGTGCAAGAAAAAGAGTTTCCAACACTGATAAGCAAAGAGGCCAACTTTGACATTAAAAGGTGTAAAAACAAGTACAAGATATTCACAACAAGCAGACCTCAGTGCAAGAAAGAGTCTTTCCAACACGGAAAAATCACAGAGGCCAACTTTAACATGAAAAGGTGTTCAAACAAGTACAAGATGTTCACAATAAGCAGGCCTTAGTGCAAGAAAAAGAGTTTCCAACACTGATAAGCAAAGAGGCCAACTTTGACATGAAAAGGTGTAAAAACAAGTACAAGATATTTACAATAAGCAGACCTCAGTGCAAGAAAGAGTCTTTCCAACACTGATAAGGACAGAGGCCAACTTTGGCATTAAAAGGTGTAAAAACAAGTACAAGATATTTACAATAAGCAGACCTCAGTGCAAGAAAGAGTCTTTCCAACACGGAAAAATCACAGAGGCCAACTTTGACATGAAAAGGTGTAAAAACAAGTACAAGATATTCACAATAAGCAGACCTCAGTGCAAGAAAGAGTCTTTCCAACACTGATAAGCACAGAGGCCAACTTTGACATGAAAAGGTGTAAAAACAAGTACAAGATATTCACAATAAGCAGACCTCAGTGCAAGAAAGAGTCTTTCCAACACTGATAAGCACAGAGGCCAACTTTGACATGAAAAGGTGTAAGAACAAGTACAAGATATTTACAATAAGCAGACCTCAGTGCAAGAAAGAGTCTTTCCAACACTGATAAGCACAGAGGCCAACTTTGACATTAAAAGGTGTAAAAACAAGTACAAGATATTTACAATAAGCAGACCTCAGTGCAAGAAAGAGTCTTTCCAACACTGATAAGCACAAAGGCTGACTTTGACATGAAAAGGTGTTCAAACAAGTACAAGATATTCACAATAAGCAGACCTCAGTGCAAGAAAGAGTCTTTCCAACACTGAAAAATCAAAGAGGCCAACTTTGACATTAAAAGTTGTAAAAACAAGTACAAGATATTTACAATAAGCAGACCTCAGTGCAAGAAAGAGTCTTTCCAACACTGATAACGACAGAGGCCAACTTTGACATGAAAAGGTGTAAAAACAAGTACAAGATATTTACAATAAGCAGACCTCAGTGCAAGAAAGAGTCTTTCCAACACGGAAAAATCACAGAGGCCAACTTTGACATGAAAAGGTGTTCAAACAAGTACAAGATATTCACAATAAGCAGGCCTCAGTGAAAGAAAAAGAGTTTCCAACACTGATAAGCACAGAGGCCAACTTTGACATGAAAAGGTGTAAAAACAAGTACAAGATATTTACAATAAGCAGACCTCATTGCAAGAAAGAGTCTTTCCAACACTGATAAGCACAAAGGCCAACTTTGACATTAAAAGGTGTAAAAACAAGTACAAGATATTTACAATAAGCAGACCTCAGTGCAAGAAAGAGTCTTTCCAACACTGATAAGCACAGAGGCCAACTTTGACATGAAAAGGTGTAAGAACAAGTACAAGATATTTACAATAAGCAGACCTCAGTGCAAGAAAGAGTCTTTCCAACACTGATAAGCACAGAGGCCAACTTTGACATTAAAAGGTGTAAAAACAAGTACAAGATATTTACAATAAGCAGACCTCAGTGCAAGAAAGAGTCTTTCCAACACTGATAAGCACAAAGGCCAACTTTGACATGAAAAGGTGTTCAAACAAGTACAAGATATTCACAATAAGCAGACCTCAGTGCAAGAAAGAGTCTTTCCAACACTGATAAGCACAAAGGCCAACTTTGACATGAAAAGGTGTTCAAACAAGTACAAGATATTCACAATAAGCAGACCTCAGTGCAAGAAAGAGGCTTTCCAACACTGAAAAATCAAAGAGGCCAACTTTGACATTAAAAGTTGTAAAAACAAGTACAAGATATTAACAATAAGCAGACCTCAGTGCAAGAAAGAGTCTTTCCAACACTGATAAGCACAAAGGCCAACTTTGACATTAAAAGGTGTTCAAACAAGTACAAGATATTTACAATAAGCAGACCTCAGTGCAAGAAAGAGTCTTTCCAACACTGATAAGCACAGAGGCCAACTTTGACATTAAAAGGTGTTCAAACAAGTACAAGATATTTACAATAAGCAGACCTCAGTGCAAGAAAGAGTCTTTCCAACACTGATAAGCACAGAGGCCAACTTTGACATTAAAAGGTGTAAAAACAAGTACAAGATATTTACAATAAGCAGACCTCATTGCAAGAAAGAGTCTTTCCAACACTGAAAATTGAAAGAGGCCAACTTTGACATGAAAAGGTGTAAAAACAAGTACAAGATATTTACAATAAGCAGACCTCAGTGCAAGAAAGAGTCTTTCCAACACTGATAAGCACAGAGGCCAACTTTGACATGAAAAGGTGTTCAAACAAGTACAAGATATTCACAATAAGCAGACCTCAGTGCAAGAAAGAGGCTTTCCAACACTGAAAAATCAAAGAGGCCAACTTTGACATTAAAAGGTGTTCAAACAAGTACAAGATATTCACAATAAGCAGACCTCAGTGCAAGAAAGAGTCTTTCCAACACTGAAAATTGAAAGAGGCCAACTTTGACATTAAAAGGTGTAAAAACAAGTACAAGATATTTACAATAAGCAGACCTCAGTGCAAGAAAGAGTCTTTCCAACACTGATAAGCACAGAGGCCAACTTTGACATTAAAAGGTGTAAAAACAAGTACAAGATATTTACAATAAGCAGACCTCAGTGCAAGAAAGAGTCTTTCCAACACTGATAAGGACAGAGGCCAACTTTGACATTAAAAGGTGTAAAAACAAGTACAAGATATTTACAATAAGCAGACCTCAGTGCAAGAAAGAGTCTTTCCAACACGGAAAAACCACAGAGGCCAACTTTGACATGAAAAGGTGTTCAAACAAGTACAAGATGTTCACAATAAGCAGGCCTCAGTGCAAGAAAAAGAGTTTCCAACACTGATAAGCAAAGAGGCCAACTTTGACATTAAAAGGTGTAAAAACAAGTACAAGATATTCACAACAAGCAGACCTCAGTGCAAGAAAGAGTCTTTCCAACACGGAAAAATCACAGAGGCCAACTTTAACATGAAAAGGTGTTCAAACAAGTACAAGATGTTCACAATAAGCAGGCCTCAGTGCAAGAAAAAGAGTTTCCAACACTGATAAGCAAAGAGGCCAACTTTGACATTAAAAGGTGTAAAAACAAGTACAAGATATTTACAATAAGCAGACCTCAGTGCAAGAAAGAGTCTTTCCAACACTGATAAGCACAAAGACCAACTTTGACATTAAAAAGGTGTAAAAACAAGTACAAGATATTCACAATAAGCAGACCTCAGTGCAAGAAAGAGTCTTTCCAACACTGATAAGCAAAGAGGCCAACTTTGACATGAAAAGGTGTAAAAACAAGTACAAGATATTTACAATAAGCAGACCTCAGTGCAAGAAAGAGTCTTTCCAACACTGATAAGCACAGAGGCCAACTTTGACATTAAAAGGTGTAAAAACAAGTACAAGATGTTCTCAATAAGCAGGCCTTAGTGCAAGAAAAAGAGTTTCCAACACTGATAAGCAAAGAGGCCAACTTTGACATGAAAAGGTGTAAAAACAAGTACAAGATATTTACAATAAGCAGACCTCAGTGCAAGAAAGAGTCTTTCCAACACTGATAAGGACAGAGGCCAACTTTGGCATTAAAAGGTGTAAAAACAAGTACAAGATATTTACAATAAGCAGACCTCAGTGCAAGAAAGAGTCTTTCCAACACTGATAAGCACAGAGGCCAACTTTGACATGAAAAGGTGTTCAAACAAGTACAAGATATTTACAATAAGCAGACCTCAGTGCAAGAAAGAGTCTTTCCAACACTGATAAGCACAGAGGCCAACTTTGACATTAAAAGGTGTAAAAACAAGTACAAGATATTTACAATAAGCAGACCTCAGTGCAAGAAAGAGTCTTTCCAACACTGAAAATTGAAAGAGGCCAACTTTGACATTAAAAGGTGTAAAAACAAGTACAAGATATTTACAATAAGCAGACCTCAGTGCAAGAAAGAGTCTTTCCAACACGGAAAAACCACAGAGGCCAACTTTGACATGAAAAGGTGTTCAAACAAGTACAAGATGTTCACAATAAGCAGGCCTCAGTGCAAGAAAAAGAGTTTCCAACACTGATAAGCAAAGAGGCCAACTTTGACATTAAAAGGTGTAAAAACAAGTACAAGATATTCACAACAAGCAGACCTCAGTGCAAGAAAGAGTCTTTCCAACACGGAAAAATCACAGAGGCCAACTTTAACATGAAAAGGTGTTCAAACAAGTACAAGATGTTCACAATAAGCAGGCCTTAGTGCAAGAAAAAGAGTTTCCAACACTGATAAGCAAAGAGGCCAACTTTGACATGAAAAGGTGTAAAAACAAGTACAAGATATTTACAATAAGCAGACCTCAGTGCAAGAAAGAGTCTTTCCAACACTGATAAGGACAGAGGCCAACTTTGGCATTAAAAGGTGTAAAAACAAGTACAAGATATTTACAATAAGCAGACCTCAGTGCAAGAAAGAGTCTTTCCAACACGGAAAAATCACAGAGGCCAACTTTGACATGAAAAGGTGTTCAAACAAGTACAAGATGTTCACAATAAGCAGGCCTCAGTGCAAGAAAAAGAGTTTCCAACACTGATAAGCAAAGAGGCCAACTTTGACATTAAAAGGTGTAAAAACAAGTACAAGATATTTACAATAAGCAGACCTCATTGCAAGAAAGAGTCTTTCCAACACTGATAAGCACAGAGGCCAACTTTGACATGAAAAGGTGTAAAAACAAGTACAAGATATTTACAATAAGCAGACCTCAGTGCAAGAAAGAGTCTTTCCAACACTGATGAGCACAGAGGCCAACTTTGACATTAAAAGGTGTAAAAACAAGTACAAGATATTTACAATAAGCAGACCTCAGTGCAAGAAAGAGTCTTTCCAACACTGATAAGCACAGAGGCCAACTTTGACATGAAAAGGTGTAAAAACAAGTACAAGATATTTACAATAAGCAGACCTCAGTGCAAGAAAGAGTCTTTCCAACACTGATGAGCACAGAGGCCAAATTTGACATGAAAAGGTGTTCAAACAAGTACAAGATATTCACAATAAGCAGACCTCAGTGCAAGAAAGAGGCTTTCCAACACTGAAAAATCAAAGAGGCCAACTTTGACATTAAAAGGTGTTCAAACAAGTACAAGATGTTCACAATAAGCAGACCTCAGTGCAAGAAAGAGTCTTTCCAACACTAATAAGCACAGAGGCCAACTTTGACATTAAAAGGTGTAAAAACAAGTACAAGATATTTACAATAAGCAGACCTCAGTGCAAGAAAGAGTCTTTCCAACACGGAAAAATCACAGAGGCCAACTTTGACATGAAAAGGTGTTCAAACAAGTACAAGATGTTCACAATAAGCAGGCCTCAGTGCAAGAAAAAGAGTTTCCAACACTGATAAGCAAAGAGGCCAACTTTGACATTAAAAGGTGTAAAAACAAGTACAAGATATTAACAATAAGCAGACCTCAGTGCAAGAAAGAGTCTTTCCAACACTGATAAGCACAAAGGCCAACTTTGACATTAAAAGGTGTTCAAACAAGTACAAGATATTTACAATAAGCAGACCTCAGTGCAAGAAAGAGTCTTTCCAACACTGATAAGCACAGAGGCCAACTTTGACATTAAAAGGTGTTCAAACAAGTACAAGATATTTACAATAAGCAGACCTCAGTGCAAGAAAGAGTCTTTCCAACACTGATAAGCACAGAGGCCAACTTTGACATTAAAAGGTGTAAAAACAAGTACAAGATATTTACAATAAGCAGACCTCATTGCAAGAAAGAGTCTTTCCAACACTGAAAATTGAAAGAGGCCAACTTTGACATGAAAAGGTGTAAAAACAAGTACAAGATATTTACAATAAGCAGACCTCAGTGCAAGAAAGAGTCTTTCCAACACTGATAAGCACAGAGGCCAACTTTGACATGAAAAGGTGTAAAAACAAGTACAAGATATTCACAATAAGCAGACCTCAGTGCAAGAAAGAGGCTTTCCAACACTGAAAAATCAAAGAGGCCAACTTTGACATTAAAAGGTGTTCAAACAAGTACAAGATATTCACAATAAGCAGACCTCAGTGCAAGAAAGAGTCTTTCCAACACTGAAAATTGAAAGAGGCCAACTTTGACATTAAAAGGTGTAAAAACAAGTACAAGATATTTACAATAAGCAGACCTCAGTGCAAGAAAGAGTCTTTCCAACACTGAAAATTGAAAGAGGCCAACTTTGACATTAAAAGGTGTAAAAACAAGTACAAGATATTTACAATAAGCAGACCTCAGTGCAAGAAAGAGTCTTTCCAACACTGATAAGCACAGAGGCCAACTTTGACATTAAAAGGTGTAAAAACAAGTACAAGATATTTACAATAAGCAGACCTCAGTGCAAGAAAGAGTCTTTCCAACACTGATAAGGACAGAGGCCAACTTTGACATTAAAAGGTGTAAAAACAAGTACAAGATATTTACAATAAGCAGACCTCAGTGCAAGAAAGAGTCTTTCCAACACGGAAAAACCACAGAGGCCAACTTTGACATGAAAAGGTGTTCAAACAAGTACAAGATGTTCACAATAAGCAGGCCTCAGTGCAAGAAAAAGAGTTTCCAACACTGATAAGCAAAGAGGCCAACTTTGACATTAAAAGGTGTAAAAACAAGTACAAGATATTCACAACAAGCAGACCTCAGTGCAAGAAAGAGTCTTTCCAACACGGAAAAATCACAGAGGCCAACTTTAACATGAAAAGGTGTTCAAACAAGTACAAGATGTTCACAATAAGCAGGCCTCAGTGCAAGAAAAAGAGTTTCCAACACTGATAAGCAAAGAGGCCAACTTTGACATTAAAAGGTGTAAAAACAAGTACAAGATATTTACAATAAGCAGACCTCAGTGCAAGAAAGAGTCTTTCCAACACTGATAAGCACAAAGACCAACTTTGACATTAAAAAGGTGTAAAAACAAGTACAAGATATTCACAATAAGCAGACCTCAGTGCAAGAAAGAGTCTTTCCAACACTGATAAGCACAGAGGCCAACTTTGACATGAAAAGGTGTAAAAACAAGTACAAGATATTTACAATAAGCAGACCTCAGTGCAAGAAAGAGTCTTTCCAACACTGATAAGCACAGAGGCCAACTTTGACATTAAAAGGTGTAAAAACAAGTACAAGATATTTACAATAAGCAGAACTCAGTGCAAGAAAGAGTCTTTCCAACACTGATAAGCACAAAGGCCAACTTTGACATTAAAAGGTGTAAAAACAAGTACAAGATGTTCTCAATAAGCAGGCCTTAGTGCAAGAAAAAGAGTTTCCAACACTGATAAGCAAAGAGGCCAACTTTGACATGAAAAGGTGTAAAAACAAGTACAAGATATTTACAATAAGCAGACCTCAGTGCAAGAAAGAGTCTTTCCAACACTGATAAGGACAGAGGCCAACTTTGGCATTAAAAGGTGTAAAAACAAGTACAAGATATTTACAATAAGCAGACCTCAGTGCAAGAAAGAGTCTTTCCAACACTGATAAGCACAGAGGCCAACTTTGACATGAAAAGGTGTTCAAACAAGTACAAGATATTTACAATAAGCAGACCTCAGTGCAAGAAAGAGTCTTTCCAACACTGATAAGCACAGAGGCCAACTTTGACATTAAAAGGTGTAAAAACAAGTACAAGATATTTACAATAAGCAGACCTCAGTGCAAGAAAGAGTCTTTCCAACACTGAAAATTGAAAGAGGCCAACTTTGACATTAAAAGGTGTAAAAACAAGTACAAGATATTTACAATAAGCAGAACTCAGTGCAAGAAAGAGTCTTTCCAACACTGATAAGCACAGAGGCCAACTTTGACATGAAAAGGTGTTCAAACAAGTACAAGATATTTACAATAAGCAGACCTCAGTGCAAGAAAGAGTCTTTCCAACACTGATAAGGACAGAGGCCAACTTTGACATTAAAATGTGTAAAAACAAGTACAAGATATTTACAATAAGCAGACCTCAGTGCAAGAAAGAGTCTTTCCAACACGGAAAAACCACAGAGGCCAACTTTGACATGAAAAGGTGTTCAAACAAGTACAAGATGTTCACAATAAGCAGGCCTCAGTGCAAGAAAAAGAGTTTCCAACACTGATAAGCAAAGAGGCCAACTTTGACATTAAAAGGTGTAAAAACAAGTACAAGATATTCACAACAAGCAGACCTCAGTGCAAGAAAGAGTCTTTCCAACACGGAAAAATCACAGAGGCCAACTTTAACATGAAAAGGTGTTCAAACAAGTACAAGATGTTCACAATAAGCAGGCCTTAGTGCAAGAAAAAGAGTTTCCAACACTGATAAGCAAAGAGGCCAACTTTGACATGAAAAGGTGTAAAAACAAGTACAAGATATTTACAATAAGCAGACCTCAGTGCAAGAAAGAGTCTTTCCAACACGGAAAAATCACAGAGGCCAACTTTGACATGAAAAGGTGTTCAAACAAGTACAAGATGTTCACAATAAGCAGGCCTCAGTGCAAGAAAAAGAGTTTCCAACACTGATAAGCAAAGAGGCCAACTTTGACATTAAAAGGTGTAAAAACAAGTACAAGATATTTACAATAAGCAGACCTCATTGCAAGAAAGAGTCTTTCCAACACTGATAAGCACAGAGGCCAACTTTGACATGAAAAGGTGTAAAAACAAGTACAAGATATTTACAATAAGCAGACCTCAGTGCAAGAAAGAGTCTTTCCAACACTGATGAGCACAGAGGCCAACTTTGACATTAAAAGGTGTAAAAACAAGTACAAGATATTTACAATAAGCAGACCTCAGTGCAAGAAAGAGTCTTTCCAACACTGATAAGCACAGAGGCCAACTTTGACATGAAAAGGTGTAAAAACAAGTACAAGATATTTACAATAAGCAGACCTCAGTGCAAGAAAGAGTCTTTCCAACACTGATGAGCACAGAGGCCAAATTTGACATGAAAAGGTGTTCAAACAAGTACAAGATATTCACAATAAGCAGACCTCAGTGCAAGAAAGAGGCTTTCCAACACTGAAAAATCAAAGAGGCCAACTTTGACATTAAAAGGTGTTCAAACAAGTACAAGATGTTCACAATAAGCAGACCTCAGTGCAAGAAAGAGTCTTTCCAACACTGATAAGCACAGAGGCCAACTTTGACATTAAAAGGTGTAAAAACAAGTACAAGATATTTACAATAAGCAGACCTCAGTGCAAGAAAGAGTCTTTCCAACACGGAAAAATCACAGAGGCCAACTTTGACATGAAAAGGTGTTCAAACAAGTACAAGATGTTCACAATAAGCAGGCCTCAGTGCAAGAAAAAGAGTTTCCAACACTGATAAGCAAAGAGGCCAACTTTGACATTAAAAGGTGTAAAAACAAGTACAAGATATTTACAATAAGCAGACCTCATTGCAAGAAAGAGTCTTTCCAACACTGATAAGCACAGAGGCCAACTTTGACATGAAAAGGTGTAAAAACAAGTACAAGATATTCACAATAAGCAGACCTCAGTGCAAGAAAGAGTCTTTCCAACACTGATAAGCACAGAGGCCAACTTTGACATGAAAAGGTGTAAAAACAAGTGCAAGATATTCACAATAAGCAGACCTCAGTGCAAGAAAGAGTCTTTCCAACACTGATAAGCACAGAGGCCAACTTTGACATGAAAAGGTGTAAGAACAAGTACAAGATATTTACAATAAGCAGACCTCAGTGCAAGAAAGAGTCTTTCCAACACTGATAAGCACAGAGGCCAACTTTGACATTAAAAGGTGTAAAAACAAGTACAAGATATTTACAATAAGCAGACCTCAGTGCAAGAAAGAGTCTTTCCAACACTGATAAGCACAAAGGCTGACTTTGACATGAAAAGGTGTTCAAACAAGTACAAGATATTCACAATAAGCAGACCTCAGTGCAAGAAAGACGCTTTCCAACACTGAAAAATCAAAGAGGCCAACTTTGACATTAAAAGTTGTAAAAACAAGTACAAGATATTTACAATAAGCAGACCTCAGTGCAAGAAAGAGTCTTTCCAACACTGATAACGACAGAGGCCAACTTTGACATGAAAAGGTGTAAAAACAAGTACAAGATATTTACAATAAGCAGACCTCAGTGCAAGAAAGAGTCTTTCCAACACGGAAAAATCACAGAGGCCAACTTTGACATGAAAAGGTGTTCAAACAAGTACAAGATATTCACAATAAGCAGGCCTCAGTGAAAAAAAAAGAGTTTCCAACACTGATAAGCACAGAGGCCAACTTTGACATGAAAAGGTGTAAAAACAAGTACAAGATATTTACAATAAGCAGACCTCATTGCAAGAAAGAGTCTTTCCAACACTGATAAGCACAAAGGCCAACTTTGACATTAAAAGGTGTAAAAACAAGTACAAGATATTTACAATAAGCAGACCTCAGTGCAAGAAAGAGTCTTTCCAACACTGATAAGCACAGAGGCCAACTTTGACATGAAAAGGTGTAAGAACAAGTACAAGATATTTACAATAAGCAGACCTCAGTGCAAGAAAGAGTCTTTCCAACACTGATAAGCACAGAGGCCAACTTTGACATTAAAAGGTGTAAAAACAAGTACAAGATATTTACAATAAGCAGACCTCAGTGCAAGAAAGAGTCTTTCCAACACTGATAAGCACAAAGGCCAACTTTGACATGAAAAGGTGTTCAAACAAGTACAAGATATTCACAATAAGCAGACCTCAGTGCAAGAAAGAGTCTTTCCAACACTGATAAGCACAAAGGCCAACTTTGACATGAAAAGGTGTTCAAACAAGTACAAGATATTCACAATAAGCAGACCTCAGTGCAAGAAAGAGGCTTTCCAACACTGAAAAATCAAAGAGGCCAACTTTGACATTAAAAGTTGTAAAAACAAGTACAAGATATTAACAATAAGCAGACCTCAGTGCAAGAAAGAGTCTTTCCAACACTGATAAGCACAGAGGCCAACTTTGACATGAAAAGGTGTTCAAACAAGTACAAGATATTTACAATAAGCAGACCTCAGTGCAAGAAAGAGTCTTTCCAACACGGAAAAATCACAGAGGCCAACTTTGACATTAAAAGGTGTAAAAACAAGTACAAGATGTTCACAATAAGCAGGCCTTAGTGCAAGAAAAAGAGTTTCCAACACTGATAAGCACAGAGGCCAACTTTGACATGAAAAGGTGTAAAAACAAGTACAAGATATTCACAATAAGCAGACCTCAGTGCAAGAAAGAGTCTTTCCAACACTGATAAGCACAAAGGCCAACTTTGACATGAAAAGGTGTTCAAACAAGTACAAGATATTCACAATAAGCAGACCTCAGTGCAAGAAAGAGGCTTTCCAACACTGAAAAATCAAAGAGGCCAACTTTGACATTAAAAGTTGTAAAAACAAGTACAAGATATTAACAATAAGCAGACCTCAGTGCAAGAAAGAGTCTTTCCAACACTGATAAGCACAGAGGCCAACTTTGACATGAAAAGGTGTTCAAACAAGTACAAGATATTTACAATAAGCAGACCTCAGTGCAAGAAAGAGTCTTTCCAACACGGAAAAATCACAGAGGCCAACTTTGACATGAAAAGGTGTTCAAACAAGTACAAGATGTTCACAATAAGCAGGCCTTAGTGCAAGAAAAAGAGTTTCCAACACTGATAAGCACAGAGGCCAACTTTGACATGAAAAGGTGTAAAAACAAGTACAAGATATTTACAATAAGCAGACCTCAGTGCAAGAAAGACTCTTTCCAACACTGATAAGGACAGAGGCCAACTTTGACATGAAAAGGTGTAAAAACAAGTACAAGATATTTACAATAAGCAGACCTCAGTGCAAGAAAGAGTCTTTCCAACACGGAAAAATCACAGAGGCCAACTTTGACATGAAAAGGTGTTCAAACAAGTACAAGATATTCACAATAAGCAGGCCTCAGTGAAAGAAAAAGAGTTTCCAACACTGATAAGCACAGAGGCCAACTTTGACATGAAAAGGTGTAAAAACAAGTACAAGATATTTACAATAAGCAGACCTCATTGCAAGAAAGAGTCTTTCCAACACTGATAAGCACAAAGGCCAACTTTGACATTAAAAGGTGTAAAAACAAGTACAAGATATTTACAATAAGCAGACCTCAGTGCAAGAAAGAGTCTTTCCAACACTGATAAGCACAGAGGCCAACTTTGACATGAAAAGGTGTAAGAACAAGTACAAGATATTTACAATAAGCAGACCTCAGTGCAAGAAAGAGTCTTTCCAACACTGATAAGCACAGAGGCCAACTTTGACATTAAAAGGTGTAAAAACAAGTACAAGATATTTACAATAAGCAGACCTCAGTGCAAGAAAGAGTCTTTCCAACACTGATAAGCACAAAGGCCAACTTTGACATGAAAAGGTGTTCAAACAAGTACAAGATATTCACAATAAGCAGACCTCAGTGCAAGAAAGACTCTTTCCAACACTGATAAGCACAAAGGCCAACTTTGACATGAAAAGGTGTTCAAACAAGTACAAGATATTCACAATAAGCAGACCTCAGTGCAAGAAAGAGGCTTTCCAACACTGAAAAATCAAAGAGGCCAACTTTGACATTAAAAGTTGTAAAAACAAGTACAAGATATTAACAATAAGCAGACCTCAGTGCAAGAAAGAGTCTTTCCAACACTGATAAGCACAGAGGCCAACTTTGACATTAAAAGGTGTTCAAACAAGTACAAGATATTTACAATAAGCAGACCTCAGTGCAAGAAAGAGTCTTTCCAACACGGAAAAATCACAGAGGCCAACTTTGACATTAAAAGGTGTAAAAACAAGTACAAGATGTTCACAATAAGCAGGCCTTAGTGCAAGAAAAAGAGTTTCCAACACTGATAAGCACAGAGGCCAACTTTGACATGAAAAGGTGTAAAAACAAGTACAAGATATTCACAATAAGCAGACCTCAGTGCAAGAAAGAGTCTTTCCAACACTGATAAGCACAAAGGCCAACTTTGACATGAAAAGGTGTTCAAACAAGTACAAGATATTCACAATAAGCAGACCTCAGTGCAAGAAAGAGGCTTTCCAACACTGAAAAATCAAAGAGGCCAACTTTGACATTAAAAGTTGTAAAAACAAGTACAAGATATTAACAATAAGCAGACCTCAGTGCAAGAAAGAGTCTTTCCAACACTGATAAGCACAGAGGCCAACTTTGACATGAAAAGGTGTTCAAACAAGTACAAGATATTTACAATAAGCAGACCTCAGTGCAAGAAAGAGTCTTTCCAACACGGAAAAATCACAGAGGCCAACTTTGACATGAAAAGGTGTTCAAACAAGTACAAGATGTTCACAATAAGCAGGCCTTAGTGCAAGAAAAAGAGTTTCCAACACTGATAAGCACAGAGGCCAACTTTGACATGAAAAGGTGTAAAAACAAGTACAAGATATTTACAATAAGCAGACCTCAGTGCAAGAAAGACTCTTTCCAACACTGATAAGGACAGAGGCCAACTTTGACATGAAAAGGTGTAAAAACAAGTACAAGATATTTACAATAAGCAGACCTCAGTGCAAGAAAGAGTCTTTCCAACACGGAAAAATCACAGAGGCCAACTTTGACATGAAAAGGTGTTCAAACAAGTACAAGATATTCACAATAAGCAGGCCTCAGTGAAAGAAAAAGAGTTTCCAACACTGATAAGCACAGAGGCCAACTTTGACATGAAAAGGTGTAAAAACAAGTACAAGATATTTACAATAAGCAGACCTCATTGCAAGAAAGAGTCTTTCCAACACTGATAAGCACAAAGGCCAACTTTGACATTAAAAGGTGTAAAAACAAGTACAAGATATTTACAATAAGCAGACCTCAGTGCAAGAAAGAGTCTTTCCAACACTGATAAGCACAGAGGCCAACTTTGACATGAAAAGGTGTTCAAACAAGTACAAGATATTTACAATAAGCAGACCTCAGTGCAAGAAAGAGTCTTTCCAACACTGATAAGCACAGAGGCCAACTTTGACATTAAAAGGTGTAAAAACAAGTACAAGATATTTACAATAAGCAGACCTCAGTGCAAGAAAGAGTCTTTCCAACACTGATAAGCACAAAGGCCAACTTTGACATGAAAAGGTGTTCAAACAAGTACAAGATATTCACAATAAGCAGACCTCAGTGCAAGAAAGAGTCTTTCCAACACTGATAAGCACAAAGGCCAACTTTGACATGAAAAGGTGTTCAAACAAGTACAAGATATTCACAATAAGCAGACCTCAGTGCAAGAAAGAGGCTTTCCAACACTGAAAAATCAAAGAGGCCAACTTTGACATTAAAAGTTGTAAAAACAAGTACAAGATATTAACAATAAGCAGACCTCAGTGCAAGAAAGAGTCTTTCCAACACTGATAAGCACAGAGGCCAACTTTGACATTAAAAGGTGTTCAAACAAGTACAAGATATTTACAATAAGCAGACCTCAGTGCAAGAAAGAGTCTTTCCAACACGGAAAAATCACAGAGGCCAACTTTGACATTAAAAGGTGTAAAAACAAGTACAAGATGTTCACAATAAGCAGGCCTTAGTGCAAGAAAAAGAGTTTCCAACACTGATAAGCACAGAGGCCAACTTTGACATGAAAAGGTGTAAAAACAAGTACAAGATATTCACAATAAGCAGACCTCAGTGCAAGAAAGAGTCTTTCCAACACTGATAAGCACAAAGGCCAACTTTGACATGAAAAGGTGTTCAAACAAGTACAAGATATTCACAATAAGCAGACCTCAGTGCAAGAAAGAGGCTTTCCAACACTGAAAAATCAAAGAGGCCAACTTTGACATTAAAAGTTGTAAAAACAAGTACAAGATATTAACAATAAGCAGACCTCAGTGCAAGAAAGAGTCTTTCCAACACTGATAAGCACAGAGGCCAACTTTGACATGAAAAGGTGTTCAAACAAGTACAAGATATTTACAATAAGCAGACCTCAGTGCAAGAAAGAGTCTTTCCAACACGGAAAAATCACAGAGGCCAACTTTGACATGAAAAGGTGTTCAAACAAGTACAAGATGTTCACAATAAGCAGGCCTTAGTGCAAGAAAAAGAGTTTCCAACACTGATAAGCACAGAGGCCAACTTTGACATGAAAAGGTGTAAAAACAAGTACAAGATATTTACAATAAGCAGACCTCAGTGCAAGAAAGACTCTTTCCAACACTGATAAGGACAGAGGCCAACTTTGACATGAAAAGGTGTAAAAACAAGTACAAGATATTTACAATAAGCAGACCTCAGTGCAAGAAAGAGTCTTTCCAACACGGAAAAATCACAGAGGCCAACTTTGACATGAAAAGGTGTTCAAACAAGTACAAGATATTCACAATAAGCAGGCCTCAGTGAAAGAAAAAGAGTTTCCAACACTGATAAGCACAGAGGCCAACTTTGACATGAAAAGGTGTAAAAACAAGTACAAGATATTTACAATAAGCAGACCTCATTGCAAGAAAGAGTCTTTCCAACACTGATAAGCACAGAGGCCAACTTTGACATTAAAAGGTGTAAAAACAAGTACAAGATATTCACAATAAGCAGACCTCAGTGCAAGAAAGAGTCTTTCCAACACTGATAAGCACAGAGGCCAACTTTGACATGAAAAGGTGTAAGAACAAGTACAAGATATTTACAATAAGCAGACCTCAGTGCAAGAAAGAGTCTTTCCAACACTGATAAGCACAGAGGCCAACTTTGACATTAAAAGGTGTAAAAACAAGTACAAGATATTTACAATAAGCAGACCTCAGTGCAAGAAAGAGTCTTTCCAACACTGATAAGCACAAAGGCCAACTTTGACATGAAAAGGTGTTCAAACAAGTACAAGATATTCACAATAAGCAGACCTCAGTGCAAGAAAGAGTCTTTCCAACACGGAAAAATCACAGAGGCCAACTTTGACATGAAAAGGTGTTCAAACAAGTACAAGATGTTCACAATAAGCAGGCCTTAGTGCAAGAAAAAGAGTTTCCAACACTGATAAGCAAAGAGGCCAACTTTGACATGAAAAGGTGTAAAAACAAGTACAAGATATTTACAATAAGCAGACCTCAGTGCAAGAAAGAGTCTTTCCAACACTGATAAGGACAGAGGCCAACTTTGACATTAAAAGGTGTAAAAACAAGTACAAGATATTTACAATAAGCAGACCTCAGTGCAAGAAAGAGTCTTTCCAACACGGAAAAATCACAGAGGCCAACTTTGACATGAAAAGCTGTTCAAACAAGTACAAGATATTCACAATAAGCAGGCCTCAGTGAAAGAAAAAGAGTTTCCAACACTGATAAGCACAGAGGCCAACTTTGACATGAAAAGGTGTAAAAACAAGTACAAGATATTTACAATAAGCAGACCTCAGTGCAAGAAAGAGTCTTTCCAACACTGATAAGCACAAAGGCCAACTTTGACATTAAAAGGTGTAAAAACAAGTACAAGATATTTACAATAAGCAGACCTCAGTGCAAGAAAGAGTCTTTCCAACACTGATAAGCACAGAGGCCAACTTTGACATGAAAAGGTGTTCAAACAAGTACAAGATATTTACAATAAGCAGACCTCAGTGCAAGAAAGAGTCTTTCCAACACTGATAAGCACAGAGGCCAACTTTGACATTAAAAGGTGTAAAAACAAGTACAAGATATTTACAATAAGCAGACCTCAGTGCAAGAAAGAGTCTTTCCAACACGGAAAAATCACAGAGGCCAACTTTGACATGAAAAGGTGTAAAAACAAGTACAAGATATTTACAATAAGCAGACCTCATTGCAAGAAAGAGTCTTTCCAACACTGATAAGCATAAAGGCCAACTTTGACATTAAAAGGTGTAAAAACAAGTACAAGATATTTACAATAAGCAGACCTCATTGCAAGAAAGAGTCTTTCCAACACTGAAAATTGAAAGAGGCCAACTTTGACATGAAAAGGTGTAAAAACAAGTACAAGATATTTACTATAAGCAGACCTCAGTGCAAGAAAGAGTCTTTCCAACACTGATAAGCACAGAGGCCAACTTTGACATGAAAAGGTGTTCAAACAAGTACAAGATATTCACAATAAGCAGACCTCAGTGCAAGAAAGAGGCTTTCCAACACTGAAAAATCAAAGAGGCCAACTTTGACATTAAAAGGTGTTCAAACAAGTACAAGATATTCACAATAAGCAGACCTCAGTGCAAGAAAGAGTCTTTCCAACACTGAAAATTGAAAGAGGCCAACTTTGACATTAAAAGGTGTAAAAACAAGTACAAGATATTTACAATAAGCAGAACTCAGTGCAAGAAAGAGTCTTTCCAACACTGATAAGCACAAAGGCCAACTTTGACATGAAAAGGTGTAAAAACAAGTACAAGATATTTACAATAAGCAGACCTCAGTGCAAGAAAGAGTCTTTCCAACACTGATAAGGACAGAGGCCAACTTTGACATTAAAAGGTGTAAAAACAAGTACAAGATATTTACAATAAGCAGACCTCAGTGCAAGAAAGAGTCTTTCCAACACGGAAAAACCACAGAGGCCAACTTTGACATGAAAAGGTGTTCAAACAAGTACAAGATGTTCACAATAAGCAGGCCTCAGTGCAAGAAAAAGAGTTTCCAACACTGATAAGCAAAGAGGCCAACTTTGATATTAAAAGGTGTAAAAACAAGTACAAGATATTTACAATAAGCAGACCTCAGTGCAAGAAAGAGTCTTTCCAACACTGATAAGCACAAAGGCCAACTTTGACATTAAAAGGTGTAAAAACAAGTACAAGATATTCACAATAAGCAGACCTCAGTGCAAGAAAGAGTCTTTCCAACACTGATAAGCACAGAGGCCAACTTTGACATGAAAAGGTGTAAAAACAAGTACAAGATATTTACAATAAGCAGACCTCAGTGCAAGAAAGAGTCTTTCCAACACTGATAAGCACAAAGGCCAACTTTGACATTAAAAGGTGTAAAAACAAGTACAAGATATTCACAATAAGCAGACCTCAGTGCAAGAAAGAGTCTTTCCAACACTGATAAGCACAAAGGCCAACTTTGACATGAAAAGGTGTAAAAACAAGTACAAGATATTCACAATAAGCAGACCTCAGTGCAAGAAAGAGGCTTTCCAACACTGAAAAATCAAAGAGGCCAACTTTGACATTAAAAGTTGTAAAAACAAGTACAAGATATTAACAATAAGCAGACCTCAGTGCAAGAAAGAGTCTTTCCAACACGTAAAAATCACAGAGGCCAACTTTGACATGAAAAGGTGTTCAAACAAGTACAAGATATTTACAATAAGCAGACCTCAGTGCAAGAAAGAGTCTTTCCAACACTGGTAAGCACAGAGGCCAACTTTGACATTAAAAGGTGTTCAAACAAATACAAGATATTAACAATAAGCATACCTCAGTGCAAGAAAAAGAGTTTCCAACACTGATAAGCAAAGAGGCCAACTTTGACATGAAAAGGTGTAAAAACAAGTACAAGATATTTACAATAAGCAGACCTCAGTGCAAGAAAGAGTCTTTCCAACACTGATAAGCACAGAGGCCAACTTTGACATTAAAAGGTGTAAAAACAAGTACAAGATATTTACAATAAGCAGACCTCGGTGCAAGAAAGAGTCTTTCCAACACTGATAAGCACAAAGGCCAACTTTGACATTAAAAGGTGTAAAAACAAGTACAAGATATTCACAATAAGCAGACCTCAGTGCAAGAAAGAGTCTTTCCAACACGGAAAAATCACAGAGGCCAACTTTGACATGAAAAGGTGTTCAAACAAGTACAAGATGTTCACAATAAGCAGGCCTCAGTGCAAGAAAAAGAGTTTCCAACACTGATAAGCAAAGAGGCCAACTTTGACATTAAAAGGTGTAAAAACAAGTACAAGATATTTACAATAAGCAGACCTCATTGCAAGAAAGAGTCTTTCCAACACTGATAAGCACAAAGGCCAACTTTGACATTAAAAGGTGTAAAAACAAGTACAAGATATTCACAATAAGCAGACCTCAGTGCAAGAAAGAGTCTTTCCAACACTGATAAGCACAGAGGCCAACTTTGACATGAAAAGGTGTTCAAACAAGTACAAGATGTTCACAATAAGCAGGCCTCAGTGCAAGAAAAAGAGTTTCCAACACTGATAAGCAAAGAGGCCAACTTTGACATTAAAAGGTGTAAAAACAAGTACAAGATATTTACAATAAGCAGACCTCATTGCAAGAAAGAGTCTTTCCAACACTGATAAGCACAAAGGCCAACTTTGACATGAAAAAGTGTTCAAACAAGTACAAGATATTTACAATAAGCAGAACTCAGTGCAAGAAAGAGTCTTTCCAACACTGATAAGCATAAAGGCCAACTTTGACATGAAAAGGTGTTCAAACAAGTACAAGATATTTACAATAAGCAGAACTCAGTGCAAGAAAGAGTCTTTCCAACACTGATAAGCACAGAGGCCAACTTTGACATGAAAAGGTGTAAAAACAAGTACAAGATATTCACAATAAGCAGAACTCAGTGCAAGAAAGAGTCTTTCCAACACTGATAAGCACAGAGGCCAACTTTGACATGAAAAGGTGTTCAAACAAGTACAAGATATTTACAATAAGCAGAACTCAGTGCAAGAAAGAGTCTTTCCAACACTGATAAGCACAGAGGCCAACTTTGACATGAAAAGGTGTTCAAACAAGTACAAGATATTTACAATAAGCAGACCTCAGTGCAAGAAAGAGTCTTTCCAACACTGATAAGCACAGAGGCCAACTTTGACATTAAAAGGTGTTCAAACAAATACAAGATATTAACAATAAGCTGGCCTCAGTGCAAGAAAAAGAGTTTCCAACACTGATAAGCAAAGAGGCCAACTTTGACATTAAAAGGTGTAAAAACAAGTACAAGATATTTACAATAAGCAGAACTCAGTGCAAGAAAGAGTCTTTCCAACACGAAAAAATCACAGAGGCCAACTTTGACATGAAAAGGTGTTCAAACAAGTACAAGATATTTACAATAAGCAGACCTCAGTGCAAGAAAGAGTCTTTCCAACACTGATAAGCACAGAGGCCAACTTTGACATTAAAAGGTGTTCAAACAAATACAAGATATTAACAATAAGCTGGCCTCAGTGCAAGAAAAAGAGTTTCCAACACTGATAAGCAAAGAGGCCAACTTTGACATTAAAAGGTGTAAAAACAAGTACAAGATATTAACAATAAGCAGACCTCAGTGCAAGAAAGAGTCTTTCCAACACTGATAAGCACAAAGGCCAACTTTGACATGAAAAGGTGTAAAAACAAGTACAAGATATTTACAATAAGCAGACCTCAGTGCAAGAAAGAGTCTTTCCAACACTGATAAGGACAGAGGCCAACTTTGACATTAAAAGGTGTAAAAACAAGTACAAGATATTTACAATAAGCTGGCCTCAGTGCAAGAAAGAGTCTTTCCAACACGGAAAAATCACAGAGGCCAACTTTGACATGAAAAGGTGTTCAAACAAGTACAAGATGTTCACAAGAAGCAGGCCTCAGTGCAAGAAAAAGAGTTTCCAACACTGATAAGCAAAGAGGCCAACTTTGATATTAAAAGGTGTAAAAACAAGTACAAGATATTCACAATAAGCAGACCTCAGTGCAAGAAAGAGTCTTTCCAACACTGATAAGCACAAAGGCCAACTTTGACATTAAAAGGTGTAAAAACAAGTACAAGATATTTACAATAAGCAGACCTCAGTGCAAGAAAGAGTCTTTCCAACACTGATAAGCACAGAGGCCAACTTTGACATGAAAAGGTGTAAAAACAAGTACAAGATATTTACAATAAGCAGACCTCAGTGCAAGAAAGAGTCTTTCCAACACTGATAAGCACAAAGGCCAACTTTGACATTAAAAGGTGTAAAAACAAGTACAAGATATTCACAATAAGCAGACCTCAGTGCAAGAAAGAGTCTTTCCAACACTGATAAGCACAAAGGCCAACTTTGACATGAAAAGGTGTAAAAACAAGTACAAGATATTCACAATAAGCAGACCTCAGTGCAAGAAAGAGGCTTTCCAACACTGAAAAATCAAAGAGGCCAACTTTGACATTAAAAGTTGTAAAAACAAGTACAAGATATTAACAATAAGCAGACCTCTGTGCAAGAAAGAGTCTTTCCAACACTGATAAGCACAGAGGCCAACTTTGACATGAAAAGGTGTTCAAACAAGTACAAGATATTTACAATAAGCAGACCTCAGTGCAAGAAAGAGTCTTTCCAACACGGAAAAATCACAGAGGCCAACTTTGACATGAAAAGGTGTTCAAACAAGTACAAGATATTTACAATAAGCAGACCTCAGTGCAAGAAAGAGTCTTTCCAACACTGATAAGCACAGAGGCCAACTTTGACATTAAAAGGTGTTCAAACAAATACAAGATATTAACAATAAGCATACCTCAGTGCAAGAAAAAGAGTTTCCAACACTGATAAGCAAAGAGGCCAACTTTGACATGAAAAGGTGTAAAAACAAGTACAAGATATTTACAATAAGCAGACCTCAGTGCAAGAAAGAGTCTTTCCAACACTGAAAAAGCACAGAGGCCAACTTTGACATTAAAAGGTGTAAAAACAAGTACAAGATATTTACAATAAGCAGACCTCAGTGCAAGAAAGAGTCTTTCCAACACGGAAAAATCACAGAGGCCAACTTTGACATGAAAAGGTGTTCAAACAAGTACAAGATGTTCACAATAAGCAGGCCTCAGTGCAAGAAAAAGAGTTTCCAACACTGATAAGCAAAGAGGCCAACTTTGACATTAAAAGGTGTAAAAACAAGTACAAGATATTTACAATAAGCAGACCTCATTGCAAGAAAGAGTCTTTCCAACACTGATAAGCACAAAGGCCAACTTTGACATTAAAAGGTGTAAAAACAAGTACAAGATATTCACAATAAGCAGACCTCAGTGCAAGAAAAAGAGTTTCCAACACTGATAAGCAAAGAGGCCAACTTTGACATTAAAAGGTGTAAAAACAAGTACAAGATATTTACAATAAGCAGACCTCATTGCAAGAAAGAGTCTTTCCAACACTGATAAGCACAAAGGCCAACTTTGACATTAAAAGGTGTAAAAACAAGTACAAGATATTCACAATAAGCAGACCTCAGTGCAAGAAAGAGTCTTTCCAACACTGATAAGCACAGAGGCCAACTTTGACATGAAAAGGTGTTCAAACAAGTACAAGATATTCACAATAAGCAGACCTCAGTGCAAGAAAGAGGCTTTCCAACACTGAAAAATCAAAGAGGCCAACTTTGACATTAAAAGTTGTAAAAACAAGTACAAGATATTAACAATAAGCAGACCTCAGTGCAAGAAAGAGTCTTTCCAACACTGATAAGCACAGAGGCCAACTTTGACATGAAAAGGTGTTCAAACAAGTACAAGATATTTACAATAAGCAGACCTCAGTGCAAGAAAGAGTCTTTCCAACACGGAAAAATCACAGAGGCCAACTTTGACATGAAAAGGTGTTCAAACAAGTACAAGATGTTCACAATAAGCAGGCCTTAGTGCAAGAAAAAGAGTTTCCAACACTGATAAGCAAAGAGGCCAACTTTGACATGAAAAGGTGTAAAAACAAGTACAAGATATTCACAATAAGCAGACCTCAGTGCAAGAAAGAGTCTTTCCAACACTGATAAGGACAGAGGCCAACTTTGACATTAAAAGGTGTAAAAACAAGTACAAGATATTTACAATAAGCAGACCTCAGTGCAAGAAAGAGTCTTTCCAACACGGAAAAATCACAGAGGCCAACTTTGACATGAAAAGCTGTTCAAACAAGTACAAGATATTCACAATAAGCAGGCCTCAGTGAAAGAAAAAGAGTTTCCAACACTGATAAGCACAGAGGCCAACTTTGACATGAAAAGGTGTAAAAACAAGTACAAGATATTTACAATAAGCAGACCTCATTGCAAGAAAGAGTCTTTCCAACACTGATAAGCACAAAGGCCAACTTTGACATGAAAAGGTGTAAAAACAAGTACAAGATATTTACAATAAGCAGACCTCAGTGCAAGAAAGAGTCTTTCCAACACCGATAAGCACAGAGGCCAACTTTGACATGAAAAGGTGTTCAAACAAGTACAAGATATTTACAATAAGCAGACCTCATTGCAAGAAAGAGTCTTTCCAACACTGATAAGCACAAAGGCCAACTTTGACATTAAAAGGTGTAAAAACAAGTACAAGATATTCACAATAAGCAGACCTCCGTGAAAGAAAGAGTCTTTCCAACACTGAAAATTGAAAGAGGCCAACTTTGACATTAAAAGGTGTAAAAACAAGTACAAGATATTTACAATAAGCAGACCTCAGTGCAAGAAAGAGTCTTTCCAACACGGAAAAATCACAGAGGCCAACTTTGACATGAAAAGGTGTAAAAACAAGTACAAGATATTTACAATAAGCAGACCTCATTGCAAGAAAGAGTCTTTCCAACACTGAAAATTGAAAGAGGCCAACTTTGACATGAAAAGGTGTAAAAACAAGTACAAGATATTTACAATAAGCAGACCTCAGTGCAAGAAAGAGTCTTTCCAACACTGATAAGCACAGAGGCCAACTTTGACATGAAAAGGTGTTCAAACAAGTACAAGATATTCACAATAAGCAGACCTCAGTGCAAGAAAGAGGCTTTCCAACACTGAAAAATCAAAGAGGCCAACTTTGACATGAAAAGGTGTTCAAACAAGTACAAGATATTCACAATAAGCAGACCTCAGTGCAAGAAAGAGTCTTTCCAACACTGAAAATTGAAAGAGGCCAACTTTGACATTAAAAGGTGTAAAAACAAGTACAAGATATTTACAATAAGCAGACCTCAGTACAAGAAAGAGTCTTTCCAACACTGAAAATTGAAAGAGGCCAACTTTGACATTAAAAGGTGTAAAAACAAGTACAAGATATTTACAATAAGCAGAACTCAGTGCAAGAAAGAGTCTTTCCAACACTGATAAGCACAAAGGCCAACTTTGACATGAAAAGGTGTAAAAACAAGTACAAGATATTTACAATAAGCAGGCCTCAGTGCAAGAAAAAGAGTTTCCAACACTGATAAGCAAAGAGGCCAACTTTGATATTAAAAGGTGTAAAAACAAGTACAAGATATTTACAATAAGCAGACCTCATTGCAAGAAAGAGTCTTTCCAACACTGATAAGCACAAAGGCCAACTTTGACATTAAAAGGTGTAAAAACAAGTACAAGATATTTACAATAAGCAGACCTCAGTGCAAGAAAGAGTCTTTCCAACACTGATAAGCACAGAGGCCAACTTTGACATGAAAAGGTGTAAAAACAAGTACAAGATATTTACAATAAGCAGACCTCAGTGCAAGAAAGAGTCTTTCCAACACTGATAAGCACAAAGGCCAACTTTGACATTAAAAGGTGTAAAAACAAGTACAAGATATTCACAATAAGCAGACCTCAGTGCAAGAAAGAGTCTTTCCAACACTGATAAGCACAAAGGCCAACTTTGACATGAAAAGGTGTTCAAACAAGTACAAGATATTCACAATAAGCAGACCTCAGTGCAAGAAAGAGGCTTTCCAACACTGAAAAATCAAAGAGGCCAACTTTGACATTAAAAGTTGTAAAAACAAGTACAAGATAATAACAATAAGCAGACCTCAGTGCAAGAAAGAGTCTTTCCAACACTGATAAGCACAGAGGCCAACTTTGACATGAAAAGGTGTTCAAACAAGTACAAGATATTTACAATAAGCAGACCTCAGTGCAAGAAAGAGTCTTTCCAACACGTAAAAATCACAGAGGCCAACTTTGACATGAAAAGGTGTTCAAACAAGTACAAGATATTTACAATAAGCAGACCTCAGTGCAAGAAAGAGTCTTTCCAACACTGGTGAGCACAGAGGCCAACTTTGACATTAAAAGGTGTTCAAACAAATACAAGATATTAACAATAAGCATACCTCAGTGCAAGAAAAAGAGTTTCCAACACTGATAAGCAAAGAGGCCAACTTTGACATGAAAAGGTGTAAAAACAAGTACAAGATATTTACAATAAGCAGACCTCAGTGCAAGAAAGAGTCTTTCCAACACTGATAAGCACAGAGGCCAACTTTGACATTAAAAGGTGTAAAAACAAGTACAAGATATTTACAATAAGCAGACCTCGGTGCAAGAAAGAGTCTTTCCAACACTGATAAGCACAAAGTCCAACTTTGACATTAAAAGGTGTAAAAACAAGTACAAGATATTTACAATAAGCAGACCTCATTGCAAGAAAGAGTCTTTCCAACACTGATAAGCACAAAGGCCAACTTTGACATTAAAAGGTGTAAAAACAAGTACAAGATATTCACAATAAGCAGACCTCAGTGCAAGAAAAAGAGTTTCCAACACTGATAAGCAAAGAGGCCAACTTTGACATTAAAAGGTGTAAAAACAAGTACAAGATATTTACAATAAGCAGACCTCATTGCAAGAAAGAGTCTTTCCAACACTGATAAGCACAAAGGCCAACTTTGACATTAAAAGGTGTTCAAACAAGTACAAGATATTTACAATAAGCAGAACTCAGTGCAAGAAAGAGTCTTTCCAACACTGATAAGCACAGAGGCCAACTTTGACATGAAAAGGTGTAAAAACAATTACAAGATATTTACAATAAGCAGACCTCAGTGCAAGAAAGAGTCTTTCCAACACTGATAAGGACAGAGGCCAACTTTGGCATTAAAAGGTGTAAAAACAAGTACAAGATATTTACAATAAGCAGACCTCAGTGCAAGAAAGAGTCTTTCCAACACGGAAAAATCACAGAGGCCAACTTTGACATGAAAAGGTGTTCAAACAAGTACAAGATGTTCACAATAAGCAGGCCTCAGTGCAAGAAAAAGAGTTTCCAACACTGATAAGCAAAGAGGCCAACTTTGACATTAAAAGGTGTAAAAACAAGTACAAGATATTTACAATAAGCAGACCTCAGTGCAAGAAAGAGTCTTTCCAACACTGATAAGCACAGAGGCCAACTTTGACATGAAAAGGTGTTCAAACAAGTACAAGATATTTACAATAAGCAGAACTCAGTGCAAGAAAGAGTCTTTCCAACACTGATAAGCATAAAGGCCAACTTTGACATGAAAAGGTGTTCAAACAAGTACAAGATATTTACAATAAGCAGAACTCAGTGCAAGAAAGAGTCTTTCCAACACTGATAAGCACAGAGGCCAACTTTGACATTAAAAGGTGTTCAAACAAATACAAGATATTAACAATAAGCTGGCCTCAGTGCAAGAAAAAGAGTTTCCAACACTGATAAGCAAAGAGGCCAACTTTGACATTAAAAGGTGTAAAAACAAGTACAAGATATTTACAATAAGCAGAACTCAGTGCAAGAAAGAGTCTTTCCAACACTGATAAGCACAAAGGCCAACTTTGACATGAAAAGGTGTAAAAACAAGTACAAGATATTTACAATAAGCAGACCTCAGTGCAAGAAAGAGTCTTTCCAACACTGATAAGGACAGAGGCCAACTTTGACATTAAAAGGTGTAAAAACAAGTACAAGATATTTACAATAAGCTGGCCTCAGTGCAAGAAAGAGTCTTTCCAACACGGAAAAATCACAGAGGCCAACTTTGACATGAAAAGGTGTTCAAACAAGTACAAGATGTTCACAATAAGCAGGCCTCAGTGCAAGAAAAAGAGTTTCCAACACTGATAAGCAAAGAGGCCAACTTTGATATTAAAAGGTGTAAAAACAAGTACAAGATATTCACAATAAGCAGACCTCAGTGCAAGAAAGAGTCTTTCCAACACTGATAAGCACAAAGGCCAACTTTGACATTAAAAGGTGTAAAAACAAGTACAAGATATTTACAATAAGCAGACCTCAGTGCAAGAAAGAGTCTTTCCAACACTGATAAGCACAGAGGCCAACTTTGACATGAAAAGGTGTAAAAACAAGTACAAGATATTTACAATAAGCAGACCTCAGTGCAAGAAAGAGTCTTTCCAACACTGATAAGCACAAAGGCCAACTTTGACATTAAAAGGTGTAAAAACAAGTACAAGATATTCACAATAAGCAGACCTCAGTGCAAGAAAGAGTCTTTCCAACACTGATAAGCACAAAGGCCAACTTTGACATGAAAAGGTGTAAAAACAAGTACAAGATATTTACAATAAGCAGACCTCAGTGCAAGAAAGAGGCTTTCCAACACTGAAAAATCAAAGAGGCCAACTTTGACATTAAAAGTTGTAAAAACAAGTACAAGATATTAACAATAAGCAGACCTCTGTGCAAGAAAGAGTCTTTCCAACACTGATAAGCACAGAGGCCAACTTTGACATGAAAAGGTGTTCAAACAAGTACAAGATATTTACAATAAGCAGACCTCAGTGCAAGAAAGAGTCTTTCCAACACTGATAAGCACAGAGGCCAACTTTGACATTAAAAGGTGTTCAAATAAATACAAGATATTAACAATAAGCATACCTCAGTGCAAGAAAAAGAGTTTCCAACACTGATAAGCAAAGAGGCCAACTTTGACATGAAAAGGTGTAAAAACAAGTACAAGATATTTACAATAAGCAGACCTCAGTGCAAGAAAGAGTCTTTCCAACACTGAAAAAGCACAGAGGCCAACTTTGACATGAAAAGGTGTTCAAACAAGTACAAGATGTTCACAATAAGCAGGCCTCAGTGCAAGAAAAAGAGTTTCCAACACTGATAAGCAAAGAGGCCAACTTTGACATTAAAAGGTGTAAAAACAAGTACAAGATATTTACAATAAGCAGACCTCATTGCAAGAAAGAGTCTTTCCAACACTGATAAGCACAAAGGCCAACTTTGACATTAAAAGGTGTAAAAACAAGTACAAGATATTCACAATAAGCAGACCTCAGTGCAAGAAAAAGAGTTTCCAACACTGATAAGCAAAGAGGCCAACTTTGACATGAAAAGGTGTAAAAACAAGTACAAGATATTTACAATAAGCAGACCTCATTGCAAGAAAGAGTCTTTCCAACACTGATAAGCACAAAGGCCAACTTTGACATTAAAAGGTGTAAAAACAAGTACAAGATATTCACAATAAGCAGACCTCAGTGCAAGAAAGAGTCTTTCCAACACTGATAAGCACAGAGGCCAACTTTGACATGAAAAGGTGTAAAAACAATTACAAGATATTTACAATAAGCAGACCTCAGTGCAAGAAAGAGTCTTTCCAACACGGAAAAATCACAGAGGCCAACTTTGACATGAAAAGGTGTTCAAACAAGTACAAGATGTTCACAATAAGCAGGCCTCAGTGCAAGAAAAAGAGTTTCCAACACTGATAAGCAAAGAGGCCAACTTTGACATTAAAAGGTGTAAAAACAAGTACAAGATATTTACAATAAGCAGACCTCAGTGCAAGAAAGAGTCTTTCCAACACTGATAAGCATAAAGGCCAACTTTGACATGAAAAGGTGTTCAAACAAGTACAAGATATTTACAATAAGCAGAACTCAGTGCAAGAAAGAGTCTTTCCAACACTGATAAGCAAAGAGGCCAACTTTGACATGAAAAGGTGTTCAAACAAGTACAAGATATTTACAATAAGCAGAACTCAGTGCAAGAAAGAGTCTTTCCAACACTGATAAGCACAGAGGGCAACTTTGACATGAAAAGGTGTTCAAACAAGTACAAGATATTTACAATAAGCAGGCCTCAGTGCAAGAAAGAGTCTTTCCAACACTGATAAGCACAGAGGCCAACTTTGACATTAAAAGGTGTAAAAACAAGTACAAGATATTTACAATAAGCAGACCTCAGTGCAAGAAAGAGTCTTTCCAACACTGAAAAAGCACAGAGGCCAACTTTGACATGAAAAGGTGTAAAAACAAGTACAAGATATTTACAATAAGCAGACCTCAGTGCAAAAAAGCGAGGTGGGGAGGGGGTACTCACCTTCCACTTCACTGACACGCATCAGCATCCAGTTCTTCATGAGAAGAGGGGGAGGATGAGAGGGCGATGTACTCACCTTTACTGACACGCTCGGTATCAGTGTCCCACGCTTCATCAGAAGAGATGGCGCTCAGGAGACTGTCATCAAGGATCCTGATGACTTCAGAAAAGTGTCGTTCTTGGGACGTTCAACAATGTAGTCAAGGCAGCCTGTAAGGAAACAAAGTTTAAAATAACAGTAGGAATGTAGTAAGCACCCAGTGCTAAAGCTACAGGCTACACTCATATCAGACTGAATGACACTTTACTTGTTCATGTGAGAAGAAAACAAGATTTCAACTATGTCCACAATCATTAAGTGAAGCATCCAAATCTCTGCCAAGGCAGCTCACTCTGTGCACACTACACTTTTAAGGTAACAGTATTGTATTTTGTATACATTCATTTTGTTTATTTGTTCTTTTTAAACCTTTATGCAAACACTACGTTGGACTAGGTCATGGATAATAGGTACTGATTTGTAAAGAACTGGACATGAATAGCATACTGCAGAAAATCCATAAATAATTTAGCAGCTCATTCTCATATTTTTTTTAATTCTTTCATTAACGATGTAAAATATAACGAAACATTTAATCTCCCCATGTACCAATTCCATGTCCTAAATATTGCTAATACAAAAAAGGCAGTAGAACTCCACACACAATTTTAAAAATAAAACACATTTTTGTAACAGTTTGACTTCATGAATATTTTTTACTATGATTGATGTTTTCAATATTCTTTTTTATATTATTTCATTTTATTTTATTTATCATCGCATATGTAGCTGGGGAAAAGTTATAGTTTATTCAAATGAAGCCTTTGAGAAGAAAATGATGTCAGGACCTACAGGGGACCTGGTGTGTTTACTCCTATATGTCCCTAACATTGTGAGGAGATGCTGTTACCATAGAAACCGATATACACATATACATATGTATATTTGGGGAGGGGGGCATTTTACGAATTTTAAGCTAATTTTAACCATTTCATTGGAAAAAAGTGTCAAATTTGAAGGCTTCAAATCAAAGTAAAACCTTTTTTCACATTCATACACCAGTCGGTAATAAATTCTACACCTCTCCTGGAAAATTTAAAGCATAAAAGCGATTTGCCAGGAAAAGTCTTAGAACACACTTATTTTGATCACATTAAAACGTGATATTCACACTGGAACCTGTAAAATTACTATAGTCATCTAGTGATTCTTGAAATAATTGAAGAAATTTTGAAATGTACCTGGTGGCTGTCGAGGAGTCGGGGTCCACGATCTTCAAGCTTTGCTGTTATGATGAAACACAAGTACAAAAGATCCAAAGATGCAGTAGTTGTTGTCGCTTTGTAGTAAAATCCGCTTTCTGTAGAAATATTCTCCAAAAGTTATCTTTCCACAAGCTGAGCTTGGAGCAGGTCAAGACAAATCCAAGAGCAAGTGTAAAGGAACAGCTGGAACCTTGCGCAGCATTCATATACCAACAGCCTGCATGGTTACGGTTGCTAACATGCGTGTGCACGTGATATAACTATATGAACTGAGCCCATCAGTGTAATTTACAGTAAAGTTATGGTCATTTATAGTTACTGCCTTTGTCACCCTTTATGTGGGATGTCTAATAACCATGTAGGTATATCCAGAAATAAACACAGATATTAGAAAGCAGCAAGTCAGTACCTGCGATGTTTGTTTCAGTGAATAACATTAGCATAGCTCATGCTAATATTACAGCTTCACATTTTTCTTTTCAAAGGTAACAAAAACTTTGCGTTCTCGCTACTTACCATGCTGTAATACAGGTATATGCTAGCAATGACAACATTTAACAGATGTTTTTAAAATGCTAGCCGTGCTAATTAATTAGCCTTAGGATCGCTTGAGGTCTTGTTTCCAGCTCTAGTTGTCATAAGGGAACTTAGGCCTGTGCGAGCCTTTGGCACGAAAATGAGTCTCGTAAAGCTCACTATTAAACTGACAAAAAGCCTTAGAACCTAGAAACTATTATTCTTACAACTGTGCTGTGTTTATGTTATAACATATAGCAAGAACCTATAACTATAATTGACATTTGACCTCACTGAATGATTATAGCAGCTGTGTGTTATGTCATGGCATGTTTTTAAAATGCCACCTGAAATTTAGGAGGGGGGTTCTTGAGAGTTTTGTACTTTCATCTGATAACACATACTGTTTATGTATATTTAACACAACAGGCAAGGGATTGTGGTATAATTAGAATTAACACAGATTGTGTAGTCTTTAAATAGACGAGCATTTTTAAAAGCACACATATTATTTGAACACTTCCGTAACTTATTTTTAGCTTTGCTGCACATAAGTTGAATGCAATTAAATCTCATTACCTTTTATTATCCTTGAACTTATTTCATTACACGTAATATAAACACTGCTTATTTAGAAAATAATAATTAAAACACTCCTTGTAATGCGTTAAAATCAGCCCAACTTTTATTTTCAAATTTAAAGCATTTCAGCCAACATACTGGACACTGTTCTGCTGAACAACACACATATTTCCAATATTGTAGCTGGTGTTACTTAATAATTTATTATTTTATTTGTCACATACTTTAAAACTTTAATAACTTTTCAATAAAACAAAGTCTCAGATTTAATTATTCTGAAACTAAGTTTAAGCTTCCCATAACTTTTTATTGCAAGTTACATTACTAATATAATAAATATAAAATGTTTTTATTGTTCATCCACAAGTGCAGTCTCTGGCTCAAACAACACAGAAGCTTGGTATGTTCATTTGTCAGTCGAGGCATTACTGCTTGAGTGCCTGTCATGAATTTAGCTCATCCAAATGCAATTGTCTGAAGAAAGTCTTTAACATTGTCCCAACTTCCCTTAAGTACAGTGGCAGTAGATGTGGGCTGGAGATGCAATGACCTTGAACCTGCAGGTGACCACACCATCTGTGATGGAGGGCTCATCTCTCCTGGTGTCCTGCAAGGAAACAACAATATTCTTTAGAACACCAAGTTATATTTGATCTACTTATTTCACTTATCTGTGGCCGGGTTGTGGGGGCAGCAGCCTAAGCAGAGAACTCCAGACCTCCTTTTCCACACCCACCTCCTCCAGCTTATCTAGGGGAACTCCATCATGTCTTGGGTCTGATTCAGGGCCTCCTCCTGGTGGGAGCTCGTCCAGTACACCTCACCTGGGAGACGCCCAGGAGGAATCCTTGTCAGATGCCAGAACCACTTTAACCTGCTCCTTTTGATGTGGATGAGAGAAAAATACAGAAAAAACCCAATAATCATATGATTTCTGATGAGCATGCGCTTTGGCAACAGTGGGAAGGAAAAACTCCATTTTAAAAGAAAGAATCCTCCAGTAGCACCAGGCTGAGGAAGGGACAGCCATCTGCCACAACCTGTTGGGATGAGCAGAGGAAGACAGGACAAAAGATAAAACTGAAGGCTCTGCCTCCCATTCTACTTTTAAATACTCTAGGAACAACAAGTAAGCCTGCAGTGTGAGAGCGAAGTGCTCTAATAGGGTGATATGGTACTACAAGGTCATTAAGATAAGATGGGGCCTGATTATTTAAGACCTTGTATGCGAGGTCTTAAATAATCAGGTCTTAAATAACACCCGGGGCTAAGCCCGGGTGTTTCAAATGTCTGGCTCCGCCTCTGAGCTGCAAGAGTGCACTGAGGATTGAGACAAAATATGGTCTACAAACCAGCATTATATTAGTTTGTATCAGATAGTCCTCCAGTGTGTTTATTTTTTGCTTTTATTATATTGTGCAGTTATTTGTTACCCTGAAATGCTTTATGCTTAACAACAGCTCACTATTTTAACTTATTTTTTAACTCTTGTGATCAGTATGACTAGATTGTGTGAGTTTCCATACTAAAAGAGCTGTAGTGATAAAATAATTGGCATGAGAGACACTGATTTTTGGCATGATATACTGCAGAAGTTTTTTGTTTGTTTGTTTTTTTGCATAATTTACCTTTTAATTAAACTGCATTCCCTGTATTGTAACAAAACTAACATTGTTTATATGTCAGAAAATTAGCAAACATGAATAAATGGCGAAAACAATATAATTATAACATATATTTTTATTTTACTTATTTTAGGTCTGTGAAGCCAAACTTGATGCTGGGGATTTATTTTTGTCAGTGGAGTCAAATGGTAAGTTACAATTTGTGCATTTTGTCATATTGGAAACACCACAGATTATATTGTAACTTAATAGCTCTGTAGAACAAATGATATAAAGATTGTAGTGTCAGGGTACTTCTTAAGAAGTAATATTGCACTATTGATGATCGCATGCAGGTGGCATAAAGTAAATATTCAGACGTGCTACCAACACATGATTCTCTAACAGATCAATGGAGCAGACTGTTTAGGTTCTTGTGGTTGTAATAACATCCATAACTGAAGGTTTGTCATTAATTTATTTTCACAGGTCTAGATGATCACATCTGACTTTGTCATTTAAATGAGGTGGACTTTTTTGGGTAAATTGCTGTCCACTACATATACACAGAATGTGCACAGTATTTCAGATATAAAAAGCGAGTATGTAATGGACTCGCTGGCTTTAATGTAAAAAGCCTGTTGTGTAACTTTAATGAGGCAGTTGGACTAAAGCAATGTGTTGCTCATCAAGGTAAACATCTGAGGAATAAGGAAATTGTTACTTGTCCTTTTACTCAGTGTTCTTTTAATCACACATTTACTAAAGTTTTACATCACATAAGTCATTTTCACAATCATTCTACTTTAAAAGATTTCAAGACAGAGCTTATTGTTCTCTGAACTTCCTTGTTCGCTGAACGGCAGGTAAAGTGCATCTTTTTGTTTGTTTGCTTTTGTGTGTTTGTGTTTTCTCTAATGGGCCTGAGATTAAGCCTCAGTTTGCTTAAATTTGGGTCTCAAAGAATCTTTTTTTTATTCTGCCTGTACTCCCCACCCCTCTTCTTCTGTTGCTCAGGTTGAAGCAGAATTTGCCCGTCTTACATCTGTTGACCTGAAAGGGTTCCTTTTTGCTGTGCTTGACCATTATGGAGAGGTTCGTGGAGCTGTACAAAATCAAGAGCGGCATGGGACTAGGCTCATAAAATGCTCATAAAATGCTTCGGTGATGATGTAAGTGTTCAACTGCGAAATCTAATCCTTTGTTTAAGTTTCAGGTTATCCAGTTCAACTGATGAACTCATTGAAAGAAAGCTGATAAGCAAAGTCTGTCATCATATTTTCACATTTAGGACATTTAGTGTGGTAACTTTTACAGAATCTATGTATATTGGTGGTAGGTTGGATATCATATTCTACTTGAATGTCCTGATAAGCCTGATTCAAAATCTCCAATGATAATCATATATTGATGGAATTATGTATCAAAAAGCTGTGAATTTGGAGCTGTCTGCATGCTTCATAAACACTGTTTAAAAAGTGTTTTTGTTTTCTTTTTGACTTCTTTGACCAGAGCCCTACACAAAGGAAGAGGACAGAGGGCCTCATCTTCTAAAGGAAGATCCCTCACACACTCTCAAGACTGTGAAGGTTAGCATTGTTTCTTTTAGTAAATTTAATAATGACAGCACCACAGTGGATTTTAAATTAAACACGTGGCATCTATTGTTTCATAGATGCCACGTGTTTAGAACATGTGTTCTTCCTCACCAAATGTATTATTACAAGATCTTTGACACTGGATTTGGTCTGGGTTTCAGAGAAACTAACTGGCAAGCTAGCATTGATATTATTAGTGTCTTGTGTTTATTCATGTCTTCACCAGGGTCTTTGACATTTCGCTGCTGTACTGTTCACTTCAGCTTTACGTTTGATTTCTCACATTGTATATAGTAATGGCTGAGATATTAGGACATTTAAGGGCCTGCAGTGGCTGCTACAGCTGTGGGGGGCAATACTTTGGTGAAATGTCCTGGACCCTGGAAAAGAGACTGTGTAGACTGGGTAAGCAATTAAAGGTTACTGGCCCAGAGTCATTGGGCAGCTGGGTAAAGGTGGATGTTGATATTCAGTGCCAGTTATGCAACGTGTCCAGCCATGTCTATATGCTCTTTTTTTCATGATGTTAATATAAGGGAAAAAATAAACTTTAATCAATAAACTGATTAAAGAAGCATTGTCTATGGAGCCACAATCTGATCCTGTAGTGTAGCTGCAGTTTGCACATTTCATGTATTCTCAGACAGATTTGGTTTAGAGCACAGCCAATATTTAGCGTAAGTAGATTTAAATTCACACACACTGGTGATGGCAGCTACATTGTAGCCACAGCCACCCTGGGGCGCACTGACAGAGGCGAGGCTGCCGGACACTGGCACCACCGGGCCCTCTGACCACCACCAGTAGGCAATAGGTGAAGTGTCTACCCAAGGACACAACGACTGAGACCGTCGGAGCCGGGGCTCGAACCGGCAACCTTCCGATTATAAGACGAACTGTCAACTCTTGAGCCACGATTCAGTCATCCACCCATGTGTGTGAATGACTGGATGTGTAAAGCGCTTTGGAGTCCTTAGGGTACTAATAAAGCGCTTTACAAATACAGGCCATTTACCATTTTAATTGAAAATTTTGTTTGAATTCTGCAATTGAAGACATGCTCAGTTATTTATGAACATGGTCTTTGTTTAAAGCAAGAAATGGATTTGTAACATGGGGGTGCATATCTCATTCTGAAAAAACTTTAACAACTAATAAGTGTTACCCAAAGCCAATCAGCATCAGCCAAAGTATCGGTATGGCTCTTCTTTGGAAAGACATGAATTCTTAAGCACGAGGGATATTGTGTAATTGTAATTGTGTAATTTTTTGTCTTTGAACCCTTTTATAGCCGACAGGTATTGAAGACACGCTTTCTAAGAGGATGAAAGTTGCCATTGTGATGGTGAAAGAAGAAGACATCATCGATGTGTTGGTTGTCGTTGAGACAGTAATCCTGTCTAATCTGAGGGATGTCTCAAGTGCCATTTCCATGCTGATGGGCCTTCTCTTTGCCCTCAACATAGACTATCCAAAGGAACTTAAGGGCATCTTTGAAGTCATTCAGAACATCCTAATGAACATTGGTGGAAGGCAGTGCTTCTCACTAGTGCATGGTCCAAGAAACAGACTCTTGCAGAACGCCATACAGAACTGTAATTGTATGCTCACAGCATACAATTGCCTTAGTGTTAAGGACAGTTTTTATTTTACTGTTTTGTTTTTTCTTGCAAGTTCTCATTCTCACTTTTGCATGTCACTAAATGACTACACTTTACATTCCAGATTAGACAATTACTCATTTGTTCATGGTTTAAGAAACTTATGTGAACAACAATATAATGGTGGACTCTGCAGATGCTTATCTCATCAAGTCAGTAGTTTTCCCTTTGTTTTGCAATTGAGCAGACTCAAACTAATGTTGCTGAAATATTCATATTATCAAATGTTTCAGAAACATGCACTCATTTTCAGAGATATTGGTTCTGTGGAATTTGTTGCAATTGTAAACGAAGACAAATACAAGAGTTTGATGTCTTAGTTGTTATAAACTGATCTTTACTGTCACTTATCAAAGGTTTTGTACTATTTTAATATTTCAAGTTTTATGCTAACAGGTGTGACTGAGCACAATGAAGTTTAAAAATTTTGCAAATGTAAAGAATAACTTTTCTAAAATAGCAAGTGTCCCGTTGATACATTACAATAATGCAGACTTTATGTTGTTACTTCACAAGAATCACTGCTGCTCCTAGAGTATTGGTCAGAATTTAATCTTCACCCAAACTGGGCTCAAGCCCAAGTTCAAATTTATTGTTTCACAGCGAGCAACTTTTGAGTTTTGATGGATTGTGAGCCTGATGAGTTACGTCACTGATTTCTCTGTTTCTCAGATGACTAAGATGGCACAATAAAGGTTGAATGTTGCGTGCTCATGAGTAATTGTCTTGTCATGTTCTTAAAACAAACTTTCTGCCTGAATTGATCAGATACACTTTAATGGAATCTGTGGGTTTTTCTTTCTTTCTGTAAACAACAGAAAATTTAAAGGAATGTAGATATTTAAACCTGAGATCTAAGATAAACCTAACAGGTAGTTTTGCTGAAATGGATGTTGGAAAGCTAAAAAAAAACTTAAGATGTTCAATACACATTTTTCTTTACATCCAGTCAATCAACTCTGATAATTAAAATGAAACTGATTTACAAGTTCACTCAGATACCTTAAGGAGCTCAGTTAATTAATAAACTTAAATCAGAATCAGAATCAGAATACTTTATTGATCCCTGGGGGAAATAATTTTTTGTTACAGTGCTCCATTATAAACCAACATTAAGACAAGACAGACAATACACTAACTAAGAATAGTACAATATATACATATATATACATACATACATACATAAGTCACTCATAAATAAATAGCTTAAAAAGAAACATGTGTAGTTATAGCAGCAAACAGTGTGTTAAGTGGATGCGTTGTACAGGGAGCCACAGGCAGGAAAGATTTCCTGTGTCGTTCAGTGGTGCTTTTTGGTAATCTCAGTCTCTCACTGAACGAGCTCCTGTGACTGATCAACATGTCATGGAGTGGGTGGGAGGTGTTATCCAACATTGTCTTTATCTTGGACAGCATCCGCCTCTCCGACACCACCTTGAGGGAGTCCAGCTCCATCCCCACAACATTGCTGGCCTTATGGATTAGTTTATTGAGTCTGTTGGCATCTGCGACCCTCAGCCTGCTCCTCCAGCATGCAACAGCATAGAGGATCGCACTGGCCACAACAGACTCATAGAAAATCCTCAGCATTTTCTGGCAGATGTTGAAGGACCTCAGTCGCCTCAAAAAATAGAGACGACTCTGGCCCTTCCTGTAAAGTGCTGTGGTGTTTTTAGCCCAGTCCAGTTTATTGTCAATGTGTACTCCAAGGTATTTATAGTCCTCCACAATGTCAACACTTACCCCATGGATTGAAACAGGGGTCAAGTGTTTCCTGGTCTTCCTGAAGTCCACGATCAGTTCCTTGGTCTTTGCCACGTTGAGCTGCAGATGATTCTGCTCACACCACGTGACAAAGGAGTCGACCACAGCCCGGTACTCTGTCTCATCATCCCTGCTGATGCATCCAACCACCGCAGAGTCATCAGAAAACTTCTGAAGATGGCAGGTCTCTGTGCAGTGGCTGAAGTCTGTGGTGTAGAGGGTGAAGAGGAAGGGGGAGAGGACAGTCCCCTGTGGTGCCCCTGTGTTGCTGATCACCTTGTCAGACACACACTGTGGGAGACGTACATATTGTGGTCTTCCTGTCAGGTAATCAACAATCCAGGACACCAGAGAAGCATCCACCTGCATCGCTGCTAACTTATCACCCAGGAGGGTCGGCCTGATGGTGTTGAAAGCACTGGAAAAGTCAAAAAACATGACCCTCACAGTGCTCGCCGGCTGGTCCAGATGGGTGTACACGATTGAGCAGGTAGATGATGGCGTCCTCTGTTCCGAGACGATAAGCGAACTGAAGGGGATCCAGATGTGGTCTTACTATGGGTCGCAGCTGGTCCAGGATGAGCCTTTCCAGGGTCTTCATGATGTGGGAGGTCAGTGCCACGGGCCTGTAATCCTGGGGGCCACTGGGACGTGGCGTCTTTGGTACAGGGACGAGGCATGATGTCTTCCACATCACCGGGACCCTCTGCAGACTCAGACTCAGCATAAACAGTTTATGAAAGACTCCACACAGCTGGGGGGCACAGGTCTTGAGGACGAGGGGACTCACTCCGTCTGGTCCAGCAGACTTGCCTGAGTGAAGTCTCCTCATTTGCATCTCAACCTGGTATTGAGTGAAGGTGATGGGTGGGGGAGGGGTGTCAGGACTCTCACAGGAGGCAACATGTGAAGAGAGAGGCTGGCACAGTGGTGTGGCTCTGGATTCCAGGCTGACTGCAGGTGAGGTTGTGGGGGTGGGAGCAGACACTGTGGTGTCGAATCTATTGAAAAACAGATTCAACTCGTTGGCTCTATTCTCACCTCCCTCAGCTCCCCTGCTGTTGGTTGGCCTGAATCCAGTGATGGTCTTCATGCCCCTCCACACCTCTCTCATGCTGTTCTGCTGGAGTTTCCACTCCAGCTTCCTCCTGTAATTGTCCTTAGCCTCTCTGATCTTGTCCTTTAGTAACACCTGGATCTTCCTCACCTCCTCTTTGTTGCCCCCTCTGAAAGCCCTCTTCTTGTTGTTGAGGAGGGCTTTGATGTCCTTAGTCACCCACGGCTTGTTATTTGGGTAACAATGAACAGTCTGAGCTGGAACAATGGAGTCGGTGCAGAAAGTTATGTAGTCTGTGATACACTCAGTAAGCCCATTGATGTCCTCGGCGTGAGGCTCACAGAGTGTTTCCCAGTCGGTCACCTCGAAACAGCCCTGTAGTTCTGCTATTGCCTCCTCTGACCACCTTCTAAAAGTCCTGGTGGTCACAGGTTCCCTCCTCACAATTGGCACATAGCGGGGGGTGAGGTGAATCAGGTTATGATCTGACCTACCAAGTGGGGGGAGGGAGGAGGAGCTGTATGCATCCTTGACGTTAGCATACAGTAAGTCTAAAGTTTTCTCTCCCCTGGTGGGACAGTCCACATATTGTTTGAATGTTGGTAGTGTATTGTCCAGTGATACATGGTTGAAGTCACCCGAGATCACAATAAAGGCACTCGGGTGCTGAGTCTGTAGCCGAGCTATGGCAGAGTGGATAGTGTCACATGCAGCTGTGGGGTTAGCAGAGGGGGGAACATAAACAGCCACCAAGATGACGTGAGAGAATTCCCTGGGTAAATAATACGGCCTGAGTCCAACAGCACGCAGTTCAGTGTCCGGGCAACAAATCCTTTCTTTGACTGTTATGTTGGCAGGGTTACACCACCGGTTGTTAACTAAAACAGCAAGCCCACCTCCTTTACGCTTACCGCTAGCGATGCTGTCCGTGTCCGCCCGAACAGTGTGGAAGCCTTCCACGGAAGCATTCTCATCGGGAATGTCCTGGTGCAGCCATGATTCGGTGAAACACATCAGGCTACACTCTCGGTATTCCCTCTGACTCCGTACCAGTGCTGAGAGCTCGTCGATTTTAATTGCCAACGATCGCACATCAATCAACTTAGCTAACAGATTATGTTAGTTAAGCTAAAATAGATTCCTAAGTTAAAAGAACTACTAAAGTATTTGAATTAACTAAAAAACCCAAGTCAACTGAACTAGGACAAGAGTTTAAACAATAGATTATTTTAATTTATCTGAAAGGGTTTTCCCAAGTAAAAATGACAATTAAAGGAGTTGAACTGACTAACAAATCTCAGTCAACTAAACTAAGACGAAAGTTTAGACAACATGTGATTTTTCATCAACATAACATTTGGTTGTGTTACAAGAACAAACTCTATTTCTTGACTTAACTTAAATTTTTAAGGCAGCCCTTTGCCTGATATTTTTAAGTTGAAACAACAAGTTATATTTTACAGTGCAGGATTCAAATCATGAATACATAATGGGCTTGGATTTACAACATTATAAATGAAATGCGCTCTATTTGGGCCGATGGCGCGATATGGCAGCCTCGCTTCTGTCAGTCTGCCCCAGGGCAGCTGTGGCTACAACTGCTGCCTCCACCAGTGTGTGAATGCGAGAGTGACTGAATAGTGGTATTGTAAAGCGCTTTGGGTGCCTTGAAAAGCGCTATATAAATCTAATCCATTAAATCAAATTATAAATTTTAAATTGGCATTGATCCCTTTACCCCGAGTGTATATATATCTATATATATCTATATCTATATCTATATATATATATATATATATATATATATATATATATATATATAGATAGATAGATAGATAGATAGATAGATAGATAGATAGATAGATAGATAGATAGATAGATAGATAGATAGATAGATAGATAGATAGATAGATAGTATACTCATTGTTTGTTCAATAAAGTTCCTAAAAACAAACAAACAAAAAACAAAAGCAAAATGTAACGTTCGAAGCATTAGAGTCGGTCACGGCTTCAAAATAATGGAAAACCACATGTCCACAGTGACATCTGCTGGCCAATTTGATTAACGCCACATATTGATAATGCTGTTCTGTGAAACACTGACGCAGACAAGCCCTGCACAATTCCAAGCAGAACTACTTATAATACCAGACAGTCAATAATGGCAATGAGTACATGTTTTGGAGAAACTCCCACACAAACAAAGAAAGAGCAATACTGAGACTGTTAAAGACAGCAGGTTATGATCGTAATAAACTGCGCTTCAACAAAATTCTCCCTCTGTTAACATTTGTGTTGTTCACAGTAACTCAGTGTATAAATTAAATCATACAGAGAGTAGACTGCTGGGGTTACTGTAATAACCACACAGGCTTCCAGCTGTTTAGGGCCTCGGCCGGCTTCGTTTTTGCTCACAGCCCTCAAAGACCGGATGTGTTTGGTTGATTTTTAAGTTTTCTGGGAGTTATCAGGTTTGTTCTCCACACTGTCAAGTAAAGTTAGAAGCTGGTATAACATTTGCTTTTATTTTAAATTAATTTTAAAAAATATTCTTTTTTTTTTTTTTTTGGCCTGTCCCATTTGGTTCTTTAGCCATCAGAATTGTTGTCTGAAGACCAACAAGGATACCCAATGGATTTACTTTGCCAAATGGATCATCGTGGTAGGTTTGAGTACACAGACCGTCCACTGGACGCCGTTAACTTGCCCACCCTCAAGGCCCTATATATATGTGTGTGTTATGAGAGTGTAAGTAATGTGGATGTCTAAGTTGTGAGATAAAATTGAGGCACAGGTGGCCAGAAGGAGACAGAGAGGGGGGGAATGTCTCCCCTGCACCCTTGTGCAACATATTCATTTAAATGAAATGTGTTTTCCTTCTTTGTAAAAAATTAACATTTATCATGTTTTCATTGGCCAATTCTGACCAATCTTAAGAGTCCATTTCACACATTATCTTTAAACTCTGCTGTGCAACCTCTGAACCATGAAGGAACTTTCCTTAAATTTCTATTGCTGTATCTTGTAACACTGGCATGATGTTTGCAGCCTCCTGTTGTGTATGAGATGTTTGAAGTGAATAAAAAAGGGAAAAGAAAAATCTGTCATTTCGAGTGTGGGTTTTTTTCTAGATTTTATTTTTACAGTATAAATATTTTACTTATGGCAGCACAGTATGTGGGTAACAGGTTATCATGAGGATGAAGTCACTTACTGCTGCAAATAAGATTTTCTGTTGAAAGCAACAGACTCCTCCTGTTCTATTTTGTCCTTGAAAGCAGAGGCAGTTTTATTAAGACATTTTAATTAATTTACAGCACAGAGTGCCTCTCTCTCTCTGCTGATATGAGTTAATGGAGCTCACCCACCAGTCTGTTTTTCTCGCTTCCTCTCATCTATATGACAGTAATCTTTAAATAAGATATTTATATATCAATCTAATATTTATTTAATTACACTTTTGATTCCAGTGTTTAAGTGATTGGATTGTCTATATTGGTCTTCACAATCCACAGCAAAAATAATAATGAAAGGTGGGGTATTGTTTCTTTTACACATGCACCTATAAAAATCAAAGCAGTAGTATCAAAAACATTAACTCAGCACAGATGACTCTGTTTCATGGAAAAATGGCACTGCCTAAAGCAGCAGGTACACCACCTGGAATAATAAGTGTAATAAGAAAAAGTGTGTAGTCAGCACTTTGTGTAGATGTCTCAAAGTTGGGAGCACAGTGCCAAAACTCTGTCCTAAAAGTTTTCTCTCAGTCTTCATAATGAGGGTTTTGAGGCAAGCTCCACTGATTATGATAGTAATATTGCGATCTTCATGAAATGAACTGAGCTGTCTTTGACTTTGACCATGACTTACTCACCTGTAGTGTGTAAAGACACCACTAAAGCTGAACTGAACTGCTGCATTTGACTTGCTATCTTTTCAGTTTTCCTTCCATTGCTTTCACAGTAACTTCCAATGTGTGTTACAAAGTAGCTGCTTACACATAACCATCCAGGAAACTGACTTCTTTAGACTGTGCCACTCTGAGCAGTAACAGATGAGCTTATTGACTTCTTATTTGTTGTTACTTCTGTAACATATTTACTTCTGAAAAAAAAACGTCAACATTGTTCCTCCTGTGTGGCAGCAGAGAAGCAGACGTGAGCTTTACCAGAAGAAATTTTGCTGTAAAGTGCAGCCTGGAGCTGCAGAAGCAGCACATGTGTGAAGCACGAGCAGAATAAAAGAAAGGCTATGTGAACAGCTGAACAGTTTCCAGGGTCTCCCCATAACAGCCAGTGATACAAATATAAATTTGTTGTTTTTTATCAAAAAATTGATAAATAACTCTAACAATGTCTTATATTTTAGACTCCTGAGAGTAGCCACCCTTTGCTTTGTTTTTGCTGCAAACCCTCGGCCTTCTCTTAATGAGCCTCATTATACTGTCACCTGAGAGTCATGGTTCTGGGTCATGTTGACCCAGCATTCTGAGTTTCTTGTGTTTCGGTGTTAATTTGTAGTATGTTTATGTTTTAGGTTCATCAGTAGTCTTAAGTCTCGTCTGTTTTGAATTTCTTATATTCTTATATTGCCTGCTTTCTAGCCTGAATATGTCTTACAAGTATTTTGTCATCCAGAAAGAGTAATATTTCAGACACCGCCACTCTGCGTTCCTCCGTCTCGTTTGAGCTTTGGACGAAATGCATACTGGGATGTTTGCCTGGGTTTAGCTACAGTAGCCAGTGAGCTGATGGTGACCAAAACAGCCAATGAGAATTTTTTCATCCAAGTCTGTGATTTTTTGGTTTTGTGGCACAAATATAACACTGTACAGATAGAGTTGAGCGTGCAGGGGCAGAGATGTTGAGAGCGTGAGCAACACATTGCGAGCAGGTCCGCAGAGATCTGAGCAAGAGCAAATGCAAAAACTGAGCGAGAGGGGCTGCTATTGTGTGTGTATATGGATAATAGCAAACACTGAAATACATTTTTTGTATGCAGCAATGAATTTTGTTCACTCAAATTTAGATTTTCCTTGCTCAGGAATAAATTTCTCCTCAAAATGCAACACTTGTACTCGCAATTTCTTTTTACGTGTGCTCAATTTTTTTTTAATGTGCGCTCAGAATAGTGACACAAAAATAATGCCATAGTCTTTGACCTCTGTGTCCCCCCCTGTGCGTTTGTGTTTATGTGTGCATGTGTGTCCTTGTGTCTTGTTTCCCTTTTCTGTTTTCATGTTTCTCTTCTTTCATTCCATGTTCCCCCGTCTATGGATTCTTTAGGTAACATATTGGTAACATATTTAAAATAAAATACATGTACAAAAAATGAGTAAAATCGTTTTGGGTTTTTTGTAAAAACATTGCTTTTATTTGTTTGTATAATTAATTGGGTTAAGACTTTTATACAAATTTTTAGCCACAAAATTGCGTGTTATCTGGCGAACATGTTTTGTCCTTTATCTAAAGAATCAGTAGCTTCTCACACACACGAGCCGTTTTTATTAATTTATTTGTTTAACTGTGAACTTGTGTCGCAGTTGGTCTTCCATACAGGAAGCTCGTCACACCAGGCTGTAACTTTCACTTTTGATTTGGAGCTGTTTGCCGCACAACAGGGGCACTTTGTTTTTTCTGACTTCGACAGAAAAGAGGCAGTGCAGCCACAGCTGGCTGATTTTTGGATCGTAGCTACTAAGTGAAGTTTTCATATCTGTTTCTTTTCTGTCAATCAGATCATGGCTGAGGTCTTCGGCAGTCGATCGCTAAATGATAAGGTGAGTAATAATCTGTTCGTCTGTTTGCTTGTTTTAGCCCGTCTAAGAAGAAACAAGTGCTCCACAGTTAACGATGTCTTTCTTTCTTGGCAGAAGGAAGGAGGCCTGGATAAAGACGGTGAACTAAAGGAGGCCAGGCGAGAGTTGGAGGAATGGAAGGTAGGCCGGTGTGAAGTCGCGCAGCGTTTTAGTTCAATAGTAAAATAAGTTCACGACCGTCAGAATAAATTTATGAGAAAACGCAGAAAGCTGACAACTGCTCAGCCGGAAATGTCTTCATCCTCCGTTTATAGAAGAAGGTGGTTTGTTTACTGAGTACTGTGAGTGATCTGAGTGATTTAAATAGTAATTACAGTTCTCAGATCTCTTATTTAAGTCGAGATGCAATCCTGCATCGTGAATGCAAGTCCGGAACTAAGTATGTTCTACAAATAAACGTACTAGACTGAAAAGCCTGAGAGAATCTATCTAAATGCCCATATTATAATAGATGTCATTATTTCCATTGATATACATTTATTAGCATTGAGACATCATTGGATACATTTTATTTACGCATTTGAGCTTAAAGTTAAATGGTTACTTATATTTGGTTGCACAGAAGATGCAGTTTGCAGTAAACAGGGAGAAACCATAAAGCAGCTCATTTCAGCAAGTGAAAGTCAGACGGAATGGGCTCAGGCAACATTCCATAGGGTGTAGCTGTAGGTCTATATTTGCTCAACTAAAAACTATTTTGATGGCTCACACTTTAGCAAACGAGGCGCAGGTGAAGTGAGCACAACCAAAAATGAATAAACAGTCTTTTTGTCTTTTGTTTGGGGGAAAGATTGGTCATAGTTTGTGAAGGGCAGAACCATTATCTTGTGAAACCTACACAATTGCAATGATCAGTACAGATCTTGATTAGTGATTGCTCAGGAACCTGTTTATATAGAAATAAATAAAGATACATAAGGTTAATGTCAACTAAAATACAGGCATACAACACCAGGGGGATGCAGCACGAATACTGAGTTTCATCAGTGAGTCAAGTGCACAACATTGTTTAGGATTTCTCTTTTAAATTTATATCAAATTGATATAAATGCTTCAGTTCTTCCATTTTTTCCTCGCCTTGTAATCGGAAGGTTGCCGGTTCGAGCCCTGGCTTGGACAGTCTTGGTCGTTGTGTCCTTGGCCAAGACACTTCACCCATTGCCTACTGGTGGTGGTCAGAGGGCCCGGTGGCGCCAGTGTCCGGCAGCCTCGCCTCTGTCAGTGCGCCCCAGGGTGGCTGTAGTTACAATGTAGCTGCCATCACCAGTGTGTGAATGTGTGCGTGAATGGGTGGATGACTGGATATGTAAAGCGCTTTGGGGTCCTTAGGGACTAGTAAAGCGCTATACAAATACAGGCCATTTACCATTTACCATAAAGACAAAAACTAAGTAAAGCTTTGTTTCTCTTCCAGTTCTGTACTTTTCTTACTTATCAGCAGTGGTATTATATCATTCAGAATGACTTGAGTATATTTGGCCATGTTTAAATATCTGTCAGTGAGAGAATAATTTTATTTGAGCAGCTTGTAGTCTCTTTGTAGACTGCCCACAGCTCCAGTTGTATTCTCTCTGAACACCACCTATTGCTCTTAAAGGCTAGATTCGAAAAAGCGGATGATGTGAAAGCCAGGCTGATACTGGAAAAGCTGACGGAAGATGATGCCAAGACAAATGCACAGCAGGAGATGAACGCTTGTGTCAAAAACCAACAGAAGACCCAGGATGAATTTAATGAAAGCATGAGAACAGTTCAGGTACACTTATTGTCATCTGTGTAACATCTACACTACACTCAGAGAAACTGAGAGTACATAACTCTCACCAAATATTCCACTTTATTCTTTTCCATAGGATGAAATCCAGAAGCTGACTAGATACAATCAAGATTTGCTGGAGAAACTGAAGAGATGTCAGGATGAACTGGAGGCTAAGAAGACAGAGTCCCGCAAGTTAAAGCAGAAATTCAAGGTAAAAACCAGGAACACTTTCAGATCTGTCCATCTGCTCACATTTTTACGTACACTAATCACGGGCATTAATGTGATGGTAATTATGGGATTTCCACACATTATAAATACATCACCAAACATATCCAGATGTCTCTTAGCAAGTTGCATGTTGATGAGTTATTTTGAGATGGCAGCAAATTTACACTGTTATACAGGCTGTAGACTGTTACATTGTATCAAAGTGTCATATCTTCAGTGTTGTCCCATGAAACTATATTACAAAATATTTACATAAATGTGAGGGGTGTACTCACTTTTGTGAGATACTGCATAGACGTACAGGCTCGTATATATTCTTTTGAGTGTGTGTGGATTCAATTCAAACTTGTGCATCCAATCCCTGTTTTTAAAATTCCTTCAAGAGCTATGCTCTACAGTCATTCCACCCTGTGAAAGGCAGTTCACGGCCCCAAATAAAACTGTGACATTCATGTTCCTGATCAGCGGACACAAACGCCTGACCACAGCTGTATACACATTGAAACAGATAACGGCCTGTAACTCTGTATTGTCCCATCTGTCCAGATCTACGCCCAGATCCCAGACACAGAGGTGAAATTTATTTCTCCGAATAAAGAGACAAGGGAAGAGGGTGACGAGGACAGTCAGCCAATCAGAGGAGTGTTTACCATCAGCCAGAGAGCTGCTGTGCTTCTGCAGGGAGGACAGGCTCTCATCACCTTTGAGGAGGAGAAAGGTAGACGTCATTTGACTTCAGTACTCTATATGGTTCATTCTTACTTATGTTAATGTTAATAAAACCAAAAATAAGGAGTCCTCATGGTTTTCCATGCTTTGCTGTGTAAGATATTTATACAATGACAGTTTGCACTGTCACTTGGAAAAAGACACATACAAGACAGTTAAATGCTCAAGTGAAAAAACAGCATTTCAATTTCAGATATTAAATATGAAATTATGATTTCTTATTTTTAATATCACCTGAAAAAAGCAATTTAAATGAAGACAGACAGACGCGTTTTTTGGAGGTGTGGTCGTAAACTTTGGATCAGCTGTAAAACAGCCTGTTTCACTTTAAGCGTTATTTTCAGTACATTTCATGCTCAAGAAAATGTTTTGTCTCACTCCCATGGCTTCTTGTGGCATGCTGTAGCTCTAATTGGAACCTTGTGAAGATCCAACCATGCAAATTATGATTTTTACGCCATTTTCCAAGTGGTCTTAAACGTTTGATTGGGACCGTATCTGAAACTGCCACACGAATGTTCATCTCTTTAGTTTAACGTACATCATGTCAGCATAAAAAGATCAGATCAAAAATCTCTGCAACAACAGCTATAATAAAATCAAACACTTGAGAGACAAGAATAAAGAGACAATGTCAGCCTATCATAGTGTGTCTATAGACAGATTATTCTGTGATCAACCTGCTTAGCATGTCAAAATGAACCCGATCATGACTCAGACCTTACAACATGGAGTTCTCAGTACAACTGCAAATGATACACATCTTTTTGTCATATTCTTGGTGTGCAGTGGCTCGCCAGATCCTGAAAATTGCCAAGTGCTCTGTGTCCTGTGAGAACAGCAGTTTGGACGTGAAGCCGAGAAGAATCACCATGGATCCTGCTGTGAAGTTTGAGGTAGATGCTGCAACAGTATCATCGGGTTTTTTATGCTTCAGTTAGAAAATGAAGCCTCATGTTTCAAAATGAAAAAGCAACTAGAGCCTTATTTTTTATGTTGACTGTGTCTCTAGTTTCCTGTCTATAGTTTGTACAGTTGTAACACTGTCAGGTCATTCAAATCTGTCCACAGAGTAGGAGTGAGACAGTACACCTCTCCAGGGTTACTTATTGCTGTGATGACACACAGAGAATACTTTCCTAAAAATACTTCTTAACTAAAGCCAAAAAACTTTGGCTTTAGTTAAGACCCTAACAATACAGAACTAGATCCATCCTGAGTCATTCCCATGGAAAATATGGCCTTCTGTGTGTGTGTGTGTGTGTGTGTGTGTGTGTGTGTGTGTGTGTGTGTGTGTGCGGCAGGGTCAGAATTAACAAATTAAAACAGGAAGTAACTAAACAAGGAACACAGGAACGTAAACTTGACACCGAGAACACAAAAGAGCAGGAAAAATGACCTCCTGGGACAAACAACAACTAGAACTACAACCTAATATCCAGAAAATGGAAAATGAAGCTGGAATGTGAAAACCTAAGTGACAACATAAAGAACATACTATACAGTAAATATAATAATTAATAAAACAAAAATAATAAACTCAAAGCATGAGGTCAGCAAACAGATATATAGGACTGCTTTCTTCCACTTATAATTTTTTTATATTTATATATATATATATAATTTTAAAATCCTCACAAACCCTTGAATAATCAGGCCCCAACTTATCTTAAAGACCTCATAGTACCATATACCAAAGTACATCACTTTGCTCTCAGTCTGCTGGTGTATTTGTAGTTCCTAGGACATTTAAAAGAAGAATGGGAGGCAGAGCCTTCAGCTCCCACTTTGGATTTGTGAGACAGACACTATCTCTACTTTTAAGATTAGGCTTAAAACTTTCCTTTTGGATGAAGCATATCGTTAGGGCTGGACCAGGTGACCCTGACTCCTACTTTAGTTATGCTGCAATAGGTGTAGACTGCTGGGGGACTATGTTACACTGAGTGTTGTTTTGTAATGATCAACACCCTGTAAACAGTGTGTGTTCACACCGATGTAGGTCCACCTTGACGTTTCCAGAAAGGAGCTGAAAGTTTCCAACGTCCCTGATGTCATGCCAGAAGAGAGAATGAAAGACCGACTGGAAATTAGTTTCTCCAGGCCCAGTAGAGGAGGAGGAGAGGTGGAGAAAGTGGAGTATGACAAGAACACTGGGACTGGGTGTGTCACATTTCTCCAACCTGGAGGTAAAACTCTATAAGATAATTGTGCGACATTACACATTATTCTTAGTTAGTTGTTCTAAGTTATTCTGTATCATTACAATAGTTGTAGCCAAGCTAAGTATGTTAATGCTCAAATGTATGTGCATTTGTGTGCAGTTACTGAGAGCCTTGTCCTGAGGGGAAGGTACGACGTCGAGCTGGACACTGAGGTAAAGGTGCAGGTTGGACCTATTTACGAATACCAGCTGCGCAGATTTCAGGTAAGTTACAGCACTGAGACTAAAAGCACTTTGTTAACTTAGTTAAAAGCACAATTTATCACTTGTACAAAATTTAACTGGACAGGCTGCCAGTCTGTTGCAGGACTGACACAGAGACACAGGCAACATTCATGCTCACATTTTAGACCGGGAGTCTCTTTGGAGTCACCAGTGCATGCCTTTGGACTGTTGGAGCACACAGGGGCCCACGCAGAGAGGCCCCACACTGGCAGTTTACCTTTAATTCCCAAGCTGACGCTTTCAAACCTCTTTATTTTTCAAAATACAAAATATTAAAAAAAAATGTATTTATGACTCAGAAAACTATACTTACCAAACCCCACATACCTTTAAAGGTCATGCTACTAATGGGAATCACTAACTCAATTAACAAAATAGCCATTGCTGCTGGATAATTCCTTTCTTTTACTTAGCCTAGTCGTCAGAATCCACAACATGTCATGAAACTAATTTCTTAAAATTTCACCAACAGAGACATATGGAGAAATTTTTCCTGTTTATTTTAATATTAACATTAACCAATAAAACCTCTACATTTAGGGAGGCTGTGTCTTTTTGCAATTATGTAAATGCATCCATGCAAGTTTAATGAAAGATAGTTATTTCACTTTAGCACTAAAAATGCTTAACTGGTATAAAACTTTGCATTCAGTTGCCTTCAGATTAAACAAGAATACTTCTAGAAAAAATAGTTATATTTTACTTCAAGCTATCTTAGTATTTGTTTTTTGAGGATTTTTAAGTTGTATTGAGAGCTGATGGGGTGTTACGCACACCACAGGTGCGGCTACCAAGTTTAAATCTTAGTGACCGAGACATCAAGTCAAGGTCAGAGATCAAGTTTTCTGAAATGCCATAACTTGAGAACAGGGTGGCGTAGGATTTTGAAATTGATACTATGGGTGTGTCAACTATGACAGTGAGGACTAACACTGGCAGTTGCAAGTCTTCTTTAAATTTAAAAGCCTTTTTTTGTTACATAGTCATTGTGTATTATGACTTAAAACATTCATAATACATAATTATTATGGCTATAGTAAAATAATTATTCTCTGACAAAAATATGTAATTATTTCACAACTTGTAACAAACATATAATTATAGAAATATTATATTATAACATGTAAGTGTCAGTATTTGCATTTTTAAATTTTTTTGCAATTACTAAGTCTGTAGAAAAACAGTGTTAGCGGGCTTTCTTATGTGTTCAAATACACACGCGCCTACATGACTAAGTCTTAACGACACCCCCCACCCCCACACACAAGTTGTTCTAAAACTTGTGTGTGTTGTTGTAAAAGTTGTTAAAAGTTTGCAGAGCAACAATAAAGCAAATTTTTATGATTTATTTCAGACCTTTTGCGGCTGTCCGAAGCGAACCATCCTCCTGGATGACATTCAGGACATGGTTGATGAGGAAGACCTCCAGGACCATCTGGAAATCCATTTTCAGAAGCCCAGCAACAGTGGTGGTGAAATAGAGAGCATCAAGTACATCGCTAAACCGAAAGTCCTGCAGGCCTTTCTCTGTGAGAGCACAGAGGAGAAGGACGACAGTCTGTGAACCACCATGAACTGTCCTCTAATACATATATGACATGTAAGACGAGCTCCACCTGTATTAAAGTATATTTCTAATCATTTCCAAATGTCTTGCTCAACCTGAAGTGATACATTGTAGAGATTTCATTTATTTGCTCTCCTGCTGGGTTAATCGGGACGATACTTTATCTCTGTGCATTTAATACATTTGATTACAATCTTCCATGTGGTAAAGTTGGGGGTGTTTGAGTTATGTTAAAAGATAAATCCAAGAAATTCTGAATATCACTTGAAAAAGAACCTGTGTGATATTTTATGCAGTCAGTCAGTAAAATTAATGACAACCTACACAAAGACAGTACTGTCTTTGTTCTTATAAGAACATGTAAACACTGGGATGGGTAGTAGGCTGATAGTAGGCTGAAAGCCTCACATCTCATTATCTAATCACTTATTTTAGTCAGAGAATTGTATTTCCTTTAGTTAATGTAACTAACTGTAAATCTGGGATGTCAGAAGACAAACGTGTAATGTGCTGGATGACATGATATTTTCTGTTGGTAAATTACCACTTGAGAGGTGAGAACTGCAGTTTTATTACAGCTATCTCTGAGCTAGTTGGCTTGCCCTTTTTAGCTCTATAAACCTGCAAAGGAAGCTTTCAGACACACCGTCATCCTGTGTAAAAAGAAAATCCTCGCAATTTGAACTAGTACCTCAACTGTCTTCTATGCTGTGCTTAATAAAGTTAATGAATCCTGAAAGAGTAACATGAGTTATATTTGTTATGTTGTGGCAGCTGCATTGGTAACCACAGTGTTAGCACTGCTGCCAGAGTCACATGTTGTTTTATTGTGGCTCCTGGCTGGGCAGCATGATCATTAGCACATTATTAGTTGTTGCCTCACACCACTGTTCCCTCTGTAAATGGTAAATGGACCGCTTCTCATATAGAGCTTTAACTGACCACTCAAAGTCATTCACCCATTCATACAAGAACGTCTTTCTAAGCTCTTTCCAACATTCATGCACATTTATATTCCAGTGGCTGCTTTGGAAGCAACTTGGGGTTAGTATCTTGTCCATGGATATCTGACATGCAGACCAACCTTCTTATTAGTAGGCTTCTGTCTTCCTCCCACATTCCAAGATCGTGCATGGACTAGGTTCATTGTGAGTAAATGTTAATTTTATTCATATATCACATTTCATTACACATAAACTCATAAAACCTCGTGTAGGTCTACGATGACTCAAACAAAAGAAAACAGTAAACTGTGCAGAAAAACAGAATCAACTTTCTGGGAACCTTTCATAACATTTTTATGAGAAACTACTGTCCCCAAAGTTATATGGTCATATACTTTGAACCCAGAAACAGGGTAACTATGTGAGAATGCTGTTTGTTGATTACAGTTCAGCGTTTAACACGATAGTGCCCTGCAGACTGTTCACAAAGCTCAGGGATCTGGGAGTCAACAGCCGTCTGTGTGCATGGGTGTTGGACTTCCTCACTGGCAGAACTCAGGTGGTGAGGGTGGGTAGATGCGTCTCTAACAGCATCACCATCAACACAGGAGCACCACAGGGGTGTGTCCTCTCGCCACTGCTCTCCCCCCACTTCAGGACATTTACGCCAGGAGGTGCTGGACTAGAGCAGCGCAGATACTGAAGGACCCGTCCCATCCTGGCAACTAACTGCTCCAACTTCTGCAATCAGGCAGAAGGTTCCACACCATCCGGGCAAGGACAGAGAGGCTCAAGAGGAGCTTTTATCCTCAGGCCATCCGTGTGTTGAATCATGCCCCTCTCTTTTTTGCACAGTCGAGGAGTGTATCAGGTCCCATTACACTGCGTGTTATATCTGTATAACCATGCATGTGACAAATAAAGAACCTTGAATCTTGAAATATTTGGAAATTGACATACTTAGCCCTTGTCACCCAGTAACAGCTGGGACTGGCTCAAATAAGCTCAGGCTCTAGGAATATTTAGGGGTGGATTTTGAGCAACAGCTATACAGCTATGAAAGCCATTAGGAATCACGAGAATTTAACTTCTGATTGTTTACCAGAGGAGAGCAGTGGATGAGGTAGTGATCCACTAGAGAAGGAGTTGGTTAACGAAAAGGAAAATGGTTGGAATACAGTGAACAGTAGTAAGAAATGTTGGAGACATACAGCGGCTTGCAAAAGTATTCGCCCCCCTTGAACTTTTCCACATTTTGTCACATTACAGCCACAAACATAAATCAATTTTATTGGAATTCCACGTGAAAGACCAACACAAAGTGGTGCACACGTGAGAAGTGGAACGAAAATCAGACATGATTCAAAACATTTTTTACAAATACTTTTACTTTGTAGAACCAGCTTTTGCTGCAATTACAGCTGCCAGTCTTTTAGGGTCTGTCTCTACCAGCTTTGTACATCTACAGACTGAAATCTTTGCTCATTCTTCTTTGCAAAACAGCTCCAGCTCAGTCAGATTAGATGGACAGCATTTGTGAACAGCAGTTTTCAGATCTTGCCACAGATTCTCGATTGGATTTAGACACCAGACAAGTCAAGGATAAAGATATTGATGTGCTGTGTTAGTTTTCTGCCACACATAGCGTTTTGCATTTTGGCCAAAAAGTTCCATGTTGGTCTCATCTGACCAGAGCAGCTTCTTCCACATGTTTGCTGTGTCCCCACATGGCTTGTGGCAAACTGCAAACGGGACTTCTTATGGTTTTTTGTTAACAACGGCTTTCTTCTTGCCACTCTTCCATAAAGACCAACTTTGTGCAGTGCACGACTAATAGTTGTCCTGTGGACAGATTCCCCCACCTGAGCTGTAGATCTCTGCAGCTCGTCCAGAGTCACCATGGGCCTCTTGGCTGCATTTCTGATCAGCGCTCTCCTTGTTCGGCCTGTGAGTTTAGGTGGACGGCCTTGTCTTGGTAGGTTTACAGTTGTGCCATACTCCTTCCATTTCTGAATGATTGCTTGAACAGTGCTCCGTGGGATGTTCAAGGCTTGGGAAATCTTTTTTTAGCCTAAGCCTGCTTTAAATGTCTCAATATCTTTATCCTTGACTTGTCTGGTGTCTAAATCCAATCGAGAATCTGTGGCAAGATCTGAAAACTGCTGTTCACAAACGCTGTCCATCTAATCTGACTGAGCTGGAGCTGTTTTGCAAAGAAGAATGAGCAAAGATTTCAGTCTGTAGATGTGCAAAGCTGGTAGAGACAGACCCTAAAAGACTGGCAGCTGTAATTGCAGCAAAAGGTGGTTCAACAAAGTATTGACTCAGGGGGCTGAACAATTACCACACCCCACTTTTCAGTTATTTATTTGTAAAAACTGTTTGGAATCATGTATGATTTTGGTTCCACTTCTCACGTGTGCACCACTTTGTGTTGGTCTTTCACGTGGAATTCCAATAAAACTGATTCATGTTTGTGGCTGTAATGTGACAAAATGTGGAAAAGTTCAAGGGAGACGAATACTTTTGCAAGCCACTGTAAGTTGCAAAAGGTATCCTTAAATACAGATGGCACTGATAGTGATCAGAGTAGCGCTGCATCGAGGAAGCAGAATGAGGAATCCAAGGTAATAATTAAACTCTCTCAGGAAGGTGCTTGATTGAGGACAGAAATATGTTTTTGGAGTCATTTCTGGTGTACCAACAGCTGTTTCAGCTGAACAAGTCAAAGGAAATATAATAGGATCCAAGGTTATCGAGGCACAGTGCTTAAAAACTCTGAGAGAAATGTGACAGTGTAGCTGTAATTTAAAAATTTATGGAGGAAAGGCTACCATCCAAACTTTTTTCATTAGTTATATGAATTAGGATGTTCAGCCTTATATTCCCCCTCCCTTGGTTTGCTTTAAATGCCAAAGATATGGGCATGTCACTGGAGGTGGACACGAGTATGGTAAATGTGAAAAAGAGCAAAGTTAAAGTGGTGCAATTGCGGAGGTGAGCATATCTCAGCTTTTCGTGGTTATGAGGCAAGTAAAAGGGCAGCAGAGATCCAGAGAGTAAAATCCATTGATGGCATGCATAAGCAGAAAAGAAGCTTTGGTTATGAACAAAAATGATTTTGTGCTATTTATGGAGGCTGTAATAAACTGCACCACTCAAACAGACAAGAAAACTGAAAAAATCCAAATAATTGTGAAGACTACAGACCTGGGAATCACGGGTCTGTGTGGGAGACAGCTCAGGAAATGCTGAGTGGTAGAAATCCTAGCTCACAGCCAGGAGGAGGCAGTTCATTGTGGTCCTAAATATTCTGCAGTGGGATGCTTGAAGTCTTATTGCTAATGGGCAGGAACTAAAACAGTATCTCATCTGCAAAGAAAACCTTGTGTAATATGGAAACATGGATAAAAGCAGAGTGGTACTTTGTTTATAAATGAATATACAGCTATGAAGAATGATACAAAAGAAGGTGGTGGCCACATTTGTGTGAACTGGAATATGATATAGATTAGTCAGTGTAAATATAGAGCACAAGACAATCACAGTTAAGGTTTGGATGGAGGAAGATGAGGCAGTAATGATCAACTACTATAAATTATGTAAAAAGATCACTGGGGACATATTAAACACTATAGGTGTTTAATATGTAGGTGTAGGGTGTAGGTGTTCCCTACACATGGGTCTAGGGAAAATAATATGTTGTGGGGATTTTAATGCACTTTCTGGGGAAGCAGATGCACAGATGAAAATGATTCATGCACTGAGGATTCAAATCCTTTGAATTTGGCAGAAGCACTGGGATATCAGCGATACAGGAATTGATTTCTGCAACATTCAGATACATTTCGGTCACGGTCACAAAATAGTGAAATAACAATTACCCATCTCAGGATAGGTCATACAGGGCTTAATAAAACACTACAGCTAATAGGCAAGCACCCAATGGGATTGTGTGCCCACTGCAAAAAAATGGAATCTGCTCAGCATGTACTGTTAGTATGCCGGGCTTGTGTCCTGGACAGGAAGACGTTAATAGGAGGAGCTGAAGATTCATTCCACTGTAGAAACCCTGCTTGGAAAGGCACTGTCTCACATCTATGGCCAACTGTTGAAAGTTGTGATAAGAAAGGGTTCAATACTGCAGATTTTTTTTTTTATTCCCAATATTCCAAGTTCCTGATTCACACTCCTGTCCAGGAGGGGGCGGTAATGCACCTCTAAGCTCATTTGAAACTAAAACGAAGAACCCCCCCCCCCTTCCCCCGAGGTCAAAGCCAGAAATGTTGTTAGAGTGAGTTGCCCGCGTTCATTTGGACAGTGTCTTCATGTTTTCAAAGGTCGACTGTTTTTCTACGATTTTGTGGAAGTATAAATAGGAACAAACTAACGCAGTCATCTGGTTTGGACTTGTTAAAATCCTGTAAGTTATGTTCTGCTCTTGTTAGCTTATCAGCAGATAGCGTTTCTTACTAAAATGTATCGGTTGTCATACCGCTGTGAGGATAAACCGTGTGAAACGTGCTATTACACTCACTAGAAGTTCCCAGATGTATCTAAAGCCGAAAGATTACAGTAGTTAACTGGTTTTACTTTAACTGGTTAGATTTGTTTACACATTCAATCCGCAGATTCGTCATATTTACCGATTGGTCGACTCTGTGTGCAAATCTGTCTCGGAGTTTGACAAGATTAAAGGACTCTCTCCATCTCCAGCTGGTGCAAATGCAGATTTCAATATTATCAATATTATCTGCTGACAACAATGAGATTATTTTAATTTATCAAACAGCTTCCGCTTGATGTCGTACCTCCGTGTTTCAAATCATGAGCTGACATTTTGCCCTCGACACACTCCTGAATAGCTCGACGATGTGTCGAGTTCACCTGCACACACCTGTTCGCTCCGTCAGCTGCTGGTTTAGGAAACACGCCCACGTTTGACATCGGGAGCTTTCTGCTCAGTATAACGAAACATCGCAAAGAATAAAAGCATCTTTGTGAAGTAGCTGTAGTGGGATCAACCTTTTATCTATAAATAGCTAAAATAGCTTTTATTCTCCTAATCAAAATCCCGGTGCCTTGAACTCTTGCAGATTTCTTTTTAATTTGTAAAATAATGCTAATGTTTGTTTCCCCATACATCACCTGGCATAAGTTGTTTTTCACATTACCATCGGCTATCCTAGGCTACCAACAGTGTGTTTCTCAAACCACGATTGCTTCTTAAGATGCTTACATCCAGCTATTTAAGCAGATCAGTGGCAGAGCTATGCTATTGACGTACATTGATACCAATCCAGTCAGTGGATTTCCATCCATCCGGGGCCAAGTCGTGGGGGCAGCAGTCCACTTAGCTATGCAAACATGCCTCATCTTTGATTAGGATTGCTGGACTTCAGAGTGGCTTATATGATTCATACATAACTTCCTTAATTCTGATTCAAAAAGAATAGATGAGATTTAAAAGGAGTGAAGCAGACTGAGCAGCGGATCAGTCAGGATGGTGTGGTAGTCGTACAGCGTTTCTTCTGTGATGAATTTGTTTGGAAATGTTTCCTGATGACACAGTCTTGGACTCTTACAGAGACTTCACTGGATACTGCAGATAATCAGAAGCACGCTAGGATGACCAGTGTAAGTTTGTCAAACAACAGTTTGTAATATTCTCATCTTATTCTGATGTTAATGCTCTGCAGTGATCACCATCACAGAGCACCACTGTAAACACTGAATAACGTGAAATATTTCTTTCTATTTTAAATTTATTGCATAGTTCTCACATTTATGTTTTAGATACAAACATTTGTAATATTATACGAAGATAACCCGAGTAAATACAAAATGTAATTGGGGTATTTTTTTCAACCTGCTGGATAGACGAGTATGTGAATGTGATAACCAGAGAACGAGGTGATGTAGGGAGCTTCAGTTTGATGCCAGACCACCTCTGTTTGTTTTTGAATAAACTTAATAACTGGTTGGACTGTTTGCAATAAACGGCCATTAATGTTTGACATTCCTGTAGAGACACTTTGGAGAATTATTTTAACTTGGCAACTTTAGAGGGTATTTCAGTATGAATGGCCTGTTTAACACCACGCCACAGCATCTTCAGATTAAAGTCTGAACTTTGTCTAAGCACTTCAGTTTTTTTTAGTTTTTTTTATTCATTTATTAAAATGGGAATTTTTCACATCACTGTCCTGCTGCATAACCCAAGTGTGCTTGAGCTACAGGGTACAAACTTATGGCTGGACTTCAGGATTGTAGGATTTTCTGGTTGAGAGCAAAATTCATGTATCCATCAATTAACACTACCACCACGTTTGACTGTTGATATGTTTTTTTTTCTGTTCTCTATATGTAATGAGACCTTCCAAAAGGTTACATTTCTGCCTTGGGACCCTCATGTCATTGTTGAAACTCTGACCTGAGGCAGATGAAGCTTGCAGTTCCTGGATGAGTCATTGATCACTCCTGGAAAAACTTTGTTAGAATCCCAAAACCTTTGTATCACTTTCCAAACTGACAGATGACAAGATGAAGCTGTAAACCAGGGGTCTCAAACTCCAGTCCTCGACGGCCGGTGTCCTGCAACCTTTCCATGTGTCCCTGTTGCAACACACCTGAATGCAATTAGTAGGTCATTAGCAAGAGTATAGAACTGAAGTTGCTGAAGTGGCAACCTCTAACCCTACTCAAGTAAATGTAAGTGTTAAGGAAAATACACTTTTAACAGTACATTTATTGCACCATGTTCATTCACTCATGAACTGCTGTAACATGAATGAAATGGCTGAATTGCCACCTCAGCATGCAGTCAGGTTGCTTGCGAATGATCTACTAATTGTATTCAGGTGTGTTGCGTCAGGGACACATGGAAAAGTTGCAGGACACCGGAGCTCGAGGCCCCTGCTGTAAACCTTTGACCATGTAGACCAGGGGTGTCGAACTCCAGGCCTCGAGGGCCGGTGTCCTGCAGGTTTTAGATCTCACACTGGGTCAACACACCTGAATCAAATGATCAGTTCATTACCAGGCCTCTGGAGAACTTCAAGAGATATTGAGGAGGTCATTTAGCCATTTGAATCAGCTGTGTTGGATCAAGGACACATTTAAAACCTGCAGGACACCGGCCCTTGAGGCCTGGAGTTTGACACCTGTGATGTAGACCTTTGGTGGTGTTTCAGGTGTCTGAGTTCAGCAGCATTATTATTATTGTTATTATTAGTACCTGAGAGACTGCCATTTACAGTTGTACTGTTTGTTTGCATGTGCAGGTGCTTTGCAGCAGAAGCAGGTTGGTAAGTTACCTTCCAGGGCTCCATGTGTTGGTGTATCGTGTGGCTGGAGGCAGAGCCTTCCCTGCTGCTGATTCTTCAGGCTTAAATGAGCCCGCTTTGGCCACTTCTCACTCTGCTAAAGGTATGGCCTTATTTTAAGTTTATACATTTGAACATTAATTAACTACAACATGTTTTTCTAGTCAGTAATTTAATCTAATGCATCTTATGTATAGATTAGGTATTAGGTATAGACCTAATAACACAAAATAAGTTGAGATATACGGAGGTTGACACAGAGTCGTTACCTCGGACTCTGATGAAGTGATATTGGCGTTGACCAAAATTTGTAATTTCTTATTTCTTTGTGTAAACTCAGTTTGTGTGCATGCTACTTTTCTTTGTTATGTTGTGCTTAAGGACTGCAGACACTACGGCCTGATGACATAATGGCGCCGTTCGGGCCCCAGGACCAGCGCTTCCTGCTGCCCGGTAATGTGGGCTTTGACTGCCAGCTGGAAGGATTGACAGAGCAACAGAAGAGCCTGACAGACAAAATGCTACCAGATGTGTTGTCTGCTCCATCCTGCTATCAGAAGCATGAGTGGCTTCTAGCCCAGTCTGTTAGAGAGCTCTCTGTAAGTCCAATGAGAACCTTATGAATGTTTTTAATAATCAAAACAAATATGGACCAAACTATGCTGTGTTATTACTACTAATGTTAATCTTGCTACAAATTTCACAAACACTGGTGCAATTAAATAAATGTCAGAGGAATTTTATGTTGAAGTATGTATAGATTATCAATGAATAATCATATGCAGGGATAGCTCAGTAGGTAGAGTGGTTGCCCCATGATTGGAAGGTCGGGGGTTTGATTCCCCTGAACGGCTACCCTGAGGTACCCCTACGTCCCTACACACTGCTCCTCGGTGGCTGCCCACTGCTTCACTGGCTGAATGGGTTAAATGCAGAGGAGTCATTTCCCTACGCGGACTAACACAAGCACGTACACATGTTTAAGATAAAATGATGTGTGACATTTTTTTTATGCATTTTTAATCAGTCAAAAATGAACTTTTCATTGGAGTGTGGTGTGGACTTAGTGGTGCTAACAAGTGTAAAAAATGTAACGCTAGCCAATCGTGGGTGTGACATGATTCATGCAGCCAGACCTCCAGCATCCGTCTGAATATTTTAGAATGAAGAGACATTAAAACAGTGTATGCTGAAACTATATCCAGGTTTTGTATCGTTGGCGTTGTTGCTCATACGCTGAGAGTGGTGACATTCGCTTTTCTGACAGCTGTGTTTTTCTTTCTTAGAACAAGGGCAATCCTGCGTCCTCTGGCAAAGTCAGCACAGCTGAACAGTACTTTGACAACTCGAGAGTAGAGTGTGCCACACAGGCGTGTCCTGAACTCTTAAAGAAAGGTACATCGCTGTAACTGCATCCTTCATACATTTATTTTTCAGCCTTGCATAACTTTGAAATTGCTTGTATTTCTCATGAGAAGCTGTGTTCCTGTCTAATGCGAGTGTTTCCTAATTATAAACAGATTTCCAGTCAATGTTTCCTGAAGCTCCATCCTGTGGTATGATGGTTGTCACGGTTACCCAGAAGACGCAGAACGATATGGCGTCATGGTCTGCTGAGGTGGAAGATGAGAGAGAGCAGATGCTTGACAAGGTTAAATGCTAAGCTGAGCTGTTTTACATGTCTTACACTATAATAAGACATCACAGGGTTTCTCCCTACATTATCACAGCAAGTACTCAGAATAAATAAATGTAAGTGTTATTTTAGAAACCTTTTACAACAGCTAAGCACTGCAAATATTAGAGGTCTGTAAAAGAAACACTGATGAGCTGAAGAGTTTATTAGAAAAGCTGTCCACCTCTGGAGAACTACAGAAACTGCATTATATGAGATGTTACTAATGTTAAAAACAGTAGTAGCACATCCATGTAGTACATCCCATCTGTAGTGTGAAAAGAAGTGAAAATGAAACGGATAATAAATGCGTGAGTTTCATTGAGAAAGGGGAGGAGACACTTTATTATTTATTTTACAGTAATTAATGAAGTAATTAATGATTGTGGTGTCTGCTGTGTAGTTTGTTGCAGGTGCACGGGAGATCTGCTGTGCGCTGCAGCGAGAAGGATTCTGGGCAGACTTCATCGACCCATCGTCAGGCCTCGCTGTAAGTTATCTCTGACTCTGCCTGTCAACAACTGTTCAGTGTTTTTATGATATTTTATCACAATAACAACAAATGAAATGGCTGATTGGGTGTAGACATCACATGGCATCAAATGACAAAGTATAAATCTGAGAAATCTGTTAGAAGCTCATGTTTACATGGAATTAACTCTGAATTAGCCACGATCAGCACAGTCAAGATGCAGGTAGCTGTCTGTGACAGATGCATTTAGATATGCAGTTACAGTGTGGCGCTTTTAGTGATTCCTTTAAATTCTTCTTTTTATCTTCAGGTATTTTGTCTTTGGTGCATACATTTAGATTTATTTGGAGTTTTCTGAAATAAGCACATGATCAAATGTAAACACGTCCATTGGAGGCTGCACCATGATTCTGGTTAGATATTTGGTCACCAGACAGAAGCTGATGTATTTGCTTTTCTGGCACAGGCGTGACTTTGTGCTTAACTTCACATGTTTCAGTAGGTTTGAAGACAGGACATCATAAAAGCTGTTTCTAAGTCCACAGCTAGCTTGGCAGGCCGCTGCCTTTCTGGATTGTTCCACAGTCATTCAGCTGCAGAATAACAAACCTTCAAAGTAACTGTCCCTGGGCTGGTATTTAAGGGTGATTCATTGTGGCAGTGCGCTGTGTGTATAACAAATGTACATTTCTGCAGAAGAAAACTGGTGAAAATTTCTTGGAAGCTGTAATGTTGGCAGGACAAACTTGTGCAGACAGCGGTGTGCAATTGCAACTCCCCATCCCCCACCCAACACACACACACACACACACACACACACACACACACACACACACACACACACACACTATAGATAGAGACTATTGTTGCTTTTCAGGCGATGGTCTTGATCAGATAACTGTCTCATATTTGTGTGTCCCTTCTTATTTCTCAGTACTTTGGCCCGTACACCAACAACACACTGTATGAGACAGATGACCGATACCGTCACCTGGGCTTTCAGATTGAGGACCTGGGCTGCTGCAAAGTGATCCGACACTCGTTGTGGGGGACACATGCTTTTGTAGGGACAATATTCACCAGCGCACCACCTGATACTCCTACTATGAAGACGTTGCAGGGTAGATGAACACAGGCTCTGGGATACCGAGTGTAATATGCCTCAACACTAACAGAGTGGTTAGTGGTTTTGACCATATCTGTAATCATATTAAAGCTTAAATAATGCTGACACCACAAAGCTTGTGAATGTTTTGTCTTTGAAATTAGTCATTTATAGAATGACCCATTCAATAAATGAATAACCGTTGTATTAATTACCTTGGCTGCCCTTTTAACCGCAGTTGTGTTAAACCATTTTTCTGCTGTACTTAGTAGAGTTTGAAGATATTGCGCTGCTGCACAAAGAGACAAGTTCTCAGAAGATAGTTTTCCGGTTTATCAGCCTCAATTTTTCTTAAGAAAAACACGAGCATCCTCAGTGAGAAGTGAACTCATTTTACAGTTAATGTTGAACTCCTTTCTAATCCTTGAAAATATTTTAGAATCATCACTGGACTGACTTGTTGATCCCACCATAAGATGAGCCGTCTTGTTTTTGTGGCAGGGACACGCTTTCACCTGAAGTGCTCACAATCTTGAAAAATGAAATTTAAGGATTAAAATGTGCTGAAATGTTGACATAAGTAAAGGTAGAAATAGTTTAACTGTAAACTCTAAGATGTTATGCAAATATTATGCAAAATGATTAGTATTTTTAGATAAACATTGTTTTGTTTTCAAGATTGCAACAATGATGAGTAAAATAAACCAATTAACAAAATTAAATCGTTAAGATAGTATTTCATTATCTTTACCCTCTGAAATGTAGGTACTGAAATATCTACTTATTGCAACCAAGTACTGATGGCTAAATCAAGCTTGTATTGAAAAAAGCTTTATTACTCGAAGCTTTTCAACACAGCACTTTTTGGTGACATCTAGTGGCCGGTAATGAAGAGCAGCTTGAGTCTACAAAATGAATAGCTTTATCAGGATTGCCCACTCTACCGAGCTGACAGCTTCAGTTTAATATCACGTGACATGTCTGTGTGATACCGGACTTGGTGCCTTGTGAATGTTTTTGGGTGAAAATCTATGTTCTGTCTATTTGATTCATAAATAGTTTTAATGAATAAACTTCCCTTGTTTAAACATGTGCCATGCTGTGTTCCCCCTTTGCTTGTGACTTGATGTTTTGTATCAGTAGATATTTAAAAAAAAAAAAAAAAAAAAAATACATTGTATATAATATTTTACAACACGATCTTATACTAGGTTGGGAGCTGGGACTAATACCCCCGTGCTGTAGAGCCTCCCTGAACTGCCCCTCCACTGGCGGATCTAGAAAATTGTATTTAACCAGTGGACAGGCGCAATTATACAGGGTGGGCCATTTATACGGATACACCGTAATAACATGGGAATGGTTGGTGATATTAAAGTCCTGTTTGTGGCACATTAGTATATGTGAGGGGGCAAACTCCTCAAGATGGGTGGTGACCATGGTGGCCATTTAGAAGTCGGCCATCTTGGATACAACTTTTGTTTTTTCAATAGGAAGAGGGCCATGTGACACATCTAACTTATTGGTAATGTCACAAGAAAACAATGGTGTGCCCTTCTCCCCCGTCCCTCTTCTCAGCTGTTTCTCTTTCCCTCTTTCTTTCTCCCCTTCTTTCCCCCAGTCAAGTCTGTCCCATGTTCAGTAAGTGAAAATAAAATAAACAATAAAAGGTGAATCAAATGGAAAAAAAAAAGAGAATAGTACCTGCCAAAAAGGATTGCTAGTCCCTTTCTAGATGTTTTCTTTACGTCTTTATGGTAAATATGAAATATGCTACAATAACGCAATTGATAGCATCAGAGCATAACTTTGGCAGATTTTTGGAAAGCATCACATTTTCAAGAACAATCTGGATCCGTTTTTATCTCTCTTGACAGTACTCATGCTGCAGATTAGCTACATATAAATATACATGATACAAATGACACAAGGGGCAAATGATTTTCAACTAACTTGAAAGGAGATTAAAAAAATGGATAACATGTGTTGCTCAGGTGCTGGGCAAACTGTTTCCCTGCTTAAAAGAAAAGAGAGAAAAAAAAAAGAAGAAAACAATGGTGTGCTTGGTTTCAACGTAACTTTATTCTTTCATGAGTTATTTACAAGTTTCTCTTTGTTCACAGCCATTGACATGTCGAGGAGCGGATCGAAATTGTAACTGGGTCATTGCAGCAGATTTCAATGCAAGACACCCTACAAGACCACCCATCTCCCATGCTACAGTTAGCAAACTGCTTGCTAAGTTTCGTGAAACTGGTTCAGTGTTGGATTTGCCAAAATGTGGACGCAAGAAAACTGTCACTGATGAAGAAACATCAGTGGCTGTCCTAGCTTCATTCAGCAAGAGCCCACAGCGTAGCACTCGCCGCATGTCACTGGAGAGTGGCATTAGTCAAACATCCCTTCAGTAGATATTAGCTACTCACAAATGGCACCCTTACAAACTCCAGCTACTGCAGCATCTCAACGAGGATGACCCAGATCGGCGCACAGAATTTGCAGAATGAACAAAACAAAAATTGGAACAGGACCCTCAGTTCACGCAGAAGATTTTGTTCAGTGATGAGGCAAACTTTTATGTGAATGGTGAAGTTAACAAACAAAACCACCGCTATTGGTCTGACACTAACCCACACTGGATGGATGCCTCCAAGACTGTTGGAACAACAAAAGTGATGGTTTGGTGTGGTATATGGGGTACAACGATAGTGGGTCCATTCTTCATCAATGGAAACCTCAAGGCCACTGCATATTTGAAATTGCTACATGATGATGTGTTTCCCTCTTTATGCACTGAAGCTGGCACGTTCCCTGAGTTTTTCCAGCAAGATGGTTCACCACCACATTATGGGTGCAGGTCCGAGCATTCCTAGACGAACAGTTTCTGGAAAGTGGATTGGTCGTCGTGGGCCAGTTGAATGGCCCCCAAGGTCTCCCGATCTGACCCCCTTAGACTTTTATCTTTGGGGTCATCTGAAGGCAATTGCCTATGATGTGAAGATACGAGATGTGCAGCACCTGAAACTACGGATACTGGATGCCTGTGCTGGCATTTCTCCTGCGGTGTTATTATCAGTGTGTGAAGAGTGGGAGAAGAGGGTTGCATTGACAATCCAACACAATGGGCAGCACATTGAACACATTTTATAAATGGTCAGAAACTTGTAAATAACTCATGAAAGAATAAAGTTACATTGAAACCAAGCACACCATTGTTTTTCTTGTGACATTACCAATAAGTTAGATGTGTCACATGGCCCTCTTCTTATTGAAAAAACAAAGGTTGTATCCAAGATGGCCGACTTCTAAATGGCCACCATGGTCACCACCCATCTTGAGGAGTTTGCCCCCTCACATATACTAATGTGCCACAAACAGGACTTTAATATCACCAACCATTCCCATGTTATTGCGGTGTATCCATATAAATGCTTCTCCCTGTATATAATATACTATACCTTATATAATTATAACTATGTGGGTTTTAGACCTGGGCTTAGAATGGCATATGAACTTGTTTTTATTTATGAAGAAGCAGAACGTCCTCCCTCCCTCGCTGTATGTCATTATGTTGCACACTGGATCGCCTTCTCCACCCAAACACAACATAAATCCGGCCAACGATTCACTTCCTTATAAACCATTGAATCAGGTACTGGAGCTGTGACGTGCTAAATAAATCTTCGGACGTCATTGTTCACTTGGGCGCTGTCTATTTTTTGGCACATGAGCTGGAGCTTCAGCTTCACATCGCTACTTTGAGGTTTAATCATTGTGTGCGTGTGTTTTAGATATTGTGTTAGGGATTTTTAACTCTGGTCCTGCTGTCATCTGTAGAGTTTACTCAAGCTCAAAATGAAATATCCCATGTGAGTTTGAATTATTATTTTTCACAAGATTATTATTATTATTATTATTATTATTATTATTATTATTATTATTATTATTATTATTATTATTATCGTGAGCTGGTTTTAGCCCTGAAGCAAGCTAGACAGGGTCATCTGAACACGAGCGCGAGAGAGCGATGATGACGTCAACGACAGCCCGGGCAAGCCCAGCTGTGAGCGCGCGCGCGCGAGTGTGTGACAGTTCGTCGCCTGCTTTCGTACAACAAGGAAGTGGAGGGTATGTCACTGAAGGGAAACCTGCAACGAACGTGAAGCGCTAGTTTCCCCCTCCGAGGTAAGCCCCTGAGCAGCTATGGCGTGTTTGTTTGCAGTTGGATGTCTGCTGCTGTCACAGTTGTAGCGGTTTAGCTAGCAGTCTTTACAATGAATCGGAAGCTCGGCTATATTCACCTTGCTGTCTCCCACAGGATCAAAGGGCTACTCCGAGACGTTGGAGGCTCTCGTTTTTGCCTTTGTTAATGGTTTACAGATAACAGGGCGGTTTTGATATAGCTACAAATAGGAAGGGAAAATATCGCCAAATCTCACAGTCGGTGCATTAGCCCGTTTCTCATCAGTGTCCGAGTAAGCTTTGCCGGGGGCCGACGTGTTGAAACGCAAGACTGCCACACATCTGTTCGACCAACGCCAGTTGATCTAAACGCCAGTAGATCTGGAACACCGGAAGCACGTTCTCCTTTCTGGCTATATTAATTTCTTTCAAGGAAGCAGAAACGGTGACCGCGCTGTTAGGAGAGTTGTGCCTGTATAGTTGGATGTTAAAATGTCAGAAGATTGTTAAACCTATATCATGTGATATTGATGTCACTTGAGATTTGTGAGTGTTTTTGGTGATTGTGATTATGAAAGGCTAGTAACTAATCGAGATCTCGGAAGTGAAATACATTGATTGCTTTGTTGTAAGTGAAGATGCACTCCCATTTAAATATCGGTTTTCTGGGTTTTCCGATCACTCAAAAAAGTAGTCTGACATGTCATGACATGACTACTTTTTGCTTTCTGTTTCGGGAAATCGTCTCTCTGACGATTCTTTACAGACCTTTGCATCTTCATCAGCTTCATCTCATACATTCTGCATGCAGAGGTGGATGATGACAGTTCTCTGCATTGTTTTTCTTGCCCAGTTGAGGCACTGTATCCACTGTATCCTGAATCATCCCAGTGTGATGCGAGTGAATATTCTAATAACCACTTCTCGTGTTCTTGTCTTCCATATCTGGTAAAGCTAAGAGTCTTAAGTGCCATCTCCTTTTGGACCTGGCATTCTCGAGGCACCTTTCCTTTAAGAATTTTACCTGTGTGTTGGCAACGCCTGGCAGAGCCCCAAGTCTGTAAAATCTTCAACTCCCACCTCTGGCAGAACCTCGACAGCATTCTGGGGGGAGGCTGGGCACATGAAGACCTTGTTGTAGACCATGTTCTGCAACTCCTTTGCTGAGGCGGCTGCAAGGTGGTTGACCATCATGGTGGTAACCAACCCTTAACTAGAGGTCAAACCTGTAGTTCGAGGATTTCTAACATCTCTTTGAAGGGAGCAGTCAAGTTGGAGTCCTATTGGCTTTTCTCAGCCTGTAGGACTTAGGAAGCAGCTGACAGATACTGGCAGGCCAATTCCACTTCCACACCTGAAGCAAAAAACTCAGGCGTGGAAGGAGTTTGGGGAGGCCATGGAAAAAGAATTTCGGCCTGCCACAAAACTATTCTAGCAAACTGTCAAGTGACTATGGAAGGTAAAGCACGGTGTATGATGGGGGCGAGGTGTTGCTGACCTCAGGATACTGGGTGTCTGGCTTGTTACTACGAGTCATTTGATCCCTGTATAACCATTGCAGGAGCTTGGTCTGCATTGCCAGCAATAAGTCATACTCATTCTTGCACACGTGTTTTACTCTACCAGGGCTGTCCTGGTGTCCTGTTACAGAGTCTGTTCATAGTTTTTAGAGAAGCTTTTATGTGAGTATGTGAAGTGGATGATGATAATAATAATATAATAATGATCTATTAATATTGCCCAGCCCTAGTACAGAGTATTATTATATCGTTGAATGTTCAGCCACAGAAAAGGCTTGAAAATCGCCCTGTGACCTATCGCAAAAGTATTTTTTTATGATCAAACTAATAATTTTATAGGTCTACAATTTGCCAGTTTTCCTATTAAAAAGTGTATCATCACCCTTGAATTTTGTTCTGGAAAATCAGAGGTGGTCAAACTGGGAATTTTTGTGAAATTTGGTAAATTAATATGGAATGACCCACGTGTCCTCCTGAAGTCAAGTTGACCAACTCAGTGGACTGAATGGGCTCACACATACTCGTTAGCAGCTCAGAGTTTGTTTGTGAGGTAGTATGAAGCTGCGGACCACATCTGAATTAAGCTGTGCAGTAAAAACATGTCATATTGTAAACTAGGCTTTTTCTTGCCCTCTTAATATCTTTATTATTATTATTATTATTATTATTATTATTTATTATTAGCATTATCTCTTCTTCACTGTTCTATTCATCCTTTCAGACTGCTGACATCTTCCAACCAGCTCCATGGCTTTGTGGATCAGCTGACTGTAGTTTCTTTTGAAGATGGATATGAACAGAGACAGCAGGGCCATGTCTGCATGTACTTCATGATTTCCTTCAGCGCGAAGAGATTTGAATGCTGAGCCCTCATTAGCTGCCTGTTAGTGGGATTGTCCATACCTGTGTTCAAACATGGCTCCTGTTCCTCCAGGGGTCCGCCTGCTGGTGTCCTTTGACAGGGACCAATGGTGAGTTTAAATTGGACTGGCTGTCTAAAGGTGCTATTGACATTAAATTCTGACCAGATGTTGGTAACAACCCACCCAGTCCACAGATGTAAAGAAATCAAACCATAGATGGCCATAAATTATATGTAATAATGAGAAGTGGAACAGGGAAATAGTACAGAAACACATAAAGAAAGAAAGGTGCAAAAAGGCCTGGAAAGATTTTACCAGCTGAAATCTATCAGTAATTACAAAACTAACCTCTCACTTAGTGCAAATTAATATCAACTGGTTCAGTCCCAACTGGCGAGCTCTCATTACCAAGGTGTCACACAAGAAACATCTCATACTGGACAAAACCAATGGAGAGCTCCAGAAATATCTAGAACCAGCAGGCATGATTGTTTCAAAGAAAACAATAAGTAATGTCACATTTGCGGTGGGCTGTATGCAAGCTCACATACGTGACTGCACTGCTGAGGAAAAAGCATGTTGTGAACTACTGAGAGAACATAGTGTGGTCAGATGAGACTAAAATGAAACTAATAGCAACGCATGAGACAGTTTCCTCACACAGGAAGTGTGTTGAAGCTGTCATCACCAACAAAGGCTTTTGTATGAAGTATTAAATGCATTTCACTAAGCGTGAGTATTACATTATTACACATAATTTATGGACTGCTATGGTTGGATTTCTTTGCATGTGTGGATTGGATGGGTTGCTACCAACATTTAGTGATAATTTAATGTCAATAACATCTTTAGAGATATATTTACTTAGAAATTTGGTGACATATTCAATATTTATTTTACTCGCTGCATACGTTGAAACCGATCTTTCTGATCACCCTGTAAAGTTTACTGTACAAGGTCGAGCAGTCAGTTTCTGCCTCTTTGACGTAGTAGTTGGCCGTTGAGGCTGCAGCCGGCCAAGTGGCATTGTTGGAGCTGCGTCAGCAAAAATTCCCGGCAGGTAGTTTTACCTGTGCTTACACCTAGTTTCACATACCTGATGCTTTGTGTAGACTCGACTTTCAGGTTTCTGAAAATATGTTGGAATGTTTGTTATTTTTGGTTGTGATTGATTTATTTATAATATTTTTGTTGAAAAGATTTTTAAAAATCTTTCCATAATGCTGAATAAGCAGAACAGCAGTAACTTTGATCTCTTTCTTTCCTTTTCCTTTTTTTTCTTCTTTTCTTTTTTTAAGAGATCAGGATTTTTTTAAAGTAGGCTTTAAGTTGTTTGGGCTCATCTTTGGCCTGCATCCAGAAATATCATCTAAGTAGTTACGTTGGAATGAACAGGAACAAACCCATTTTTTGTTATCCTGACTTTGATTTAACAATTGATTTATTAACAAACGTGTTCAATAATTTTTCAGCAAAAGCAGGAGGGCACAGACTTCATAGGAAACATATCTTATTTAATGTTTCTGAAACATCCGAAGTTTTCTTTCTACTGCATGACAAATGCAGTAATAAGGTACACGTTTAAGACATTTGACCCTGTGTTTGGGTTTGTAAAGGTTACATTAGTTACACTGTCTTCACTAAGCCTTTGAAAAGTTATAGTGGGATTTTGTTTTTTTACTTACTTGTGTGTTTATATAACTTAGATTAATTGTGCACTCCTCTGTGAACAGCTAGTGCGTTGGTCCCGGCCACCTATTATAAATGACCAATTTAGGGTAACACTGGTGATACAGAAAGGGGCATTGATGTGACACTCCATGCGTTAAATGTAGGGGTCATTAATCATCAGAGCAGCTGGTAGGAAGCACAGCTGCTCTGCTCATCTACAAGGTTGAAACTGTTGGTGGAAGTGGTTGTTATTCACTTGAGCTACTTGTAATTCAGACTGCTGTGCACTGGATATATCTAGCTTTTATTATTTGAAGGAAAAAAAAGACAAATTGTTGCCCACTATGTTAGTTCAAGAATGAATCAGGTTTAAACATAGAAGTCATCTCATTTATCAGGCCATCAGACTGCTGAACACGTCATAGACACCTCAGCTTCACTACTGGAACTTCAACATTATGCACTCCACACTGTATATAAATGCCACTTGTTTTGCACATATTCAACTCTGTATATTTGATATATTTTATTATTATTATTATTATTATTATTTTATTTTATATTTTTACTATTTAATTTGTAAAAATGTGTATACACACACACACACACACACACACACACACACACACACACACACACACACACACACACGTAGGAAAATATTTAGTATACACATCCAGAAATGCATACACTATTATATATTGTACATATATTTATTAGTTTCAGGTTGGCCATTCTTGTATTTTGCTCGTTTGTGTTGTTGTGTTTGCACATCTCTGTTGCTTGTGGGGCTCGCACACAAGAATTTCACTCGCATGTGCTGTGCCAGTGTGCCTGCACATGTGATGTGACAATAAAAAGTGATTTGATTTGATTTGATTTGATTTAAATGTAGCACACATTTTGGAGGAGTTGTTAGGTCTGTTGGTCCTAAACTTTGGGAGAAGCAACCTGTCACTGAGCAGACTCCTCGGGTTGTTTGCACTGAGAGAATTGCACATATTGCACATTGTTCAGTGTTTTGTTGCTACAATGATAATAATGATTCTGATTCTGTGGATACTTTCCAGACGCACTGTGATTCACATCAGGAACATTAATGTCTTATGTTACCCTTGAACATTTCTCTTCATACAGTTATCATCTTATATGTCTTAGTGAGACGTTTGCAGCCTAACACACCTGGTGGTTTGTGAGCACTTTGTATCTGTCAGGTTTCAAGCTGCTTTGTCAGATGATGGATTTGGTCACCCTGCTGTACCCAGGATGCACTGCTGCAACATACTAACCACATGCTGTCCAACTGCTGGATAAGAGTGTATCTAACTTTTTCTCGGCCCATTTTGAGTTTCTGCTGCACAGCCTGGTAAAGCCAACCATAGTCTGTACTGCGGGTCAAATGAAATGTGGATTTTGGGCACAGCCACACCTTCTCTCACGTCTTATTTGACTGCATTTGACTTTCTGTCTTGAGCCAGCCTCTGCTTAGAAATGACCTTACACTCAAGTCAGACGTGTGTGAGCAAAGACGAGCGTAAATATGACTGACGTAACGCAAACAGTAAAGTACACAATCCAGGTACAGGATATCAGGATTCTATTACAGGATGTAATAGAATTTGTTGGCTCCTCCTGCTTATTGTAACACATGATACATTTAATCAGTTGATGCCAGGTCTCTCTTGGAAATGAGATTTTTAATCTGCCTAAATATTTCACAGTACTTTTGCCTTTTTATTTACATATGTTGTAGCGTTGGTCAGCTAGGTTTGGGGCATCAAATCAGTTTGCAACATTTCCTTGTAGGGCCACAAAATGTCTGCAGTGAACCTTTGTGCATTTTACAGTTTGAGATGTGGACTTTCTTAGTAAAATAACATCTAAAAATACAACAACTGCAACAATGTTTAAACTTGGGCTGGGCGGTCGACTCCATAGGCTAATGCTAGATGACTGATACTGTTACTGCCGCCAATGACAGTCACCAGTCACCAGACTGGGCGAATAGATTCATGTATAACCATTAGAGTAGCACTTTCACTCTCCTCCACCACAAATGTAAGCACACTGCACACAGTGATGCCTGATTTACCGTTTCCATGATAACTTAACATAAGCTGACAAATATCATCCAACAGCTAATATAATAATAATAATATGTTATAACAATTACGTGTTCTTTATTGTATTGTAAATGTGCTCACTTATTAAGTCCATTTTTTTAAATTCACTCCAACCAGCCAGCTACTGTATACATGGTGTTTTTCAGCCTGTCCATCTCTAAGCGCACTGTACCCTTGTTCTTCAAACAGTCTATTATTAAACAAAGAAGAGAAATGGCCAAGTTACCTGCACCTCTCCACCCTCATCCCCAACAGTCTGAAGAAAGGTTTGATACTCTGCTCCTCCAGACCACATAGGCCAGATACTGAACTCCACATTGCCCCATCAAGGTGTGAGTTTGTTGGTAACAGCTAGAAAGCATTTAAGCACAAAATAAAGCACTGTGACACTGTTACTCTCACAGCAGGGGGCTGTGCTACATGAACACAGCCCCAACATCCTTTTGTTAAGTATAATTTCCCTGGGGGAATTCAAAGTTGTGAGTTTGGTGTCAGTTACATCTTTTTTGTAGCCCACTGTATCTGGGGTAGTGCAGATGACTCATAATTATGGACATCTCAAACCTGTGATCTCCATGTTATGAGCTCCCTCATTTCTCAGAGCTGCCTTCCTGTGTGCTCTCCCTTCAGGTACAGAGCTCTCACCTTCATCCTAACCTTCTTGCTCTACACCAGTTTCCACCTGTCCAGGAAACCAATTAGTATTGTCAAGGTAAGATATGGTATTCCAGAAACAGTACATGGCATTAATGATTGTACTAATAGGTGCTGCACTGTTGTGCGATGTTTGTACACTGCTCCAAAAGATTAAAAGAATACTTTGAAAAAATAGCAAATCTCAGATGTTTGTAGCAATTATTTATATGTCAAGACCTCCGTATAAAATAAACTCATCATTCCAGTCTGTGCTCCATCACAGCTTGTTTACAGCCTTCGCTGGTTACGACCAGCTGGTGTACATTGTCCTAATAAACACCCGCAGCCTTGGGCTCTGTCCAAATCTCCCCCAAAGAAAAGAACAGGAGAAAGCTAAAAGAGGTAGCAAAGGAGCTTGATTTGTAATCCCAGTAAGAAAGAACACTGAACTGGAATGGATGCAGTCTGGACCCGGGACAAATTTATGAAAGAACTCAATGCAGAAAATCAACGGAGGTGGGACAAAGACTGAGTAGACGCTGAGTGGTGTGCTCTACAGCAGCGGTCCCCAACCTTCTTGGCATCACCGACCGGTTTAATGTCAGACAATATAGTCACGGACCGGCCTTTAAGGTGTTGCAGATAAATACAACAAAATAAAATTATACTACCGAGACAAAAACGGTGGTATTCTGTAAATATAATAATAAACGTGAATTCACTGTGTAATAACTTTATTAGCAGCGTCCTCCTGAAATGCACCAACAACATTGAGAGTAACATCCTCCTCTCTGCCCCTTAATGCTCTCTGGTCGCTATGGTAACGCATAAATATTTCTTTCTCTACTGCGACCATCATGGAGTCAGGGAGAAAAGTTAGCCAATCATAGTAAAGACCCCTGTTTCTTCTTCCTGTGTTTTCTGTGTGGCTTAATGGTTTTGTGCTTACAGAGTGAGCTTCATAAGAACTGCTCAGCTGTCAGTGAAGCAGCCATCATTGCATCCAGCAGCAGCCAGCAGCCCTCCCTGCTATCTCTCCACACAGATGTCGACTGCGGCTGGAAACCTTTTGGTCTGTCTTATCTTGAGATGTTTTCATCTTTTTAGAATGTTTATAATGTTACAAGTTTACACTAAAGCATCATCAGCAGCAGGTTTCTTAATACTCATGCATGCAAAACAGAGATGAATGTGTCGAGCAATTAGTAAAAACTCGCAGATAAACAAAACCTGCTGTGCTGTCCTGAATTAAACACCTGTTCCCCATATTTACAGATAAAAGCAATTACAAACAGCTGCTGGGAGCCATGGACTACTCCTTTCTGTGTGCTTACGCAATTGGAATGTACTTGAGGTAAGATGGCAAGGTGTGGAGGAGGAAATGATTTTACACAGTAAACGTGAACTGGTGATGAAGAGAGAAGGCCGCAGCTGGCCAGTGGATTTGAATAAGGCACCTTCTTGCTATGAGGCAGCAATACTAACCATCTGCCACCCGCCGTTATTAGTTGGATTATTAAACTTTTTTTCTCTCAGTAACTCTCAAATATTTAAACTACTTTATGTGCTGAAATGTGTGATGGTTAATATGATGTCATCACTGTGCATCCATCTAGCGGCATTATCGGGGAGCGCCTGCCCATTCGTCTGTACCTCACAGTGGGCATGCTGGCCAGCGGTGTGTTCACTTGCCTATTCGGGCTTGGCTACATCTACAACATCCACAACCTGAGCTTCTATATATTTGTCCAGGTGAGGTGCAGGATGATCATTTTATAGGATGATATGTTCATTTACACCGCTCAAAAAATTAAAGTAACACGTTAACACACATCAGAGCTCAATAGTAAAGAAAAAGAACATCAGATATGTCTGTACTGATATAGACTGGGTATGAATAGGAATTAAAAGACTTCGTTTGATGAAAATGACAATTATAAACCTACAGAGGGATAAATTTAAAGAAACAATGAAAGTGAAAAAAGTGTAAAAATAATGTGGCAGGCTAGTCCACATCAAGGCCTGCTCCTAATGAAGCAGTGGGTGATATCCTGGGCATCTCATGCCAGATGTGGACCTCACTGTCAGCAGCACTGAGCTGCTGGACGGTGAGGTACAACCTCACATGACACTGACTTGGCTCAGAGACATTACTACGACTCCTGCTTTTACAAGGACTCTCCAGCACACATAGGAGTGTAAGTGGATATGCACACGAAAATGCACAATGACAGGTTTATGTAGCAATAAACTTGCCATTGTGTATGTTTATACAGAGGAAGTGCACATGTGACCCTGTAAGGAATGCATAACAACAAACTGTTCTGCACAGTGATTCACCTTCTTGTCATTTTGCAGGTGGCCAATGGCTTGGTTCAGACCGCTGGTTGGCCTAGTGTAGTGACCTGTATCGGCAACTGGTTTGGAAAGGGAAGGTAATGTCTAAGAATTCCTGGCTGTATAATGCACACTGGCTGTTAGCAGAACAAAAGAAATAAAAAGTTGGACTTTATGACCGAACAAGATCCATCCATCTATTTTCTTCCACTTAGCCAGGGGAACTCACATTAGCATGTCAGTGAAGAGATATAATCTCTCCAGCATGTCCTGGGTATACCCTGAGGCCTCTTCCCAGTATGACATGCCTGGAACCCCTAACTCAGAAGGCATCCCAGTCAGATGCCCAAACCACCTTAACTTTCCATGTGGAGGAGAGCAGCTCTACTCTGAGCCCCTCGAACTGCTGCGCTCTTCACCCTGTCTCTAAGGGAGAAGCCAGCCACCCTTCAGAGAAAGCTCATTTCAGCTCGTCTGCACAGCTGAAAAGAGCAGAAATATCTGTCCATAGGAGTTAAATAGCAATTGATCTTTGAATACATGTCCTTACTTTAGTCATGTCTTAACTGCTTCAACTGTGGGGGCATTCGGAGGGTAAAACTCTTTTCAAATATCCTGGGATTTCCTTACCTGGAAAGTTCAGCATGCATAAAAAAAAAACCCAAACAACTGCCCAAATACTTGTGGAGCAGACTGTGTCTCTGTCAGCGTCAGCACTGTATGAACCGAAGGTCTCTGTTTCTGAGTCAGGCGTGGACTCATCATGGGGCTGTGGAACTCTCACACTTCAGTGGGAAACATCTTGGGCTCTCTGATTGCCGGCTACTGGGTCTCCTCCAACTGGGGCATGTCCTTCATCGTACCAGGGCTCATCATCATCATCATGGGCGTGGTTTGCTTTCTCTTTCTCATTGAGCGTAAGTACAGCTTCATCATGTTTTTCTGATGAGTGTTATAAGGAGTTTCTTGTTTTTCTAAGCGCACACATTCATTGCTCAAAGAATGCTTGCTATCAAATGAAATGAATGCATTTAGATTCAGTTAGCTGAGGCAGGCTGCTTCCTGTGATTGTCTTTTCAGTACGTTGGCTCTTTGAAGAATGGACTTTATAGCTGTAAATGGATTATGTTGTATTAACCTGATGGCACTGTTTTCATTCTTCAGATCCTAATGACCTAAAAAACATCTATACACAAAATTCATCTCTAGGCAAGACTGTAAGTACACAATTTTTGTTTGTTTTAATTTCTTATAATGAAGACTAGTTTGGTTCATTAAGCATGAATAATATTTCAGTGTAATATTAACTCTGTCATTTATAATTAAATGTGGAAATGAAGGAAAAAGTATTTTATTTTTATTTGCATTATCAATCAGCAGCCCTGTTTAGCTGTGAATGTCTCTCTTTGATTAGGTCCCAAGCAAGAGTTGGAATGGAGTGAACGGACACACAGAGGTGTATCTACAGTACAAGGACAACAAAAATCAGGTGTGTCTCACAGTTTAACTTAAAACTGAGATTATTTACTGTACTTACTGTAAGGCCACGCCTTATTCCATCACACATCACATGGTCATGATGGATAACCAATCCTACGCACGCACCACTGAACTAATCACCAAGTATGTTGTGTGTGTGGACTGCATGTACTGTATTTCCAAACATCTATCATCGATCAGACTAGAAGATTACAAGATTATAAGCTTGTAATCTTTTTTGCTTTACTCTAGAACAAAATCAGCCTTCTGTCCATGTTCAAATAAAACTTTAATACTTTGTCAGTGAAAAGTTTCTAAGTGGCACATTTCAGACTGTTGAACAATAAACTGTACAGGCCACATTTTGGAAGCAAGAAATGAATTTCATGTGTGCATCTAATAGGACCGATTGTCATGCAGCACCACAGAAACATGTTCTATTATGTCATTGTAATCCATTCAGGTCTGCTATTATTACAAGGATAGTATTCAAAACAGGAAGGTCAGTTCTTCCGAGATCTCTGCTGGTGGTCAGAGCTTTGGATGCTGGGTGAAATCACTGCTAGGCTGAATCCAAATGTCTGGACATGAGGAATGACTGGAGCGCTGAAGAATGCTCAGGGTGAACTCGTGTTTTAACCACTCTACTAAGGAGGCAGAAAGGGTCAGCATTAAAGGTGATGGGGGGTTGCAGTCAAGCACACTCTGACTGCAACAAGGAGCTCTGACTGATGACCATGATTTTTTTTAGTATTAATGTAAGGAGATGTTTGAATTTAAATATAGTACTTATCCACATCTGTACAGTGTCATCAAAGCGAGTCCTACCCTGCAGAGCACAGTGTGTCTGCACAGACTTAGTTTTAGAAAGCAAGTCTGCAAATATGAGAAAAATCAGGACATTCGGATTCAGCCGCAGGGTTTCTATTTTTCTCCTTTTTTTTTCTCCTTGTTTGGAAGGTAGTTGGGCGAGGTTTTCCAGCTCCTGTTCTCTCAAAACTTATCAGTGGGAGTTTTATCCTTAGGTCCTTTACATGAATGCACTGCTGGCAAACATCTACAGTATAACACCAAACTGCTGACATAATCGTACAGTTATACTTCACATACATGGTGACACGACGTGTGTTGGTCTGTACCATCTGAAGGGGAGAAATATTCCTTGGTTATTTAATTAGAAAGGAGAATCTTTCAATAATTGGTCTTAAATTGCAGGTTGACTAAGTTCACTCTTTTCCATTTATTTATTTATTTTTGTAATTTTATTTATGAAACAAAAGTCCAGTCTAAGTACTGTCAGTGCTGACCCCTCGGGGTCCCCTTTGTTCTTCAGCTGTCCGGTGGTCTGGGTATGGGTACAGATCTTTGCTCTGCTCTCTCCCTCAGAGCTACGACACAGAGCTCCTGTTGCCTAGAGAGAGCGAGCGCATCCCCATGCAGCCGGTTGTGGTGGTGAAGAGTGAGTCGGAGCCGTCTGCCATCAGCTTCATGGGAGCGCTACGGATACCTGTAAGTCACACGTGCGAACCTGTGTCCATCACCTGCGTCACTCTGATGCTTTCACTGCAACAAAGTCTGACCAAGTCTCCTATCAGGCAAAAGTCTTGTGATGTTGTTTTAAGAGTGATGCTCTAAGTAAGAGCAGGATGTGTAAGATTGTTGTGTAAGTGCTTTAAGATAGAAAATCAATTCAGAAGAATCATCTTGTTTAGTTGCTCTGGTTTTTAGATCTTTTCTCTCAAAGTGAGAAAGAAACAACACTGAAAGGCTTATATTTGGACAGCTTTTGGAGCGATTAGCTTGCAGTTATCTGAGTTGCAAGCTGAGGCAGATCTAACGTAACTTATGAAGTAAGTCTGATTACTGTGTGCGTTTGTTTGTCTGCAGGGAGTGGTGGAGTTCTCTCTGTGTCTGCTGTTTGCTAAGCTGGTCAGCTATACTTTCCTCTTCTGGCTGCCGCTCTACATCACCAAAGCAGGTGAGGAGCAAATAGAAACCCGTCAGGCACGACTTCATGCATAGATTTTGACTGTGGATTAAAAAAACAGATTACATTGACAGACGTCCAATATGTCAAAATTTATACGTTGGCTATCTGAAGCAGGACACTGAATTATGGTTAAATTGGCAAAAAAAAAATCTGCAAAAATATTGGCCAACTGAGAGACTGGAGTAGTGTTTACAGCCGTATTGATCCTGTCAAAAAACATGACATCAGTCAACAGAAACATTTGAACTTCATTTATTGTCATTGTACAGTGAAATTAGCCAACAAGACCACAAAGGTGCAAGAAAGTGACAAGTTTAAAAACAACAATATAAAAAAAACACTATTTACACAATGTATAAGATACAAGAACATTGTGAGGGCGTAGATAAGGCATCATTTAACAAGTAAGGGTGAAGGAGCTCTAGTCATTAAGATGGTGAAACTGTTGGGTAGGATGATAATTGCACATCTGCCAGCATATTGCACAGGACACACACAGCTGCAACAGAATGACTGTAAGGGAGGAGTCTGCTCAGCCACACACACACACACACACACACACACACACACACACACACACACACACACACACACACACACACACACACACACACACACACACATTACCATAAGTTCAAAGTTTGGCTACTGTGCTGCAATTTAATACATACTAGATGTGTTGTTAAAAACAATAGGTCATACTGATAATGTCCTGTAGGTGTGAGAGCAGACAGTCAGCCAGGTCCTTACATAAACTGAACAGTTTTTATGAGCCTGGTTTGGTCAACAAAGGCCAGTTCACACTGGAAAAAGAGAAATCTATAGGACTGTGTGAAGATGGATTCATTTTGGTTTCTTTGGGTGCTGCTTGAAACTTGTTTTTGTTACTCAACGACCAATGAGCTTATGAATGGGCAAGGCATTAAAACCCTCCACAGCTGTTAAGACTCGTCCCAGAGTGTTGGTCAGTGAAACAAGATTAAGTTGTTCTGAAGATGAATGCAAGCCTCCTCGACTTCTCATTGTTTGTGCAGTACAGCCAGCAGTGGCAACAAAACGTTCTTTCAGTCCTTAAACATGTGAACTGTGGTGGACCTTGAGCTTCATGAGTTACTGTGACCTTCTGGTTTCATTTGTAATTAATCCACAGAAACATTGTCAGCATGTAATATAACATAGTTAAAGACTTTTCTATTGTCTGTTTGTAATGTAGTAACTGGGTTATGTAGATATAAAACCAGTATGTTAAACTGAAAGAGGCTGATACAGAGTGTGGCAGAGTTGCACAGGCTTCTCACAGATCACGGAGCAGATGTTTTGTCCTCAGGATATTCTACAGTGAGCAGTCCACTCATGTGTCAGACTGTCAGCAGACTGCTGAAGAAGGAGAACTGACATAATAGACTCTGTGTTTGTGTGTTTCAGCTCACCTGGATGCCAAAAAGGCTGGAGATCTGTCCACACTGTTTGATGTGGGAGGAATTGTGGGTATGTGCTGTTTGTGTGTGCTCGTCTGTCCCAGTGGACCTTCAGCCTCACTGTTTAGCAATGCTTGGGGACAAAATTGATGTCCCAAAGTTAGAGACTGTGTTTGTTTTTAATATTATATTCAGATTTGTGATCTAGAAAATGAAGCCATGCAGTTTACAGAGCAAAAGAACAGAGGGACATTTTCCCGTAGACATGCACACTGTGCATACACAGAAAGAGTCTCTCCCTGCTGGCCTTCAGACAGAATGCAGGTTTAAAATCTATTCAGCTTCACTTTTCAGACCTGGAAGCTTCGTGCATGCTTTGCATGTCTGTGGTTTTTGGTCTGTGATAATTAACCCTGATAGAGACCAGCTGTCAGGGTTTATGAAGCAATGTACAACATGATCACCATGAAGTATTATGATGATTAACGACTGAATGTGTCTTTCTGTCGTATAGGGGGCGTCTTAGCAGGTGTGATCTCTGATAAATTGGGGAAGCGAGCCACCACCTGTGCAGTCATGTTACTGGTAGCTGCTCCTACAGTAAGTCTTCACTGTACTGCAACAGTCAGGAAACATCGTCCACTGTGTGCTGCAAGACTGTGAAAACACTCTTTGATTATGAAGCCTGCACAGGGGAGATTAGACCAGGTTTTTGGCTCCCCCTGCTGTGCAGCACTTGACACAGTCACTTCATTAGGTGGTGCAGGTTGGCTCCGTTTTGCCTTCAGAACTACCGCGATTCTTCATTTCATAGGTGCTCAAAACATTCTTCAGTTGTTGGCTGATTGTCTAGAAAGTATATTTTCTGTCCCAGTACATCCTGAAGGCACACTGTCAGGTGGAGATCTGGTGACTGCAGAGACCCTTTGAGCACAGTGAACTCACTTCACATGTGAAAAAACTAGCAGACAGAAACTGTCTCAAAATACCAAGTCTGTGCAGTTTTTTGTTGTCCAAACTTTGGACAGTAAATGTAGCCTCAGTTTACTGCTGAGAGGAGTGACCCCCATCTGACATCAGCCATCATCAGCGCCGAGCAGCCAACAACCATGCTACGTTCACAGACACTTATATCACCTCTTTTCCCTTTCTGATGCTCAGTTTAAACATCAGCATCTTGACCTTGTCTACATCCCTAAATTGAGTTACTGCCATGTGATTGGCTGTGTATTTGCGTTAACTTGTTGAACAAGTGTCCCCTATAAAGTGTCCAGTGAGTATAATTGCTGAGGAGCAAAGATTACAACACATTTCATGCTATTTTTTATAGTAAAAGGCTTACATGTAAGAGTACGAGGTGATATTAGACACGTAAGTGTTAACTGTCCTGTTTTATTCTTTTCCTGCAGCTTTACGGCTTCTCCATGATCAGTGAGTTTGGTTTGGGGCCAATGATTGGTAAGAACCAGCTAGCACTGAATGATAGTTAATCAGTAGGTCTGGAACAATTTTCTGTTCCTTAATTGTAATATATGTAAATGAAAGGATAAAGGCATGTTAGCATATGCTTCAGTAGTATGGCTCTGCAGTAAAAGGTTCAAAAGCGGCCTGCAGTCCAGACCTGTCATGTGTTGTTTGTTCAAACAGAAGCCAATCAAATTCCTCTCATACTGCAGGCTTACTCCTGGTTCCCAGGTTACTTAATGGGAGGCAGAGCCTGGAGCTTTCTGGCCTCCTTCTGTGGAACCAGCACCCACTTTGATTCACGAGTTGGACAATAAATAAATTCATATCAGCACTAGAGTTAGCTCCCCCTTTGTTTCCAGGTGCTGAGGTCCGTACAAATTTAGTCACATGAGCTGGTTGCATTTATTACAGTAGGTTATCAGTCAGCGATTGAATGTCCAATCAAATCTAAATAAACACAAGTGACTTGTTTACTGTGGCATAAATGATGACTCTTGGTTATTCCCTCTGAGCTGCTGATGGTCAAGGGAAGTTGGCATCATGGGATACAATGTAGTGCCTTCAGAGCAATATCAGCTCACATTTACTGTAATTACATGAACACACATTCTAATGAAGAGAAGTGCACATGCTAGTAAGACACTACCGGCAGGTTTGTGGAGGACACAAACACCTCAGCCTGCATGCATTTGTTTCCAGCAGTAAGATTTCAGTGGCTGCAGAATTTCCATTCCTTACAACCAGGATAAAACGTCCTTAATCTGTGTGCTTCAGGGATGCTGTTAGTGTGCGGAGGTCTAGTGAATGGACCGTATGCGCTCATCACAACTGCAGTGTCTGCTGATTTGGTAAGGATGTTTAACACTACTGTAATTCCAGTGTGATTGTGTTTGTAAATCATCATTTATTTCATTTTAAAATCACCTTTCTCCCCTTGTCGTCTTTTCCTCTGCCCCCCTTTTTTCTATTTGGCTGTAGGGCACCCACAAGAGCCTGAAAGGCAACGCCAGAGCACTGTCTACAGTCACAGCCATCATTGATGGCACAGGATCTGTAGGTCAGTACTGCTGCTCAGCTTATGTTTACGGCTTGTTTGGATGAGAATGAGGGGTCTTATTAGGGTCCTATTAGTGATATGTATGATAGTAATAATTGTTAATAATTACATTTAACAAGTGCATGAATCCTCAGCCAAGAATTGATTTTAAATTTGTGTACAATGTAGTAGTAGTTCAGAGTAATGAGGGCATCTCATTGGCTCAGGCTAAACAACGAAGCTCTGGCTTTGTTGGATTTGATGATTATAAACGATACAAATATCAGTTTAGTTACCATTTAATGATGATTACATTAGCATGCCTTGTGTTATTTTTACTCATTTATAATCATCCCATGTAGAAATGTGAAGAGAGGATTCATGTACACGAATAATCTTGTTCATGTTTGTGATGTCAGGCGCAGCACTCGGCCCGCTGTTAGCTGGACTGCTGTCTGCAGGCGGCTGGGATCAGGTCTTCTACATGCTGATGACTGCTGACTTTCTTGCTCTGTTGGTAAGGCCTTTAACTTGCATCATATAAGAAGATTACAAAATGACAAAACGAAAGCAGAAAATTTGCACCTATGTGCACATTAGCACAGAATACTGGCCTCTTTGAACACACTGATAGTTTTCCAGCTCTTTGGTTCAGTCACTGCTGCTGTAAAGGTTTTTTGTAACAACAAGCAGCTGTTTTCAGAAAATCAGTCACTACCTGCTCAGCAGCAAAGAGCAGACAGATGCAGAGACCAGCTGGTGAAGCAGTGAAAAGTCAGATATTTAGCTCAGGAGCTGGAGTCGAGAAAACTAAGACAATGTTGTGTTTTTACCCTTGTTTCTGATGAATAAAATGAACTGAATGACGAGTGGTCTTGCTTGCTATAGAAAAACAGATGCTCATACTAATGTGTAACCTTGCAGCTTTTGCTACGGCTCGTGACAAAGGAGCTGGCCTCATCTAAATCCCATCCTATCTCCACTGTAGAGTAAGTCCTCCTGTTATCTCGATCATGATTATACTCAGCCTGACTGCTGCTTTTGGTGCTGTACTGTAATTCTTGTGTATCTGCATTAATTTGATGTTCAAATGTTGGGCTGCTGTTTTTTTTTGTTTTGTTTTTATAACAAAACAGTTATAATACACTTAGAAGTACTTCAATGTTTATATTATATCTTTCAAACATGCAGATAATAAAGTTGAATTCTACTCATATGGATTAAATACAACATGATGAGTGTGAACACTGGCTTTGCCCCCAAAAATAAATAGGCTTAATCTACGATCACTATGATCTTTTTTTAGTTTACAATCAGAATCGCTCACATGGAGAAAACAATGCTTCTGATTGTGTTGGTAGTCACATGACTCAAAGCCATCATGGAGCTTCATCCCACTCATTGTAGCTAATGTAGTATCAGTGGGCAAAGATGACAGATGGTAATGAATGTAAAATGTCTACAACAATCAGATGTAAAACTCTGTTTTAACAACGAAAGAGAGCCGCAGATTAAGAATAACTAAGGATTAAATGCAGCGTGGGACACCAGTGCATCATGGGAAGCCCTACCAGACTAGGTCCATTCCAGTGTTGCTACAGGAGTGATCGGGTCACCTGATCCAGCCCAAACTATATGCTTTATCAAAAAGGGAATTTTTAAGCTTAATCTTAAAAGTAGTGAGGAGAGGGGTTTGAAAGCCGAAGACTCTGCATCCAGTTCTACTTTTAAATTTCCTGGGAACCCCAAGTAAGCCTGCAGTCTGAGAGTGAAGTGCTCTACTGGGGTGATATGGTCGTATGAGGTCTTTAAGATAAGTCTGGGCCTGAATATTCAAGAGCTTATATGTCCAGGTTTCTTAGGCAGTCACTGTATTACTGCATGTTTAAACTACAGCAGAGGACAGACTGATGTTTATAATGGCAAGAACAGACTGCCTTATACTAGGCTGAATTTCTTTTTAAAAAATCAGGGATGAGGGGAATATGAGGGCTTAAAATGGGAAACCACATCCTCTAAGAGGGACAAAGTCACAAACTCAACCTGAGTAAAGGCAGCAGCACAGAGGGGTCAGGAGAGCTGTGATAAGAGCCCTGGTGGTGACAGCCTTTTAATAAAAACGCTCAGGAAATTATTGCATATATCAGGAGAAGCTTAAACAGACATGCTGTGGAGCATTAAGGACAGAGTCAGTAGTGTTAAATGACACATGTGAGTTATGGCCTTTGGAGGAAATGACATTTGCAAAATATTTCTTTTTTGGCTTTTTGATAGCGTTGCAGTAATGACACCGGCAGTCTTTTAAAATGTAAAACGACACCTGCAGTTTAATCTTTCCTATCTGCGCTGTGCTCTGCGACATTTCCTCCTGACAGCATGAGTCATTAAACCAAGGCTCAGGTTTAGCTTTAGCTGTCTGGTTTTTAAATGGAGCCGCAGAGTCCACGATGGTTTGACAGCAAGAATAAAACCAGGAACTAAACTCCTTTCAGTCAGAATGGCCACAGAGCTGATTGAAAACAGCAGAAAACAAAAAAGGGAGATAATAACCTGAAGGCCAAACAGGAGCACAACATGTAACTGCAGCATGTGTAAAACCAACAGGCCTGCCTGTGACCAACATATCCATGCTCATAGAGCCGGTACAGAGTGTTCCAGATTTAAAAAGTCAGTGAAGCACAGAAAGTTCTTTATGAAGTTCTTATTGGGGGGGGGGGCATGTTTCAGTCACACACAAAACATCGAGATCATGGGAACTGAAAAAGTCCAGAAGAATAAAAGTTTTCCTTACTAGTGATCTGGTGTTCACCAGGCAGGAGCTGGAGCTTTGGCTTCGGAAAGCTGAGAGACCCGGTGCAGCAATCTCAGGTTTCAGAGATATTCTCGTGCAGGTTTAGCCAGAGCATAGCCGGCAGGGCCGGAGAGTTCATTACAGCTGATCATGGGTACCAGGCAGGTATCAACAGAATCCGGGAAATGGAGAGGCACAAAACAATCTTTGGAGCCATCCATGTGCTGGTCAGACAACAGCAGAATCATACCTCAGGGAAAACCTCACCTTTACCTGTTGAGTGCTCAATATATAAACACAAGCAATCTGTGTGAGTGGCAGAAGAGCAGCCACACACACCGACATCATCTTAATATCACTAGTGGAGAATGAAAATGGCAGACATGTCTTCAGTTAGACATGCCGAATATCCAGTTGTGGCCAAAAGTTTTGAGAATGACGCAGATGTTGGGTTTCACAAAGTTTGCTGGGATGAGTTTGAGTTCAGTCTAATAACAGATAAAATGATGCGTTTCAGCGGTCGTTTTCATTATCTACATGCATGTTAGAGTCACCCACAATAATCATTTTAAAATGATTTGAAACTCTGAGTAAGAACCAGGTGGACGATGGATTACAGCAAATAAAACTGTTTTTCCAATTTTCTGGCTAAGATGCACAAACTAAGTGTCAGGCTTTCAAAAGATTTAAAACTCTGTGTGTTTGGTTGGTTCAGGAGGTTTACACAAGAACTGCACATCTGAAATAACTCAGACATAATTTAAAATTATGTTGCTGCTGTCTCTGTGCCAAATTCTTCTATGGTCTTGTAAGATTATGGAAGACCAGCACCAGACATGTTACACATTAAAGATCTTATTCTCTTTATTTTTCTTATTTTTTTTGTGTGTGTGTTTGGTTGAGCTTATACTTGAGTTTCTTAAAAACCAGTCCAAACTTGGTTCATGACTGGAATATTCTTGTCCTTGTACGACTACAGTCAGTGATCGACTATGTGTTCTATCTCGGGGCTGAATGTGAACATAACATGTGCAGATTGATTTATTTCCTAAAAACAAACCAGCTGTAATGTTCCCTCGTGGGCAGGAAGTTCACTGGTGTTGACTGTAAAGCTTAATGACTCAACTTATCAACACAGCGTTAATGTTTGTCTCTTATTCACAGGTTGAAGGAACACTGAGCACTTTGATTGCACTGCGTACACACCTACACGCAGAGTGCAATGAAACCACTTAAGGTTGATATGGATTGTGACTGGACTGCCCTGACAGATGAAACTGATTGTTAATAAACCAGCGTGTATGCTTGTGTGCGCCTACAATCATGCTGCAGTGCTTTACTGATGAAGAGCTATGACTGAAGCTGTAGCTGCTGCGCTGAGCAAGCAGCGCGGCACACAGTTTAAAAGTCTCATGTGCACTTACTGTACTTGCTTAACTTCCCAATGTCCCTCTTAGCCCTTGAATTCAGTTTGAACTTGATGACTGGTATGTCTTGCTGCTCACTTGTATGTTGGAACTTTTTCAACCTTACCTGTCCAGTTAATTTAAGGGGCTATTTGTAATTGTGTGCCTTTTACAGTGGTACCTAGCTTTGATAGTTGTTTTTTAAAGTTATCAATGACAGAATTAAGAAGAGCTTCATCAAAGCTGGGGTCGTTGCCGGGACTAAAAAAACGTCAGCTACAAAAACAGCAAGCATGCAGTTTTTACACTTTACTTCCTGTGTAGTTCTGTAGCAAATATACAGAAAACATACATGATAGAGTCTCAGGTAACACTGTACTCGCCCAGGACTTCATGATAAATAGCACTTTAACGATTGTAGTTCTGCCAATTAGAACCACTAAAACTGGAAACACCACAGGTTGCTAGGTCTCTGTGTCCTTACTGTCTTTTTTGTATGAATAGTGTTTTATATTGTTGGTGTTTGTATTGGCAAAATTTTCATACAGTTCATTTATTTGGTGCCATGTGAGCTGTCTGTCAAAGTTTGAGGCTTATGAGGAGGACTGATATTTTTATTTTTATTGTTGTACTGGGATAAATTCATATACCTCTACCCAAAACCTGGACAGAACCACTTCTTAATATCGTGCCTAGAGCTGTTAACTTTTTTTGAAATAAAATTTAATCAGATAGCAGTCATCTAGAAACGGTGATGCAGAACTAATTCCATCATATCTGTTGAAGAGAAGAAGGAAAACAAAGACCACCTCGTTGAACCAAAGAGATGATGGGATTGGTTTAGTTTACATGTGTATTTATTTTGAAAATCATTTTTGTTTCCTTTTCCATTGTCCTGTGGTAGTCTGTGATTTAGTAATAAAATGAATGTAGCTGATCTCTCTCTCTCTCTCTTTCTCTCTCTATACACACACACATCTGTGTGGTGATTTGGGGGGGGGGGTTATTTATGTTAGATGAATAAGACTGTTTCTGTTTTACGGTGGAGAGAATATTTAAAGAATATTTATTGAGAAGGACTGAACACTACATTTAATTCTTGTTCTCATGATCTTATACGCATTAAAAATTCACAAACTGTATATCATGAATTAAAACATTGATTTATTTTTCTGCAGATTTGTGTTTTAATCATTAAGAGTGATATCTTGTATGTATTTAACCTATGAAATAGGTTTATGTAACTGTATTTTAAAGGGGATCTTGGTGGTACTCTTAAGACAATATCCTTGGAACAAGACCACATGTAAATATTATGTGTCAGTGGTAAGATTAATACTTGAGACCTTGTGTGCCTTTCTTGGTTTTTGCAGGGCAATTTTTTTAAGTTTCCATGGAAATGAACTTGGTTTGAAGTTGATTTATGTAGAGAAAACAAATAAATCATGTGCTTTTTTCACTGGTTGAACCTTGTGTTGCCTGTTTTGTAGTATGCTACTGCAAGCCAGCTTTTACATTAATTTGTACATGATGTGGACTCACCTGGAAGTGGCAAGTGTTGTGGAAATGGTAAGCTGACAAGGAGAATCCCACTCAGTGATACATACAGACTCTAAGTTACACAGAAGCACATGAACAATAGAGAAAAGCCAAAGCTACATGATGATCCTTGAAATTAGCTAATAACACATTTATTCCATTAGATCCACCTTTCAGGCTTTGATTTCACTTTTCTTTGATGGTTGATGGTTACTACAAAGATGAGTACACACAAACAAAATTCAGTCCATTGGTAATATATGAAGGAAACTACAGTGAGGAAGACTAAGATACAGTATGGTGGAAGCAAGAGGCGTTTATCTGCCCACATATCTCTAAGGCCATTTCAAGCCTCATAGCACAAACAATCAGGCCTAAATACTCTCAGCTGTTAAGGACTAAACCATTATTTTACTGTCAGGCAAGTTTTCCCAATTCTAACCTTCCCCCAACATTGTACAATACACCATTTGAATAAATAAATAGACATTTTATTATTTTTATGGGATTGAATGTTTTTTATTTCACCCTTACACGTTAACAATGTTACAAAAATAAAACCCACTAAAAACCCCATGCACAGAGAGTTCCCACCCTTGGCCTCTCCCAGAACCTTTAAATGGTGTCCAGATCCCTGGGGAAACATTTGGGAGAGGACACGGAAAAGGCAGGTGAGTGATCACACCTCAACAGCAACATTTTGCACCAACCTTTACCTCTAAGCCTTTGGGAGGGAGCTGCTCAGTCCTAGATCCTGCAGTTTTCAATACCATCGTTCCCTCGAAGCTGGACAGGAAACTGCAGGATCTAGGACTGAGCAGCTCCCTCTGCAGCTGGATCCTTAGCTTCCTGTCTGACAGACGCCAGGTGGTCAGACTGGGCAGCATCACCTCATCCCCCATCACACTGAACACTGGTGCTCCACAGGGGTGTGTACTGAGCCCTCTCCTGTACTCACTCTACACCTACGACTGCACGGCCACTAACAGCTCCAACATCATTGTGAAGTTTGCGGACGACACTACAGTGGTGGGTCTTATCACCAACGGTGATGAGACGGCTTACAGGGAGGAGGTCAGCGCCCTGACCCACTGGTGTCAAGACAACCATCTCACCCTCAACGTCGCAAAGACAAAGGAGTTGATAGTGGACTTCCGGAGGTGCAGAGAAGTACACACCCCCATCACCATCAACGGCGCTGCTGTGGAGAGAGTGAGCAGCTTCCGGTTCCTTGGTGTACACCTGGCTGAGGATCTTACGTGGTCAGTACACACAAACAAAACAGTGAAGAAGGCCCAGCAGCGCCTCTTCTTTCTCAGGAGACTGAAAAGATTCGGCATGAGCCCCCGCATCCTCAGGACCTTCTATCACTGTGCCATTGAGAGCATCCTCACTGGATGCATCACCACCTGGTATGGCAACAGCACCGCCTACAACTGCAAAGCTCTCCAGCGAGTAGTGCGGTGCTCTGAACGGATAATTGGAGGTGAGCTTCCCTCCCTCCAAGACATCTACAGGAAGCGCTGCCTGAGGAAAGCGGGGAGGATCATCAAGGACTCCAGTCACCCCAGCCATAAACTGTTCAGACTGCTTCCATCAGGAAGGAGGTTCTGCAGCATCCGGTCCCGTACCAGCAGACTGAGAGACAGCTTTTTCCATCAGGCCATCAGACTGCTGAACACGTCATAGACACCTCACCTCCACTACTGGAACTTCAACATTATGCACTCCACACTGTATATAAATGCCACTTGTTTTGCACACATTCAACTCTGTATATTTTATATATTTTATTATTATTATTATTATTATTATTATTTTTTTTTTTTTTTTTTTTTTACTATTTAATTTGTAAAAATGTGTATACACACACACACACACACACACACACACACACACACACGTAGGAAAATATTTAGTATACACATCCAGAAATGCATACACTATTATATATTGTACATATATTTATTAGTTTCAGGTTGGCCATTCTTGTATTTTGCTCGTTTGTGTTGTTGTGTTTGCACATCTCTGTTGCTTGTGGGGCTCGCACACAAGAATTTCACTCGCATGTGCTGTGCCAGTGTGCCTGCACATGTGATGTGACAATAAAAAGTGATTTGATTTGATTTGATAAGCTTTGTACACACATTTGCCTAAGTTTTCCTTGTGTGTGTGTGTATATATCTATATATCTATAGAAAAAATAAAAAACACCCAGCACGCCCCTGCGGGCGGTTTATCCTTCAAGCTCGGGTCCTCTACCAGAGGCCTGGGAGCTTGAGGGTCCTGCGCAGTATCTTAGCTGTTCCCAGGACTGCGCTCTTCTGGACAGAGATCTCCGATGTTGTTCCCGGGATCTGCTGGAGTCACTCGCCTAGCTTGGGAGTCACCGCACCTAGTGCTCCGATTACCACGGGGACCACCGTTACCTTCACCCTCCACATCCTCTCGAGCTCTTCTCTGAGCCCTTGGTATTTCTCCAGCTTCTCGTGTTCCTTCTTCCTGATATTGCTGTCATTCGGAACCGCTACATCGATCACTACGGCCGTCTTCTTCTGTTTGTCTACCACCACTATGTCCGCCACCATTTTGTCCGTCTGTATCTGGAAGTCCCACAGGATCTTAGCTCGGTCATTCTCCACCACCCTTGGGGGCATCTCCCATTTTGACCTCGGGACTTCCAGGTTATACTCGGCACAGATGTTCCTGTACACTATGCCGGCCACTTGGTTATGGCGTTCCATGTATGCCTTGCCTGCTAGCATCTTGCACCCTGCTGTTATGTGCTGGATTGTCTCTGGGGCATCTTTACACAGCCTGCACCTGGGGTCTTGCCTGGTGTGATAGACCCCAGCCTCTATGGATCTTGTACTCAGAGCTTGTTCTTGTGCTGCCATGATTAGTGCCTCTGTGCTGTCTTTCAGTCCAGCTTTGTCCAGCCACTGGTAGGATTTCTGGATATCAGCCACCTCCTCTATCTGCCGGTGGTACATACCGTGCAGGGGCCTGTCCTTCCATGATGGTTCCTCGTCTCCCTCCTCTTTCTTGGGTTTCTGCTGCCTGAGGTATTCACTGAGCACTCGGTCAGTTGGGGCCATCTTCCCAATGTATTCGTGGATGTTCCTTGTCTCATCCTGGATTGTGGTGCTGACACTCACCAGTCCCTGGCCCCCTTCCTTCCGCTTAGCGTACAGCCTCAGGGTGCTGGACTTGGGGTGAAACCCTCCATGCATGGTCAGGAGCTTTCTTGTCTTCATGTCAGTGGCTTCTATCTCCTCCTTTGGCCAGCCTATTACCCCAGCAGGGTACCTGATCACGGGCAGGGCGTACGTGTTGATGGCCCGGATCTTGTTCTTACCATTCAGCTGACTCCTCAGGACTTGCCTGACCCTCTGCAGGTACTTGGTGGCTGCAGCTTTTCTAGCGGCCTCTTCATGGTTCCCATTAGCCTGCGGGATCCCCAAGTACTTGTAACTGTCCTCTATGTCTGCAATGTTGCCTTCTGGTAGTTCATGAATACACATGTGACGTGACACACAACACATGGCACAGTCCAAAAGAACTTCATCTGCATCCGGCAACAATATCAACATAACTCATTGGAATTCTCTTTATGATAATCTGGAACTGAGAACATTTCGATACACAGACCATAATGTTCTAGACTTAGAAAAGGATATAGACCCGGAAAATAATTTCTTCTACAACATCAGCTGTAACTGCTGCTACTTCACTGATGAACAGTTTAAGCACACCATCAACACGGAAAATAAATGATCAATAATCCATTTTAATAGCAGAAGTCTGTATGCCAACTTCAACAATATAAAGGAATATCTAAATGAGTTGACAAATCCATTTGGAATTATTGCCATTTCTGAAACATGGATCAATGCGGAGAAAGGAACGGATTTTGGACTGGAGGGATATGAAGTGAATTTTGTAAATAGAAGGAACAAGAGTGGAGGGGGAGTAGCTGTGTATGTGGATAAAAACCTAAACTACAAGGTGGTAGAAAGTATGACAACTGTAATTGATAATTTACTAGAATGTATAACAATTGAAATTTATAAGGAAAAAGAAAAAAATGTAATAATTAGCTGTATATATAGAACACCTGGCTCTAGTATTCAAGTATTTAATGACTTCATAGAGGAAATATTCTCTAAAACAAATCAAAAAGTTATGTTTATCTGTGGTGAGTTTAATATTGACCTGTTGAATCCAAAAAAGCATAAAATGACCGACGAATTCCTAAACACTATGTACAGTTTGAGTTTACATCCTAAAATAACCACGCCCAGCAGAATTACACCACATTGTGCCACCTTACTTGACAATATTTTCACTAACAATATGGAAAACAACATTGTGAGCGGAATATTAATTAATGACATCAGTGATCACCTACCAGTTTTTGCAGTTTATGACACTAATTATAAGAAAAATCAGCATGAAGAACAACTGAGATACAGACGTGTAAGGACAGAAGAAACTATGACTGCATTTAAGAACGATCTATTAAATCAGGACTGGGACAATGTGTACAAAGAAGCTGATATTGATATTGCATATGGCATATTTTTAAGAATATTCATGGAGTTGTACGATAAAAACTGTCCAACAATAAAATACAACAGAAAGCACAAATATTCAGATAGACCATGGCTCACTAAGGGTTTACAAAATGCATGTAAAAAGAAAAATACACTCTATAGGGAATACCTAAAACAAAGAACAAAAGATGCTGAAAATAAACATAAAAAATACAAAAATAAGTTGACCAATATTATACGTGTATGTAGAAAGGAGTATTATAGTAAAATATTGAACAACAATAAACATAATATGAAAGGAATATGGGATGTTTTAAACGGTATCATTAAAAATAATTCTGGACAACAAAGTTATCCACAATACTTTATCGATAATGGCAATATTATGGAAAACACTGCTGATAAGGTCAACAGCTTTAATCATTATTTTGTAAATATTGGACCAAAACTGGCAGAACAAATTCCTGAGTCACTGCCATCAGTAGACTGTAGTGAAAACCTGATTGATAGGAACCCTAACTCAATGTTCCTCACATCAGTGGAGGAAAAAGAAATAATTGACATTGTACACATGTGTAAATATAAAACATCTACTGATTGTAATGATATTGACATGAAAATCGTCAAGAAGGTCATTGAAGGAATTGTAGGACCTCTAACATATATTTGCAACTTATCATTTCAGACGGGAAAAGTGCCAAACAAAATGAAAATAGCTAAAGTTGTGCCGCTGTATAAAACCGGGGATAGACGCCACTTCACAAATTACAGGCCTGTTTCTTTACTACCACAATTCTCCAAAATCCTAGAAAACCTGTTTAATAAACGATTAGACAAATTCTTAAATAAATATAAATTACTCTCTGGCAGTCAATATGGATTCAGATCAAAAAGATCAACATCTCTGGCATTAATCGAATCAATTGAGGAGATTACGAATGCTATAGATCAGAAACAGTATGCAGCTGGAGTATTTCTGGATCTCAAGAAAGCATTCGACACAATCAATCATCACATATTAATTAATAAACTGGAACGGTATGGGATTAGGGGGGTTGTACTGCAATGGGTGAAAAATTATTTAAGTGACCGGAAACAATTTGTGAAGCTGGGTGTCCATTCCTCATCATGCTTGGACATTGCTTGTGGTGTTCCACAAGGCTCTGTACTGGGTCCAAAATTATTTATTATTTATATAAATGATATTTGTAAGGCATCTGATATATTAAAATTAGTATTATTTGCAGATGACACAAATATTTTTTGTTCTGGGGGGAATCTAAAGGAGCTGCTGGATACAATTACTTCAGAAATGTGCAAAATTAAAAAATGGTTTAACAGGAACAAACTATCGCTAAATCTAAGTAAAACTAAAATTATCTTATTTGGGAATTCCCTTAGAAATGCACAAGTGCAGCTTCATGTAGATGGTGTGGAAATTGAAAGAGTACTTGAACATAAGTTTCTTGGTGTGATTATAGATGATAAATTAAACTGGAAGTCTCATATAAATCATATACATAACAAAATTTCAAGAAGTGTCTCAATCTTGAGTAAAGTAAAACACATTCAGGACCACAAATCACTCCACATTCTCTATTGTTCCCTGATTGCACCGTATTTGAATTACTGTGCAGAGGTTTGGGGCAATACTTACAAATGTTCGCTATCATCAATCTTTATATTACAAAAAAGGGCCATAAGGATAATCCATAAAACTGGTTACAGAGATCATACAAATCCACTATTCTTAAAATCAAAAATTCTAAAATTCACAGATCTGGTTCATTTTCTCACAGCACAAATTATATACAAAGCAATAAATAACCTGCTTCCTGACAATATTCTAAAAATGTTTTCTAAAAGGGAACGGGGATACAATTTGAGGGGGGTATTAAATTTAAAACATCCTCGTATCCGTACAACATTAAAAAGTTTTTGCATCTCTGTGTGTGGAGTGAAGCTGTGGAACAGACTAAGTAAAGATATGAAGCAATGTCCAAGCATGGCGCAGTTTAAAAAGCGGTTTAAGGATATGGTTTTTACAGGGTACAGGGAAAAGGTAGAGATTTGATAGGGTGTTCTTGTCTAATATTTTCATGTGTGTGCGCATGCACGGGTTTGTTGGTATGGGTATATATATACATATATATACATGTATGTATGTATGTATGTATGTATGTATGTATATATATATATATATATATATATATATATATGTATATATATATGTATATATATATGTATATATATATATATATATATATATATATATATATATATATATATATATATATATATATATATATATGTATATATATATGTGTATATATATGTATATATATATGTGTATATATATGTATATATATATATATATATATGTATATATATATATATATATATGTATATATATATATGTGTATATATATATATATATATATGTGTATGTGTATGTGTATATATATATGTGTATATATATGTGTGTGTATATATAAAATTGTAGGTTGTGTATCCTTCAGGTGTTAATGGGGTTATTGAAAATGTGTATATGTGCGTATGTGTGTATATACGTAGGTATGGATAGATAGAAACATATATGTGTATATATTTAAAAAAAAAATTACACATAACATATAATGTAATTGCAAGGAGGTATTTCTGTAGTCTATTGATACTAGATAGTGGAAAAGGGGTGGGATTAAATAAGCTTATGCTTCTTCTTAAGTGCGCATGCGCCAACCAGCGTGCAGCCTGTTACAGTCGCTCCTGCTTTTCTCTTAGTTTAGCTCTTTTTTCTTACGTATTCTTTTTTTTTTCTGACTTGTATTTTCCTCCGTTTTCTATCTCTTACTCAATCATGTGGATTGAGAGAGTTTTTGTTCTTCTGGTGGCCGTGGAACTGTTACTTTTATCATGGAACGGGACCGCGGCACATCTCCTACACGCACGGACTGTTTACTCCAGAGATCAGCTGATCGCCCTGATGCCGGCCGGCTCGCTGGCCAGGCCCGCAGAAGTGCCCGCAGAAGTACCAGCTGAAATTTGGAGGAAAACACATCGGGGATGCAGAGGTCAAGGACAGAAGAGAAGAAAAAAGGTGACGGTGAGACAGCGGAGGCTCGAAGCGAGGAGGAGGTTTAAACCGTGTCTGCCGTCTATCGTGATGGGAAATGTGCGATCGTTGGCAAGTAAAATCGACGAGCTCTCAGCACTGGTACGGAGTCAGAGGGAATACCGAGAGTGTAGCCTGATGTGTTTCACCGAATCATGGCTGCACCAGGTCATTCCCGATGAGAATGCTTCCGTGGAAGGCTTCCACACTGTTCGGGCGGACAGGGACAGCATCGCTAGCGGTAAGCGTAAAGGAGGGGGGCTTGCTGTTTTAGTTAACAACCGGTGGTGTAACCCTGCCAACATAACAATCAAAGAAAGGATTTGTTGCCCGGACACTGAACTGTGTGCTGTTGGACTCAGGCCGTATTATTTACCCAGGGAATTCTCTCACGTCATCTTGGTGGCTGTTTATGTTCCCCCCTCTGCTAACCCCACAGCTGCATGTGACACTATCCACTCTGCCATAGCTCGGCTACAGACTCAGCACCCGAGTGCCTTTATTGTGATCTCGGGTGACTTCAACCATGTATCACTGGACAATACACTACCAACATTCAAACAATATGTGGACTGTCCCACCAGGGGAGAGAAAACTTTAGACTTACTGTATGCTAACGTCAAGGATGCATACAGCTCCTCCTCCCTCCCCCCACTTGGTAGGTCAGATCATAACCTGATTCACCTCACCCCCCGCTATGTGCCAATTGTGAGGAGGGAACCTGTGACCACCAGGACTGTTAGGAGGTGGTCAGAGGAGGCAATAGCGGAACTACAGGGCTGTTTCGAGGTGACCGACTGGGAAACACTCTGTGAGCCTCACGCCGAGGACATCAATGGGCTTACTGAGTGTATCACAGGCTACATAACTTTCTGCACCGACTCCATTGTTCCAGCTCAGACTGTTCATTGTTACCCAAATAACAAGCCGTGGGTGACTAAGGACATCAAAGCCCTCCTCAACAACAAGAAGAGGGCTTTCAGAGGGGGCAACAAAGAGGAGGTGAGGAAGGTCCAGGTGTTACTAAAGGACAAGATCAGAGAGGCTAAGGACAATTACAGGAGGAAGCTGGAGTGGAAACTCCAGCAGAACAGCATGAGAGAGGTGTGGAGGGGCATGAAGACCATCACTGGATTCAGGCCAACCAACAGCAGGGGAGCTGAGGGAGGTGAGAATAGAGCCGACGAGTTGAATCTGTTTTTCAATAGATTCGACACCACAGTGTCTGCTCCCACCCCCACAACCTCACCTGCAGTCAGCCTGGAATCCAGAGCCACACCACTGTGCCAGCCTCTCTCTTCACATGTTGCCTCCTGTGAGATTCCTGACACCCCTCCCCCACCCATCACCTTCACTCAATACCAGGTTGAGATGCAAATGAGGAGACTTCACTCAGGCAAGTCTGCTGGACCAGACGGAGTGAGTCCCCTTGTCCTCAAGGCCTGTGCCCCCCAGCTGTGTGGAGTCTTTCATAAACTGTTTATGCTGAGTCTGAGTCTGCAGAGGGTCCCGGTGATGTGGAAGACATCATGCCTCGTCCCTGTACCAAAGACGCCTCGTCCCAGTGGCCCCCAGGATTACAGGCCCGTGGCACTGACCTCCCACATCATGAAGACCCTGGAAAGGCTCATCCTGGACCAGCTGCGACCCATAGTAAGACCACATCTGGATCCCCTTCAGTTCGCTTATCAGCCTCGTCTCGGAACAGAGGACGCCATCATCTACCTGCTCAATCGTGTCTACACCCATCTGGACCAGCCGGCGAGCACTGTGAGGGTCATGTTTTTTGACTTTTCCAGTGCTTTCAACACCATCAGGCCGACCCTCCTGGGTGATAAGTTAGCAGCGATGCAGGTGGATGCTTCTCTGGTGTCCTGGATTGTTGATTACCTGACAGGAAGACCACAATATGTACGTCTCCCACAGTGTGTGTCTGACAAGGTGATTAGCAACACAGGGGCACCACAGGGGACTGTCCTCTCCCCCTTCCTCTTCACCCTCTACACCACAGACTTCAGCCACTGCACAGAGACCTGCCATCTTCAGAAGTTTTCTGATGACTCTGCGGTGGTTGGATGCATCAGCAGGGATGATGAGACAGAGTACCGGGCTGTGGTCGACTCCTTTGTCACGTGGTGTGAGCAGAATCATCTGCAGCTCAACGTGGCAAAGACCAAGGAACTGATCGTGGACTTCAGGAAGACCAGGAAACACTTGACCCCTGTTTCAATCCAGGGGGTCAGTGTTGACATTGTGGAGGACTATAAATACCTTGGAGTACACATTGACAATAAACTGGACTGGGCTAAAAACACCACAGCACTTTACAGGAAGGGCCAGAGTCGTCTCTATTTTTTGAGGCGACTGAGGTCCTTCAACATCTGCCAGAAAATGCTGAGAATTTTCTATGAGTCTGTTGTGGCCAGTGCGATCCTCTATGCTGTTGCATGCTGGGGGAGCAGGCTGAGGGTCGCAGATGCCAACAGACTTAATAAACTAATCCATAAGGCCAGCAATGTTGTGGGGATGGAGCTGGACTCCCTCAAGGTGGTGTCGGAGAGGCGGATGCTGTCCAAGATAAAGACAATGTTGGATAACACCTCCCACCCACTCCATGACATGCTGGTCAGTCACAGGAGCTCGTTCAGTGAGAGACTGAGATTACCGAAAAGCACCACTGAACGACACAGGAAATCATTCCTGCCTGTGGCCATCTCCCTGTACAACGCATCCACTTAACACACTGTTTGCTGCTACAACTACACATGTTTCTTTTCCAAATATTTATTTATAAGTGACTTATGTATGTATGTATGTATATATATGTATATATTGTACTATTCTTAGTTAGCGTATTGTCTGTCTTGTCTTAATGTTGGTTTAAAATGGAGCACTGTAACAAAAAATAATTTCCCCCAGGGATCAATAAAGTATTCTGATTCTGATTCTGATTCTGATTCCTGCTCCTTTTTGAACATGGACGTTATTTGGAGTTGTGGTTGCTCGCTTTCCTTTTGTTTGCTTTGTTCATTTGTCTCTTTTAATTCTATTTTTTTTATACTTTTTCAACATGTTCAAAATAAAGATTCAATCAATCAATCAATCAATCAATCAATCCCCTCAGTTCTGACTACCTTCCCTCTCTTTGTTACCATCCGACTACACTTCTTCAGTCCGAATGACATTCTGATGTCTTTGCTGTATATCCTGGTGGTGTGGATCAGTGAATCGATGTCTCGTTCACTCTTGGCATACAGCTTGATGTCATCCATGTACAGGAGGTGGCTGACAACTGCTCCGTTCCGTAGTCGGTATCCGTAGCCAGTCTTGTTAATGATGTCACTGAAGGGGTTCAGGCCTATGCAGAACAGCAGTGGGGACAGAGCATCTCCTTGGTAGATCCCGCATTTGATGGTTACTTGTGCTATGGGCTTGAAGTTGGCCTCTAGTGTTGTCCGCCACATCCCCATTGAGTTCCTGATGAAGGCTCTCAGGGTCCTATTGATCTTATAGTTCTAGGCATTCCAGGAACCAGGTGTGGGGCATTGAGTCATTGGCCTTCTTGTAATCAATCCAGGCAGTGCACAGGTTGGTCAGTCTGGTCTTGCAGTCTCGGCTGACTGCTCGGTCTACCAGTAGCTGGTGTTTTGCACCTCTGGTATTCTTGCCCATCCCTTTCTGCGCCCCACTCATGTATTGACCCATGTGTATTCATCTTAGCCGATATGATGCCTGACAGGAGCTTCCACGTGATACTGAATCAGGTTATTGGTCAGTAGTTGGAGGGTAACCAGTCCCTTCTGGGGGTCTTTGAGGATCAGGACCGTCCGGCCTTCAGTTAGCCATTCCGGGTGTCTCTCGTCAACTAGCAGCTGGTTCATTTGTACTGCCAGATGCTCGTGGAGTGCAGTCAGCTTCTTCAGCCAATAGGCGTAAACCATGTAAGAGCCGTGTACTGTCCAACTCCTCATACTGGAGACCCTTTCTTGGATGTCTGCCACTGTGATTGTTACTGGAACCTGTTCAGGAAGGTTGCTGTGGTCTGCCCTCAGATCAACTAACCACTTCTCGTTATGGGTTGCATCCTTCTCCCATATGCTCTTAGAGTATTGCTCCGTCTCCAGCCTTAGAGGTTCTGTTCTCATATTGTTCCCCTGCCACTCAGAGTATACCATGGCTGGTTCTGTGGAGAACAGCTGGTTTATTCTCCTGCCTTTGATCTCTCTGGTGTGCCTCTTCAAGCGGCTGGCCAAGGCTGTGAGTCGTTGTTTAGCAGTTTCAAAGGCCTCAGGTATGGATAGCTTGCTGTACTACTTAGGCACCTTTTTCATCGCACCTTTCTGCACCTCTGATAGTTGGCTAACCTCCCTCCTTGCTACCTTGATCTTAGCTTCTAGCCTCCTTTGCCATGGAGGGAACTGCTCCTTGTGGCTGTTCAACTTGTAGCCAAGCATCTCACTGATCACTGCTGCCGTAGTGTAGATCAGCTTGTTAGTCTCGGTAGTGGTGGCTGTAGGTATCGTCCGTAGTGCTGCATTAGCATCATCTAGCAGACCTTCTGAGGGTAATTCACATAGTCTTGGTAACCGGCTACGGGGGATCCAGGTTTCATGCTTGGCCATGATTTTATCTTTCAGGTCAGTTCCTTTCACACTCAACGATCCTTCTCCTATCGCACTTGGGGCTTGGTACCCAATCTGGCGTCCTGGCTCCCCCTTGCCATAGCATGTGTTTTCTACCTCGTCAGTCTCTACCTGTGAGAGCAGTCTCAGTGACCTCAGTGAGATTGGAGATAGACAAGCTCTCCCCCTCGTCCCCAGACTCTGCTTCCTACATGGAAGACGAAGGAGGTCCTTGAAGCAGTCCTTCCACTGCCTGGCAATGTTTTCTGGCAAAGTCAGCAGCAGTCCACCCGCACTATACACTGTGCAGGCAAAGCATCGCTTTCCCCTCCTGAGTTGCCTGATGGTTTGCCATGATCTCTTCAAGGGTGTCCCGAAAGTCTTTTTCAAGTTCTCTTCCCACACTCTGGTTTTTGCTTTAGCCACTGCCTGAGCTGCGTTCCACTTGGCCTGTCAGTACCTATTGGCTGCCTCCAAAGTCACACAGGCTAACCAAGCCTGATGGGACTCCTCCTTCAGCCTGATGGCTTATTTTATCTCTGGCGTCCACTATTTCATTCGGGTTTACCACCATAACAGACACCAACCACCTTGTGGCCGCAGTTCAGAGAAGCTTCTTGAGCAGCAGAGATGCTGAACATGGTCCCTTTGGACTCAGTGTCCCCAGTCTCCCTCAGAATGCTATCGAACCTCTGACAGAGGTGGACCGCGGACCGGGGCCTCTGCCAGGTGTCCCCAGGGCACCCTCACTATACATTTAGGTGCGCCAGGTCTGTGTCAACCATCCTCTCCTGCCACCTGATACAACTCACCACCAGAGCACCCCGCTCAGGGACTCCAAGAAGGCCAGTACTCGAACGCAAATAAGCTCAGATGACAGTCAGGACATGTTCCCTGATCTGAAGCCGCAGGGAACAAACCCTCTCATCCCCAAGTAGCTGCGTTAACAGGGTTGGGCCCTGATAACCCTATCCCGATCAGCATGAACTGTTCAGTTGATCGTCTTCTCGTAAGGGTTTTTTGAATCAGTCTTTGTCTGATCCCTCACCCAGGACCATGTGCCATGGGAGACCCTACCAGGGGGCAAAAGCCCCCAGACAACATAGCCCCTTGGATCTCTGAGACATACAAACACCTCCACCATTATAAGGTAGCGATTCACGCAGGGGGTATGACCAGCATTTGTTAAGTTAACCAGTTGGCTGATTGAAAGGCACATTCCCTAACTGACTATATTTCTCAGTCTGTCTCTTGCTCCTTCCTCTGGCTACAAATCACCATAAAATGCCATCAGCAGGTTTAGTAGCTGTGTTTATCAAGAGCGTTTTAATGAACATTTTCAGTTAATAATTTTAAGTACCGTATTTTCACGACCATAAGGCGCACTGTGCTAAAAGGCGCAGTCTCAGTTATGTGTGCCCTTACTGTATTTAACACACACATAAGGAGCACTGGACCATAGGGCGCTTACAAGTAGCGTATGCATATTTAAAAATAAAGCGGGAGCAAACCTGAATTCGGTACCTTACTCACATTTCTATTGCCGGTAATCGTCATCATCAACAACACACAAGCATACAAGTGTGCATATTTAAAAATAAAGCAGGAGCAAAACTGAGTTTGGTACTCACATTTTTATCATCAATCAAACCCATCGAAGTCCTCATCCTCTGTGTCTGAATTGAACAGCTGCGCTAAATCTCCATCAAACATGCCAGGTTCACTGTCTTCACCGTCAGAGTCACTTTCCGTGTCGTGCGGCTCCTCGGAAACGATGCCGGCTTTTGCGAAAGCTTGAACAACAGTGCCAGCAGACATGTTAGCCCAAGCATCTACAATCCATTGGCAAATTGTGGCGTAACTCGCCCGGCGCTGCCTTCCACTCTTAGTGAAACTGTGGTCTCCATCGGTCATCCATCGCTCCCAGGCCGCTCGCAGCCTTACTTTGAACGGGCGGTTCACACCGATGTCCAGCGGTTGGAGTTCCTTTGTCAGGCCTCCCGGAATGACAGCAAGCTCACAGTTCATTTGCTTCACAAGTTTTTTCACATCGGCTGTGAGATGGGCACGCATAGAGTCACAGATCAACAGCGATGGTGATGCGTGGAAAAAACCACCTGGTCTCCTTACATACACCTCCCTCAGCCACTCTTTCATCATTTCCTCATCCATCCAGCCCTTCTCATTTGCCTTAATGATGATTTCTGCTGGAAACTTCTCTTTAGGCAAAGTCTTTCGCTTAAAAATCACCATAGGCGGCAGTTTCTGTCCATTAGCATGGCAGCCAAGCACAACAGTAAAATAAGACTTTTCATACCCCGTTGTGCGTATCGCTACCGTGCTGGTCCCCTTCTCCACAGTGTGACTCACCGGGATGTCAAAAGTGAGCGGGACCTCGTCCATGTTTGTGATGTGGCTGGGCTGGATGTTTTTGTCACCGATGTGTTTGCTGCAGTAGGAGCGGAAGATGGCCAGCTTTTCCTTATACCGGTAATCCGCTGGAAGTTGCTGCGCTACCGTAGTCCTGGTCCGGATGGAAAAATGGCACCGTTTCATAAAACGAAAGCACCAAGACGGACCTCCTTGGAAATGTTCAATGTTCATCTCTTCAGCTAGTGAAACTGCTTTTAGCCGAATGGTGACCGTCGAAACGCTTCTCCCGCTCGCTCTTTGCTCGATGATCCACCGCTCGAGTCTTTCCTCCAACTCGGGCCACCTCGCCTTATGTCCGCGGAAACTCAGCTGCGTTTTCTTGACCTGCCGGAGCTTGTTTTCCAGCTTCCTCCATTTGCGAACCATCGATTCGTTAATCTTAAATTCTCTCGCCGCTGCTCGATTTCCATGTTCCTCCGCGTAGCTGATGGCCTTCAGTTTAAACTGTGCTTCGTAAGCGTGTCTCTTTGCCATTTTCAGGGTTGTTAAAACAACGATGTCCTGCATAATGCACATACCTGTTCTTTTATACAGGTATGTGCGATTGTCCCGGTATATACGATCAACGCCCACACTTCATCCTTTAACGTTCTCATGGTGTTCTCTACTACGTCCTCCTTACAACACATAGGGCGCACCGCGCTATAGGGCGCGCCGCACTTTTTGAAGAAAATCTAAGACTTTTAAGTGCGCCTTATGGTCGTGAAAATACGGTAATTAAACTATTCAATTCACTGGATTTTTATTTATACAGCACTGAATCCAGGGTCACTTTTGCAGGAAAATTATGTAAAACACTTTATCCAACAACCACGTTATAGAGGTCCATCTCTTTCACTAGCTTTCCAGTAGTGAAAGTCTAGTCAGTTTCTTCATTACTCATGCAAATGATTTACTAGGAAGTGGAAAATCACAAGCTTCATCATAAAAACGCTCATGAAACTTCTCTTTGCAGTGTTCTTTGTCAAAGTAAAGGAGAGCACCAATGATGGGTATGTGCATCCACACACTCTGATTTCAGTTGTGACTTGTTACCAAAGTAACTCAATCACTTACATTATGGTGGCAAATTCATACATTAGTCAGTTATAACCACAGGATCCAAGATTAGACTGCATGAGTAGTTCACCAAGTATACTTTACCTTCAGCTTCATGTTGAAATGGCTACTTGCAATCACTGGAGACTTTTAGGTTGGAATATTTTCTAATTTCTTAATCAGTGCGTTAGTTTGTAATGGTTCACTTAGCAAATCTTAAATATAAAATGACAGCTTTTTCTTTTCAGTTTGTTTTTGCATGTTATGCTCTAAAGATGAGTGGAGTATCTAAAGCACAAAGTAATGAAATAACTAGATTATGCAAACTGAAAATATTGTAACTCTTCATTCGGAGGAGAAAATTGTTCTTTCTGGCATTTTATTATCTGGTTAAGAAACTCTTAAACTTCTTGGAAGTTCACTTCCTCAGTTCAAACACTTTTTGACCTTAGGAGCTCTCTTAAGGGCTGAGATGCTTTGAATAACTTCTACCCCAGGATTTATTGCTAAAGCTTGAGGGGAAATTCTTTTTCTAATTCTAAGAATTTTGTACTAGATTAACATCACTAAGCGCAGTTCTTCATACTAGGAAACTGCGTGATTATAGCCCTTGCTCGTGGAATTCACAGAGGTGATTCCTGGTAATGTGTTCATTTCTCATTTATTTTTATTGTGATGACATTTTATGCATGATATTATTTAACAATTCTAGGTGTCACCTGTGTCAGATGCTGCCGATAGCCCTGTCAAAAACAAAATAGGGTAGAAAAACCTTCACCTTTATTCTGCTGCATTTTTCATATGGTATACATATTATATAAATCCTTGTCTGGCACAGCTTTTTATAGTAAAACTACTGATTCACCTGCAAAGGTAATTTACTCCCATACTGTAAGATTGCTTGGACTGCACTCTGAGACCTAAATAAGATTCATTTATGGCTATGGCTTTAATTCATCTTAAGTCATCATGAAGTAAATAACTAGAGCAATAAATGTTTTTTCCTCCTTCCTGCTTAAATTCCTGCTTTAATTAAATAAAAAAGTTATGCAATAAAAATGTACTTTATATAATTATATTCTGTTATAACAGTAGAAAATGTCATGCATAATGTATAATTAGAAAGCTGACACAAGAGCAGTTTGCTTTAATTATCTAAACACCTTATTTCTGTAAACAAAGGCCTCAGTTCAAGAAATAGAATTGAATTGAAATTGGAGTACAGGGTACAGAAACAGAAATCTATCACCAAATAACATGACATGAAGTGAATTGTCACTTCAAAGAAATGAAGAAATTCAATTTCTGAGAAAATCATACATCTCAAAGCAAGACACGTTAACACACATCAGGCTGGAAACGATTACAGAACCAAAACATTTGGACCCAACCAGTTCACAGTCAGAGGTTGAATAAACAAATGCAATTCAAGACCATTGTTACACTCGAAAGAAGAGGTAGACAAACAAAATCGCTCCAAGAAAGAAGACATGATCGTCTTGGAGGCTATATAACTTTTAAGAAGCTAAAAGCATTTGTCACATACTTTAAAAATCGCTAAACTTCAAGGGTCCATCATAATGAGAACAGGGAACAACCATCCTGTGCAAACTTGACCAGATGACACCTAAACTAGAACTGTCTGATTTGAGAAGCATTTCGTTTGGAGACAGTAATAACACTAACCCATGATTGGCCTCAGTGCCATAGATTTGATCTTTATCTTTCTAAGACTGCTCGCTATCACGGATGGAAATTGGTTCAGTAAGACAGCAATGCTCAGTATACAAGATATTCCATCAGGAATCCAAGAGGAATAAAGTCAGTGTTTTAGAACAGCCAAGTGCTGACCTTAATCCAAGAGAAATGTAGAAAAATGAAGCGAGCAGGTCATTTGAGGAGACCCTCCTCAATCCCAGAGTAAAAGCTTTTAAATTCCTCCAAGCCCAGGTTTAGGACTGCCCAGCGGTTACTATGAATGCTAGTTTCAGTTGTGCCTGCACCAGGATGTCTCACCAGATGCTAAAAGCAGATGTTCACATACCTTTGGCCCTCGGTGATATGGATAATTTTGATATGGTGATGTGGAAATGTCAGACAATTTTCAGCAATGAATAAAAACCACGTCTAAAATATAAGGTGGCGGTGATGCTTTGAATCACAATTTTGCAGAAATATTTGAGAAATGTAAAGAAACTTTAAACTTTTTAACAGTATATGTTAGAACAGAAGAGAGCAGGGAATACTATGGCATTAAAGCAAAGGAGAAGATAACCTGAAAATTATAAAGTCACCAGAGTGCACTTGAACTTTTTACTTAAGTGAGGAAATAAAATATTCACAGTTTGCTTTGCTTAATTGATGATGGGATTCCCTAAAACTTAAATGCTTATTAGATATGTACTCCTGGCTACATTATATCTTTCTGCCATTTTCTTAACTCCTAAGAAAAACTAAAAGTCCACTTCCTCACGCCTAACAGTTTTTAACCTTTCAGAGCTCTATTACAGACTGAGATACTTTGTGAATCACTTTTAGGCTTACCAGGATTTACTGCTAAATTTAGAAGGAAAATTATTCTAATTCTAGGAATTTTCTTAGAATCCATCACTGGGAGCAGTTCTTAGTACTACCTTACAGCCCTGGCTCATGGAATTTGCAACTATAGTTTCTCACAAGATAGTTCCTGGTAATGAGCTAATTTCCAATTTCCTTGTAGTGCGGTGACATTTTATGGAGTAAGTAAGCAAAGTTTATTTAATTACCACTTTTTGTAGACAGCCAGTCATAAAGCGCTGTACATGAAGGTTAAAATAAACAGAATGTTAAGTAACAAAATAGACAATATAAACAATACAAAAGGTTAAATGTAAATAAAAATTCAATGATTTTAAAAAAAGTATATTTAGCCATTTTCAGTGTCACCTGTGTCAGAAGCCACTAACAGAAGAAGAAAATCCCAAACTTTTATTCTTCTGCATGTTTCACATACGCACGATATAAATTCTGGTCTGGTGCAGCTTGTCACAGTTAAACTACTTATTCCCCCTCAGAGCTGCAAAGATTCCAGTGTACTGTAGTTTGTACTGTAATCTACTTGCATTTATTTAGTGTTTTTCTAGTCTTACTGACCATTGCTAAAGACTGAAAATCACATTTTAATCAGCACATTTTTTTATTTTAATTGTTTTACTTAATTCTACACACTTTAAGCATGTGACATCACATTTATAGCCAATTTAGAAAGACAAATCTACATATTGTGCATATTTTTGGACTGTGGATGGAAGCTCGAGTACTCGGAAGAAAGCCACATAGTCACAGGCAGAACATGCAAACTCCACACAGACAGGCCCCAGTCAGGCTTTAGGACTCTTCCTGCAGTGGGGCACTCCACCAATAATGGAGAAAATATGATGGGGTTTAGCAAATACATGTACAGCCAGTATGATAGGTGCCAAGACAGGAATGATGGTACTGCATAAGTCAGGAGTGGCAGAGAAATATGTGAGGGTGGTGCAAGACATGTATAAGGACAGCGAGACAATGTGAGGGTGTGGTAGGAATGAGAGGTGGGTTAAAGGTGGGGTTGGAATTATATCAGGAATCTCCTCTGAGTCACTCCTTAGGAAGGCTGGCTCTGTGGTCGACAGTGGCAGAGAAGAGGACACGAAAGAAACTGATGGAAATTATGGGCAATGCTGGGCATCCTCTGCATATGGTCATAATAAACAACCAGAGGAGTCTGTTCAGTGACAGGTTGCTTCTCCCAAAGTCTACTACCAGCATACTTAAAAACTCCTTTGTCCCACACGCCATCAAACTGTTTACCTCCTCACTGGAGGGGAGGGGGACAGGAGGACAAAGGAGGGCGGGGACAACTAAGCTGTAGAGTTTGCACAACCAAACACTAAATAAGAACTAATCACTGTGCAGTGGACTGAAAAAAATGTGCAGAAAATCTGAAAAAATACTAAATCAACACTTTAAGTCAACTTTGAATATTATGCCTGAGTCATTTTATGAATGTGTTTCAGCATTGCATTTCAGCCGGTGTTGTTGGGGATCTTCTCAAATTTGTATGAATTATGAGTGCAGAAGAGTGAAGTCAGATTTTGATCCATCATGCATTACTGCCTGGTAAACATTGTTTTTCCAACTGCTCTTTTGTCAGCATGACAGTGATCCCAAACACACCACAAATACAGAGAAAGCATAACTGAAGAGAAACATGCACGATGGAGCTCTACAAGCGATCTCCCCAAAGACCAACCTCAACACCATCGAACCAGTGTGGAATCGTTTTGACGAAGAACAGAACAAAACGACGTCATGTGTCAAAGAAGAGCTTTGAATGTCTCTCAGGAAGCCCGGAGAACGATTTCTGAAGACTACTCACATAAATTACAGTAAATTACACAAAGCTTGGTTGAGGTAGTTCAAGCTATGTTGAAGAATACAGCCGGTCGTACTAAACATTGACTTTTAAACTTTGTTGCCACAAACTCTGTTTTTGTATTCTATACAATATATCCCTGAATATTTGTGCATCCATCCATCTTCTTCCGCTTATCTGGGGCCAGGTCGTGGGGGCAGCAGCCCACGCATAGAAGCACAGACCTCCCTCCTCCAGCTTGTCCAGGGGAACACCAAGGACTTCCCAGGCCAGCCAAGAGATATAATATATGTCCATATATGTATATGTGCATGTTTCAATAAGTTGCTGAAAGTATTTCCCATTTTCCTGGCTAAATATAAAGACTTGAGACTTTTGCACAATGTCATAGATCAGTGATCAACAAACAAAAACAAATTCCACTGGAAATGGTCAGGTACAAGGACGGTCAGGTACTGGACTGAAAACAAGTGAAAAAGCAATATCGTTGTTTTTTCAAAGTTGACCTTTACTCTAAAAGCTGCAAGGTCTGGTTGCTTGGAAACAAAAACTAAACAGAAAAGAGCAGTTTCAGAATTTTCCACAGGACTGTACATGCATAAATATCCGTCACACAGCGATACCGTCCGGTTTCTCTCCTAGCTGTTCCATACTTACCTATTAATTTCTTAATAATAAGAGGGTAAAAATGCACTCTTTGGAATTTCAATGTAGTGGTAATATCATAATAATGATCATTGCATTTACTGTGTTCATGGAAAAACAAGTGAAAAATCACCTTGACTGGTGAACTAATGCATCCACTCTATAACTGATCTTCATCACCATCGTTGAGCTCAGAAAGCCGTTCTTCCAATCCGATACCTTAGAGCGGGGCTGGCCCACCGAAGTATCCAAACTGGTCCACTGGATATCTTTGGAAAAACTGGGAATTTCAGACAAGAAGGGCATAAATATTAGACCTGTAAGTCTTCTTTCGGACAGAGTAAGTAACAGACAGATAATTCATTGACTTATGAATTATGACTGTTTTCCTCTCCTGAGTTAGTTTGCCAGAATCTCATCCAGGACGACTGCTGTGGTACCGGCCTGCTTCAAATCCACCTCCATCGTCCCGATACCCAAAAACTCCAACCCATCAAGCCTCAATGACTACCGCCCAGTAGCACTCACCCCCATCGTCACAAAGTGCTGAGAGCAGCTGGTCAACAACACCTACGCCAGAATGCTGTTTATAGACTTCAGCTCAGCGTTCAATACAATCCTCCCCTCACAACTCATCAGGAAACTGACAGGCCTGGGCATCAGTTCTCTCATCTGCAAATGGTTACTGGACTTCCTGACCAACCGGCCCCAACATGTCCGGCTGGATAACCGCTGCTCATCTACCATCACAATGAACAGTGTACCATAAGGCTGTGTGACGAGCCCTTTCCTCTACTCCCTCTTCACCCACGACTGCAGACCTGCTGATGGTTCCAACACCATCATTAAGTTTGCAGATGACACCACGGTGATTGGCCTCATCAATGACGAAGATGAGGCTTAGAAATGTGCTTAGAAATTTCCTCCTGCACCTCACCTCCATCATCAATAAAATCATCCATTTCTGAGTCATACTCATCTTCCTCATCCTCATATTTCCTCTTGTATGCAACACCGAGAAGACCAAGGAGCTCATCGTGGACTACAGGAGGAATGCTGACCCACATCCACCCATCCACATTAAGGGGACGGCTGTGGAGCGTGTGAGCAGCTTCAAGTTCCTGGGAGTCCACATCACATTTCTGTATAGTTTTCATATTTATATCCTTTTCATAGTCTGTACATAGCTTCTACACCACTACAGCCTGTACATACTTACAGTTATAGCATATTCATAACTTCCTACTGTGTACACTATTACATACCATAATAGACCCATTTCTGTAATGTATTTATATATCTATACTATTGCTAATATATATTTGTAATATATCTATATCATGGCTAAAGCACTTTTGGATAGATGCGAACTGCATTTCTTTGCCTTGTACTTGTGACACGTGCAATGACAATAAAAAATTCAAAAGCATCATAAAATTCCTCTCACACCACAATTTTGCTTTAGCAACTGATACCTAAGAGGTATCTAGTACAAATACGTCCAGTTTCCTGTGCACATCAAAGTGATGTGTAACTTTCTAATAAAAACACTTAAAACTAAGGTTTCACTGCTAAAAAGCAGCTTCAGCTCAAAGTGTGCAATATGCTGTTGAAACTTGTGCATTCTGCCTGCAGATTAGATTTTTTTAAAAGCTGCTTTCAGCTATTTGTTGTGGTTTGGCAGAGTTTTATATGAGACGCCCTTCCTACCACAACACCTGGGGCTGGAATCAAACCACTGACTCTTTGCCTGTTAGGCAAATGTGCAAACCACTACAATATGGAGTCACACGTGTGTTATTCCTGTGTTAATAACTAACCACTTTAGTAGCACTTAAAAAAATAATAATAAGGCCACTAAGTCACATCTCTGCTGCTGTAGCTGACGAGTGTTTCGTGCTGTGGAGAGGTTGAGTCCCACAGCAGACGAGTGAAAAAAGTGTCAGTTTTGCTTTTCTTGTGCGACTTGAGCCCACGTGTGAAACTGTTGGAATAAACTACTGTTGTGCTCACACATGAGATGTTGATGAAACGTTACAGAAGATCTTTTCATTTAACATCTTTTGTCACCCCTGACATGGCGCGAGCTGTGACTGTCTCCACACGATGATGAAGCAGTGTGTTTGAGTTTTCGCTCACACACACTAAACACTGGGTTCATCTAGACACGCATGCTCCACCATGTTTCAGCTGAGGCGTCTTTCCAATCACTTCAGCTGAAACAGTTTAACTAAGCACACAGAGCAATGCTGTTAACAAGTCTCCTGTCTGCAATGACCTGAGTGGATTTTTTTACAATTTCTTGTAGCGCTTAGTTTATTGGCCTGTGGCTTTGAACTTTGCCCACAATGCTGGAGCTTTAAGGCAGTAACAGGACTCTGTTTGTACATCCTGCTTGTTCCCACTGTGCGGTAAGAGGAATCAGAAGTGGCTTGTTAACACATTAAGCTGTCAGTAAGTCTCTGTTGTCTTCAAACACTATGTTAGTCACCAACAGCTAAGCCAAAGGGAAGAGGACACACTTTATTTATCTGTTCTGCCCCTGCCTTTTGTTGCTTGGCCTGTGTGACTGGTTTACACAATCTCTGTGTGTTCGTGCCTGTATGACGCAAAGAGAGAGTGTGTATTTATCCTAAATATTCATGCACAGCTCTTCTCGCTGCATTTTGTATTCACAATGAAATATTCTCCCTGAGTGGACTGAAGTTGTTTACACTAAGCCCTCAGTCTGTGTGTGTGTGTGGGGGGGGGGGGGGGGGGGGGGGGGCTGGGGTGGGAGGGGGTAGTACGTAACACCGCTCCATGCCTACTCTCTCTTCAGATAAAGAGGAACTCTTTCAGAATGTACTGACGCGAGCAGCAGAGCAGTTTTCAAAGTAAGCAGATAGGTGAGTGCGCATGTTTCAGTCTAAATTTACTGTAAATGGTTTCTTTACACTCTGTTCTAACACCGTCTTTTATATTCCTTCTTTCAATTAGCTTGGCTTGGGGGTTTTGTAGAGCATTGTCCAGAAAACAGAAAACCTTGTATCTCCAAAACCTGAAACAGAATGATGAAAATGTCGGTTTTATAACTGCTGTGGCTTTTCTTTCATGTTCTTCACTTTGTATTAATTCAACGAGGCTATAACCCCACCTCGAGTTAACAGCAGCTGCAACTTGTTAATGTTACTGCTAGTTATCTGTTGTTGTCGTCGTATCTCTTCATCCGTATCTGCCTCTTTGAACTTTCACTTGTTGTTCCACAGATGATTCTGCTGCTTTTGCTCTCATGTCATTTTCAAGCCAATGAAACATTTACGCAGTGTTGTTAGTGCTGTAATTCTGCAGTAGAGCAGGGCTTTGGTGGTTTGTCAAAGTCTGAAGCTGAAATAAAGGATCTTCATGTCTGAAAATAAATTTGCTGTGAGCAGTGAATTTGCACCTGCTGTGTTTTAAGACGAGCAGAAGAATATTTAACATTATTTGACTTACTGTCACATTTTTAATACAATAACATGTTTATGTATCTATGTAGCATTCTGCATGTGCTTCCTTATGACAGATGAGGTATGAAGACGGGCACCTGAAAGAGTTAAAATACAGCGACAGGCCAAAAATGAATAAACAATGGATATGGATTAATGTGAACACGTTCACAAGAATATAAATACTCTTGCTCTTACTAAGACAAAAACTATGTGTAAACATAACTGTTCATTGATCATTAAGCTTCTCCATGAGCTCCCTCGCTCCTTTATGAACTGTCAAGCTGGAGCAGTCATGCCAAATCTTGAAGCACCTTAATCTTTGAAGATATACTTACTGTAGACATTAGAAGTAAATATATGGAGTAGAGCAGTGCAGGAATGTGCAGTTCGGTATCAGTATTTGGACCATGACACAATTATTTGTCCTCATGACACCACAGTGTAATTTCAGGTTGAAAGGGAGACTTTGTCTCAGTGAGGAGACTGTGTGGAGTGGAGAATAGGGGACACAAAAGCAAACAATACAAAGCATGGAAATAAGCTTAATATTAACTGAAAGCGAGCCGTTTTATTACAGGCTGGTTTTAACTGTACAAAACAAGAGCTGAAAGCAAAACTAAACACTACATTAAACTGGGTGAACTAAGGATAAACATAAGAAACCCTGAAAGTGAATATGAAAACATGAACTGTGAAGACTTGGCATAAGTACATGAAATCCTGGAAAACATGGCGTGAGCATAGCAGGATAGCAGACAATCAGTCAAGGAATAAATGCAGACTCAAGGACACACAGGATGTGATCAGGGCAAACACATGTGGAAACAGCTGGGTGGAATGAACATAATGATGCCACAGGGGAAGTAGAACTAAACACAATGAACATGGGACACTAGACCTCTTCAAAATAAAAGAGGAAAGATGAACACATGACACATGACAGTCTAAGACACACAGACTTAACATAACAAACTGACGAGGAATACGCACATTATAAATACACACAGAGGAAAAAGGGAACTGGAGATGAGACATAGACATAAGCACGCACAAACTGAACATGATGGGTGCGGAAACACACACATGATGGATGGAAAGGGACTTGAGGGAAAACATGTAAACAAGAGGAGAAGACGGGAGACAAGGACATAAACACAAGGGCCGAAGACACAAGAGGAATCTAACAGAAAATAAACTATAACTGGGCAAACTAGGCAAAATAGATGAGATAAAGATAACTGCATGAACTTAAACATAAATATCAAAATAGATTAAAAAGCAAAGCGCTGGGTCAAATGAGCCAGGATGGTGGCAGATTTTCACCTTTAATTAGTGACTTTTTTAGAAGCTGTTAATTGTTGATTTGATTTTGATTGTTTGGTTTAGAGTCCCAGATGGTGGCCTTTCCATTTTCATTAACAACTTCTCCATTTCCTATTTCCCACCTACTTCCATGTGTCTGCAGGGCATTCAAAATCAACAAGCTGAAGACTGAGGTCACCAACCGTCTCACAATGTTGGAAAAGAGAGTAGAGCGTAAGTTCGTTCCCACCACTCTACAGTCACATTTACTGTCTTCCGTCATCAGCTGTTAATCTTGGATATAAAAGACACATTTGAAAAAGGAATGCAGTGTTTGATTAGTCATCACTATCCTCGTGACTTATAGCCAACTCACCGAAAAGTCAATGATCATATATGTCACATAGAAAGTGACACATTATGTGTTTATAGCCCCATTTTGGATTTGGGAGACAAACCTCCAACAGGTTCTGCTGAAGGGTTCTTCCTGTTAAAAGGAAGTTGTTCCTTTTCACTGTGCTTGCTTAAAGGGGGTCATATGATTGTTTGGGCTTTCTCTCTATTATTGTTGGTTCTCTGTCTTATAATATAAAGTGTTTTGCAGCACTCTTGTCATTTGGTGCTATATAAATTCAATTGAATGGCCGAGGCACCCAGGATCTCTCTTCTGGACTATACCCCTCCCAGTCCACGAGACAGGCCAAACATCCAGTAACCTCATCACAGAGTAGGCAGGTAGTGGCCAGAGGTCACAGACGGCTGGAACAGACTGGTTTAACCCTCGATACATTGCAAGACTTACAAATGTTCATATTTCTGGGTAATTTGAGATGCATGTGACGGGATTTATGACTGACTGAAACCAGTGAAACTGGGAGACAGTTCCCTTGACTGAGTGCGGAGAGGAATGTGTTTAGCAAATAACGAGACTTTCTGACCTGGAAAATATGTTGGAACAGGAAGACAGTGATGATCGATTTGTTGTCTGTTCTGGGAGGAAGTCCTGACCAGTGTGGTTCCAGTTAATTTTCCACAGACGTCTTCAGCGACAGAGATGAAGTTAAACAAATGGGACACTGAGATCAGCTTCTTGGGATGGGAACAGAGGTAGGCTGGAGCCTATTGCAGCTACTATAGTACAAGAGGCAAGGTACACCCTGAACAGGTCACCAACCTCACACAGGGCTAACACATAGAGAGAGACACACTTTAGAATCACCAGTTAACCTAATCTCACTACCTGCATGTGGACTGTACCCAGAGAAAACAAAACGGGGAGAACATGCCAACGCCACAGAGAAAGGCCCCGGCCAGATGGTGGAGTTGAACTGAGGACCTTCTCGCCCTCTCGGCAGGTGTGGCAGGGCATCTAGCATATCACCTACTTCAGAGGGCAGACCCATGCAGAAGAACTGTCTCATGCCTTGACATCCTGGTCAGGAAACTGTCTGAACTGGGATTCCCCCCTCCCACTTGCTCTTGGTTCTTTAGCAACCTTCCAAACTCAGTCCACACCTTTCCTCTGCTGAGCACTGGCTCCCCACAAAGGTGTATGTTGAGCCTATGGCTCTACAGCCTCTACACCTCTGTCTGCAGACCTGCTTACACCAGCAAGACCATAGGGAAGTTTGCAGGTGATGATGATGACTCTGCCACAGAGACGATGTAATGAATCTGTCTGCATTATGTTGAGTAGACAGTGAACACCACAATGACACAGGAGATGATCCTGGACTTCAGAAGACACAGAGCAGACCACCTTTACCTCTACATAAATGATGACCCTGTGGAGAGACTCCAGGATTTCACATTCCTGGGCACCGTGATCTCTTCCAACCTCTCCTGGACTGTAAACACCTCCTCCATAATCAGGAAGGCACAGCAGTGTCTGCAATACTTCACAGTGCACAGAAGAAATAGCATTTGTAAGAAGACCGTCTAACGCTCCACTCATCCTGCATCTCACCTGTTCAAACTGCAGCCCTCTAGGAGATGCTGCACATTCATCCAAACCAGGACCAGCTTCTTTTGACAAGCCGTCGCGGTACTGAACACACACACACACATCACCCCAGCACAAGACGAGTGCAATACTTCAGAGCAAACCTTGGACATCTGTATAGTCTGGTAGCCCAACTCCTCCAGGATCACAGAGCAAAACAGTCACCATCTACCGGAACCAAATTCCTTGTATGTGTCTGCACATATACTTGGCCAATAAACACAACTCTGATTCTGACTCTGATTCTTTCTGATTACCAGAAGGTTTGCTGTGTCTTTCAAAGTATTTTTGTTTATGTCTGCCAGCACAGCCTCAAGCAGATATCAAAACATGCCATTATCAGAAAATTTGCTGCATCTTTCCCAGCACAGTCTCAACAGCATGGAGGGAATTCCAGGAGACAGGCAGTTACTCTAGCACAGGAATGTCAAAGTCACTTTACATCACGGGCCAAGAACATGCTTTAGGTCATGGAAGATGAAGGCCCTAACACCGCTGGCTGGCATGTAGACACTTACTATTTTGTAAGTGTACATATTTTATATTCACTTCTTAATCCCTGTTTAAGGCTCCGTCGTTTTTTTTCTCGATGTTTCCACTCCTAAAGAATGACGTCTTCTCAGTCACTCATCCACTGAGACAGGTTCTGATAAATCTATTCATGGATCCACAGGGGCGTAATTTCCAGGGGAGTTAGGGGGGTTGTGACCCCCGCAATAATCAGACCCAACCAATATAGCCCCCCCAATAAAATTATGAATTATCTTGTATAAATAGGCTGTTGGTTTTCTTTACTCATTTCAGTTATTATCAGCAAAATAGTTGCATGTTTAATCATCTGGAAATTTACCCAGATTTATTTATTTATTTATTTAGACAGAGACCTTGACTCCCCCAGTGTTCAGCACACCGTCATGGTTCTGGGTCTTCGTCCCAGAATTTTCAATTTATGTTGTGGTCTCATGATTTGGTTTCTTTTAGGATTTGAGATGATTTATGATCTATTTCTATATCTTGTACTTTGGAGTTTTAGATTGTTCCCTAGTTTTGTTTTCTGTGCTCTTCTGAAGATGATCTTAGTTTCTGTTTTTGTGTAGTCCATCTTAGTCTTGTCTCTGTGATTGTATCCCTTTCTGTCCCCATTGTTGTGTCCCTATGTCCCTATGCTTTGGTTAGCTAGCACCCTGTCTCTGTGCTCACTGTTTAGTTCTGTCAGGTTAGTATGTTTTAGTCCTGGTGCCAGGGATTATTACTTCCTGTTTTATTTTGATAGGTCCTCTTGTGAGCTATTGTCTCCTTGTCTCATTAGTTAGACTGAGTTCAGCTGTAGTTCCCAGTTGTCTTCACTCTGCCCTCCTCTTGTGTATTGATGACCTCCATTTGCCTCTGTTCTGTCACATCCTTCTTCTTGCTGTGTGCCTTGTGTGTTCCTCCAAGTTCCATGGTTTCCATTAAAGTGTGAAAGTTTTTGGTGTCTATGTTTTGACCTTCATTATTTTGTACTCTATTTTTAACCAGATATGGACTTCTATTTATTTAGAAGCCCACATCTGGTTTGTGGAGAGCAGATTGTTGTGTTTAATGATTATGATTTGAATCACCATTATGAGACTAAACACACAGAGAAATATCAGAACCTAATTGATATGGAGCTGGAAAAGTTGCTCATGAGGCTACACTTTTTACTGAGATTTACACCTCCATTGATGGAGTTGTCATGTCATTCTCTGTTACGAGATTATTAAAGTGTTTACTGTCCCTCTAATATGCTCAGAGAAAAAAAAGAAGAATCTGAAAATGTGCCCCTCCCCAGGCAAGTCATAACACACAGAAGGCATCTGTAACTGAAAGAAAAAAAATAATTGGGCAAGAGAAACAAATCACAGTCCTACCCCTACATTTTGTAGGGGCAGAAAATGGTGACAGAGGCTAGCAGACAGCTGTGAGGAGGAAAAAATGTTAAAAACAACATGGAAGAATGAAAGATGTGGAAGCTTACTCATTGTTCATGTGACACGCTTTGCATTTCCACCTCAGATACTGAACATGGCTTTAATACACTATTGTCCAAGCTCAAAAACAGGCTAGATTTCTCTTACTAACCAAGAAAAAACCCTGAAAACACATGAAGTAAATAAACTACAAGTAACATGACTATAGCATTTTCTATAAAGTAGTCTTTGAAATGTTGCAAAAATATGCTCGTTTCTCACAACTCTTTTGGCGAATGTTGATTAAATACTAATAAAATGTTGATGTTATTACTACACCTACAGTATGTCTATTTACTAAATAAATATTAAGCAGAAACGAGTTTAGCTTATTAATGCGACTCCACAGGACTTGCAGTTTCTCATCTCTCGTCTGTTTCTCAAGGGAATTTCTCCCAAGACAATTGAGCAAAGAAACAATTTGAAATTATTTATTTAGGCACTTTGTTACTGACAGCCTTTTGCAAAAACACATTATTAGCATTAGTTTAAGAGTGCATATTTATGCAACCAGGTTTTTATACGTTTTTCATTTTTATTTTCCCCCTAAAACAGGGGTGTCAAACTCAAATACACAGTGGGCCAAAATTCAAAACTGGAACAAAGTCGCGGGCTAACGTTAATATTTATTGAAATATATTTATTGAAATATATTTATTCCTCCAGATATAAGAATGAATCTTTTCTTATTGACTCAAACACGTTTTGCTGAAAAACTGAATATGGAACAAGCAAAGCTTAATACTAAACAATATATACATTAGCTGTATAATACCAGTAGGCCAGCTCTAATAATAATTTGGTATGGCTTCGCGGGCCAAATGTAATTAGGCTGCGGGCCAAATTTGGCCCGCGGGCCAGAGTTTGACACCTATGCCCTAAAAGATTGTTTTGCAAAATGAACTGTTTTCTCAAATGTCATAGCAATTCTCTGGAATTCTGTGGCTAAAAACAGGTTTGACATGAACCTCTTTCTGTATGGAGATTTATCAGATCATGGTGTTGTGTCAAATTATGTAGTTAGATTTTCTGAAATTCAACTTTCTGCAATAGAGGTATAAAACTATAGAAAAGACTTCACCATTAGATTACTGTAATGCTCAGCCTCATTCATGCACATTAGCGTACAGGTAACCGAGCACCTTCAATGCATTTTGTCTGAAGTTGTGTTCCTCTACAGTTAATGATACTGTGATTAGATAAGTTGATGCCCCACTGTGTGTGTGGTCTGCTAACCCACCTTGGGAGGCAGTTAACTTTGTGAGATCATTAGAGTCTATTGAACATTGACCTGTTCAGAGTATAAAAGTGTGTGCTGTCATTTTATACTTACACAACATCCAATGTAAGGTCATGCACCAATGCCATTTCCTCTAGCAAGCTTCTACCATTTTATTAAGTGCAAGCGGGAACTTTGCACTTCTGAGGCTGCCGAATTGTTCACCGTGCTGCTAGACTTAGTTTGACCAGCTTGTCTGATGGCGTCTTGGCAGGCAATACAAAGTTAATGCAATATGATCAATGAATGTTGTGATCGTCTTACTTTTCTTATTCTTTTATCTTTTATAATATAGGAGTTTATTGTTAAAGTAATTACCAGCAGGAACATTTATTCTGTCGTTGTTTAGCAATGATTGCAGTGATTCAAGCAAGGCTATAATTATAGGCTATAATCTCCCGATAACAAACGTGCATTTTGTGTTTATTTGTGCTATCTTTGATATTTACATTTGTTTGATAATCTAAACATTTAAGTGCAACAAACATACAAAATAGTAGTAAATCAGGAAATGTAGTTATCACACCTGTTTTATTAACTGTGTGTTAACACTTTATATTAAGGTACCACCATAAAGTTCCACATGACTTATTAGCATAGCATGCAAAAAACACCAAAGAAAAAAACCATAAAAGCATAACTAGAACAGGGTTCAAGATTGCGTGATCCAGTAAGCTTGTAAGCTTTTCAAAAAAAGTACATTTGAAACTTAAAAAGTAAAGTTTAAAAGTAAAGACTGTGTCTGTTTTCTGAATCCAAGATGATCAAAGTGGTAGAAACACATTTTTTCTGTTGTATTGCAAATAAAGCTAAAGTAGTTATTCAGAGCAGCTAATGAAGCTCACTAACTCTGTGATGCATGATTTCTGCACTGTGAGGGCATCTTAGTGATGTAATCATGTGTTCAGAACAAAGTGAAGGTTTTTGCCAGTTTTTGATGCAACAGCAGCAGAACAACTCAGCAGGGCATCAAGAGCACACCATGAATTATGGCTTTAAACACAGCTGTTCAAACCTCATTAAATCCTGACTGTGATGACCTCTCAACATCACACTTTGGCAAAACACAACTCAAGATTTCTCCATGAAAGATATGAGAGTGCATCCTCTGCAAGTGCTCTGTCTCTATTCAATTCAATTCAATTTTATTTATATAGCGCTAAATCACAACATAAGTCGCCTCAAGGCGCTTCATAGAAAAACCCAACAATCACATGACCCCCTATGAGCAAGCACTTTGGCAACAGTGGGAAGGAAAAACTCCCTTTTAACAGGAAGAAACCTCCGGCAGAACCAGGCTCAGGGAGGGGCGGGGCCATCTGCTGTGATTGGTTGGGGTGAGAGAAGGAAGACAGGATAAAGACATGCTGTGGAAGAGAGACAGAGGTTAATAACAGATATGATTCAATGCAGAGAGGTCTGTTAATACATAGTGAGTGAGAAAGGTGACTGGAAAGGAAAAACTCAATGCATCATGGGAATCTCCCGGCAGCCTACGTCTATTGCAGCATAACTAAGGGAGGATTCAGGGTCACCTGGTCCAGCCCTAACTATATGCTTTAGCAAAAAGGAAAGTTTGAAGCCTAATCTTAAAGGTAGAGATAGTGTCTGTCTCCTGAATCCAAACTGGAAGCTGGTTCCACAGAAGAGGGGCCTGAAAACTGAAGGCTCTGCCTCCCATTCTACTTTTAAATACTCTAGGAACAACAAGTAGGCCTGCAGAGCGAGAGCGAAGTGCTCTAATAGGGTGATATGGTACTACAAGGTCATTGAGATAAGATGGGGCCTGATTATTTAAGACCTTGTATGTGAGGAGCAGGATTTTGAATTCAATTCTGGATTTAACAGGAAGCCAATGAAGGGAAGCCAAAACAGGAGAAATCTGCTCTCTCTTTCTAGTCCCTGTCAGGACTCTTGCTGCAGCATTTTGGATTAGCTGAAGGCTTTTCAGGGAGTTTTTAGGACTTCCTGATAATAATGAATTACAGTCGTCCAGCCTGGAAGTAATAAATGCATGAACTAGTTTTTCAGCGTCACTCTGAGACAGGATATTTCTAACTTTAGAGATGTTGCACAAATGGAAGAACGCAGTCTTACATATTTGTTTAATATGTGCGTTGAAGGACATGTCCTGGTCAAAAATGACTCCAAGGTTCCTCACAGTGTTACTGGAGGCCAAGGTAATGCCATCCAGAGTAAGAATCTGGTTAGATACCATATTTCTAAGCTTTTCAGGGCCGAGTACAATAACCTCAGTTTGTTATAAAGAGAGCGATACAGTTATTTCAGAAATGCTCTTCCTTTGCTCGTGCTCCCTCATATGAATAAAGGTCAGTGTAAACTATAGCATAGACTGAGCATGTTGCTGCAATCCTTCATAGCAAGAATGGTCACTGAAGTTAAGTGTTGTACACAATACCTTGCAAATGCTAACTTTACAGGTCTGGCATGGTTTTAACGAATAACTCTGTCTGCAGTGGAGGGGATGAAGGTGATGGAGATTGAGAAGTGTCGCAATGACATCAAGAAGCTCCGTGAGGAGATCGCATCCAGAAACAACAGGTAACAGCAACACAATGAATTCTCTGCTCCTTTGAGATGACACATTAGTATTAGTGTGCTAAGCCCAGTGATGGTGATAGTTAATGCACTATTGGAACAATTAAAAAAAATTAATCAGTCATTATAAAATCAGTCAACTACTATTTGTAATTTGTTTGGCTAATTTAACCTTAATAGTAGTACATGTAGCAGCAACAGTTCTTCTTTTAGCTGCTTTCTTCAGAGGTCAACACAGTGGATCATTTTCCTTCTCCCTACCCGATCCCTGGCATCCTCCATGGTCACACCAATCATCTGCATGTCCTCCTTCAGGACAAACCATCCAAACTTGCCTCTTTTGCTTAATATCCAATTTGCTCAACCTGAGCTTGTCATGGTCGGCTGTGTGGCAGGCAGGAGTGGTGGACCCAAAATGCAGGATTCTTAGGAAACGAGGTTTCAACTGAAAATGCAGCTTTATTGCTGGAACAAAACATCAAGATAAAAAAACTCACAAAAGCAAACAAAACTCTAAACTGAGATGCAGGAGGACTGGAAATCATGAACACAGAGCAAGTGAAGGTGAACAGACATTAACGACGCAACGCTGACACAAAGACACACTGGGCTTAAATACACTGAGGGAGTCATCAAGGAATTAGAGACAGAAGGGGGACAGAGCTGGGAGAAATAAGACCTAACGAGACAGGGAGAGCAAAGCTGGAACACTGACATCAGACAGGAACAAGAACCTTCAAAGTAAAACAGGAAACAAAACACACTTTACTAAGACACGGACTAGACAGAGAGAGACAGACTTGACACTGACCAAAGCCTACTAAATAATCATCATAATCAAAACAGTATCACTGATAAATCAAATCATAAATCATAATCTAGAAAAACACCAAAGCATGAAAAACAGAAAGCTGGGTCAACATGACCCAGAACCGTGACAGAGCTGTCCCTCTGACTTAATGTCATGGAGCAGCAACACTAACAGAAATAATTAGGAGTTCATGTAAATGATGAAGGTTATGCTAATAAAATGGTCTTTTGTATTATGATTAATATTACAGACATAAACTGTTGTGATGTTTTTTTCCTTTTCAGTAATTTTTTGGATGACAACAAGAAGCGGAGTCCTTGCATTCCCTCTGACCCCAAAGTAAGGCTTTTACTCCATTTTATGTCCGTCACACCTCCACAGTGCTCAAATCACAAATCCACAAATGGAGATGAAATTTGTCAAGACAAAATTTAATGTGTCTAATTTTCAGAGATTGGCCACCTTTATTAACACTGATCAGGATAGAGTCGCTGTCTCTTAGTTTGAATGTGTAAAGAGTATAATGAGTGTGGATCGTATTTATGATCCATGCTTACTTACTATGCACCCCAAGCCAGATAGATGTAAACAGGGTTAACTGCAAATCAGCTGCCTGCAGTGCATGCTGTCACAGCAGACCTGTGGAGGCAGTGAACCCACATCACCCACAATATGTGTCTCTCCTCTCTTCTTCTCTTTGTGACTCCTGTGTGTCCTGTTGTCCTTTGTGTGTGTGTCAAGTGCCATCTGTCTAAGGAGACAATGGAAGCTCTTACATTGCCTACGTTTGATGCTTGGCAGTGGGAGCCCAATGAGGTGAGATTAATACATTGATTATTTTATTTATCAATGACGGGTGATTAGCCAGTGAATGTGATTTTAACAGTTTTCTGACTGTTAACTAGTTAGCACTTGTTTTTGAGTCATGGCTTAAAGTAAGAAAGTAGACGGACATTATCACTTAAAGAGAAGTCCACAGAGTTATCACCACCTGACTAGAACTGTGCCTTACTTGGGATGAGCAGTTTAATAAATCTTTCTTGTTCCCATTTTGATTGTGATGTTCCCTATGTTTCCAACAATGTAACCTGCTTTACAGAAGTTTAGTCAGTTATGCTAGGACAGTAAACATCCCTGGATCAGGTCCAAAGCAGAAGATTTTATGGTAAAACTTGAGATCAAAATTCTTTCCTATGCCTGAAAACATAATAATAATAATAATAATAATAATAATAATAATAATAATAATAATAATAATAATAATAATAATAATAATAATAATAATAATATATCCAAAACATAAACAAATGCACTTCATTTAAAAAATAATAATAATAATAATATAAATGACTATATAATTATACATAATTATATATTTATACTTAGTTTTATGTTAAAATTGTTAAAGGACAGTAACATCTGTTGAATTTTAAGAATAAGCCAAAAATAACATCCTATACTCTGCACTAACAAACTCCTTTGCTGTCCAGATGCTGAGCTGTCTGGAACATATGTACCATGACCTGGGCTTGGTCAGAGACTTTAATATAAATCCCATCACACTGAAAAGATGGCTGGTGAGACCTTGACCCCGTACAGTTGGCTCTACCTTTTTTCTATAAAATAAACCTTACCTGAACAGAAAATAAAGAAATAATTTCCAAAAGCTAATATTTATGTTTAGGGAATTTCTGTGATGAAACTGCTGCTTTCTCTCTCACTGTAGCTGTGTATCCATGACAACTACAGGAATAACCCCTACCACAACTTCCGCCACTGTTTCTGTGTCACCCAGATGATGTACAGCATGATCTGCCTCTGCAGCCTTCAGGTAATGTGATTCTCAGAGACTTTACCACGAGTTTTCTTCCGCTGTACCCGTCATGGCCCTTGGGTCGTTGACCCAGGATTTAGAGTTTGGGGATATTTAGGGGTTCTCTGATTTTGTTTATATTTGTTTTATAGCTTTGTATTCTGAAATCTCGACATGTTGTCTTTTTGTTATGGTATTATGGTTATATTGCAGTTATCTAATTCAGTTAAGTTCAGTTGCATTTTATTTTTATAGCGCCAAATCGCAGCAACAGTTGCCCCAACAATCATATGAGCCCCTATGAGTAAGTGCTTTGGTGACGGGGGAAGGAAAAACTTCCTTTTAACAGGAAGAAACCTCTGGCAGAACCAGGCTCAGGGAGGCTGTGGAAGCCAGAGATTAATAATTATTAATTAAACACAGAGTGGTCTATAAATAGACCCAGCAGCTTAGACCTACTGCAGTGTAACTAACTATATGTATATATATATATATATATATATATATATATAACAGCAGCTGGATAGCGTAGTGGTTAGACTACACGCCTTTGGAACAGAGGATCGCAAGTTCGATTCCTGCCTGGGGCGTCTGTATCCAGTAAGGGTCCTAAGGCTAGACCCCCTATGCTAAGCAAGCCTACCGCAGACATGAGCGAGACAGATAAATATGAAGGCATGCCGGCTCGGACGTCGCCCGGATCAACAAGGTCCGCGTCAGGTGTTGAGGAACCAGGGCACCCTGACGAAAAGTGGGCTACTGGAACAAGAAGGCATCGGTGGGCAAGGGACGAAAACAGGGCGTTGTTGGAATGCTACTATGCAAGTAACCCCGGCGGAAGGGGCTACATGAATAGGATGAGGGACCTATGGATTCTTCGATACCCAACATCCACAATGACGGCGAAACAACTAGTAGCTCAGTGTTCCAACATTCGAAAGAAGGGACTGCTCTCACAGCTAGAGATTGACGAGGTACAACACAAATGCTACGGCAAGGAGGAGTCAGGACGCCAGGTCAGGGGGGAGATATCATCACCCCCACCCGAGATTGGGTACATAGCCCCAAGTGTGATAGGAGAAGGATCGTTGAGTGCGAGAGGAACTGACCTGAAAAATAGGATCATGGCCAAGCTTGAAACCTGGATCCCCCGTAGCCGGTTACCAAGATTACGTGAAGTACCCTCAGAAGGTCTGCTAGATGATGTTAATGCAGCACTACGGGCAATACCTACAACCACGATTACCGACACTAACAAGCTGATCTACAATACGGCAGCAGTGATCAGTGAGATGCTTGGCTACAAGTTGAACAGCCACAAGGGGCAGTACCCTCCATGGAGAAGGAGGCTAGAGGGCAAGATCAAAGTAGCACGGAGAGAGGTTAGCCAACTAACGGAGTTGCAGAAAGGTGCGACGAATAAGGTGCCTAAGAAATACAGCAAGCTGTCCATACCTGAGGCCTTGGAAACTGCCAAGCAAAGACTCACAGCCTTGGCCAGCCGCTTGAGGAGGTACACCAGAGAGATAGAAGGCAGGAGAATAAACCAGCTGTTCTCCACAGAACCAGCAAAGGTGTACTCTCAGTGGCAAGGGAACAATAAGAGAACAGCACCACCAAGGCTGGAGACGGAGCAATACTGGAAGAGCATATGGGAGAAGGATGCAACCCATAACGGCAATGCTCAGTGGCTAGAGGATCTGAGGGCAGACCACAGCGACCTCCCTGAACAGGGTCCAGTAACCATCACAGTGGCAGATATCCAAGAAAGGGTCTCCAGTATGAAGAGTTGGACAGCACCAGGGCCCGACATGGTTCACGCCTACTGGCTGAAGAAGCTAACTGCACTCCACGAGCGTCTGGCAGCACAAATGAACCAGCTGCTAGTTAACGAGATACACCCGGAATGGCTAACTGAAGGCCGGACGGTCCTGATCCCCAAGGACCCCAAGAAGGGACCGGTCCCCTCCAACTACCGACCAATAACCTGCCTCAGTACTACATGGAAGCTCCTGTCAGGCATCATATCGGCTAAGATGAACAGTCACATGGGTCAATACATGAGCGGGACACAGAAAGGAATTGGCAAGAATACCAGAGGCGCAAAACACCAGCTACTGGTAGACAGAACAATCAGCCGAGACTGCAAGACCAGACTGACCAACCTGTGCACTGCCTGGATTGATTACAAGAAGGCCTATGACTCAATGCCCCACAGCTGGATACTGGAATGCCTAGAATTGTACAAGATCAATGGGACCCTAAGAGCCTTCATCAGGAACTCAATGGGGATGTGGCGTACAACACTAGAGGCCAACTCCAAGCCCATAGCACAAGTCACCATCAAGTGCGGGATCTACCAAGGAGATGCTCTGTCCCCACTGCTGTTCTGCATAGGCCTGAACCCCCTCAGTGAGATCATTAACAAGACTGGCTACGGATACCGACTACGGAACGGAGCAGTTGTCAGCCACCTCCTGTACATGGATGACATCAAGCTGTATGCCAAGAGTGAACGAGACATCGATTCACTGATCCACACTACCAGGCTATACAGCAATGACATTGGAATGTCGTTCGGACTGGAGAAGTGTAGTCGGATGGTAACAAAGAGAGGGAAGGTAGTCAGAACTGAGGGGATTGAACTACCAGAAGGCAACATTGCAGACATAGAGGACAGTTACAAGTACTTGGGGATCCCGCAGGCGAATGGGAACCATGAAGAGGCCGCTAGAAAAGCTGCAACCACCAAGTACCTGCAGAGGGTCAGGCAAGTCCTGAGGAGTCAGCTGAATGGTAAGAACAAGATCCGGGCCATCAACACGTACGCCCTGCCCGTGATCAGGTACCCTGCTGGGGTAATAGGCTGGCCAAAGGAGGAGATAGAAGCCACTGACATAAAGACAAGAAAGCTCCTTACCATGCATGGAGGGTTTCACCCCAAGTCCAGCACCCTGAGGCTGTACGCTAAGCGGAAGGAAGGGGGCCGGGGACTGGTGAGTGTCAGCACCACAGTCCAGGATGAGACAACGAACATCCAAGAATACATTGGGAAGATGGCCCCAACTGACCGAGTGCTCAGTGAATACCTCAGGCAGCAGAAACCCAAGAAAGAGGAGGGAGACGAGGAACCAGCATGGAAGGACAGGCCCCTGCACGGTATGTACCACCGGCAGATAGAGGAGGTGGCTGATATCCAGAAATCCTACCAGTGGCTGGACAAAGCTGGACTGAAAGACAGCACAGAGGCACTAATCATGGCAGCACAAGAACAAGCTCTGAGCACAAGATCCATAGAGGCTGGGGTCTATCACACCAGGCAAGACCCCAGGTGCAGGCTGTGTAAAGATGCCCCAGAGACAATCCAGCACATAACAGCAGGGTGCAAGATGCTAGCAGGCAAGGCATACATGGAACGCCATAACCAAGTGGCCGGCATAGTGTACAGGAACATCTGTGCCGAGTATAACCTGGAAGTCCCGAGGTCAAAATGGGAGATGCCCCCAAGGGTGGTGGAGAATGACCGAGCTAAGATCCTGTGGGACTTCCAGATACAGACGGACAAAATGGTGGTGGCTAACCAACCGGACATAGTGGTGGTAGACAAACAGAAGAAGACGGCCGTAGTGATCGATGTAGCGGTTCCGAATGACAGCAATATCAGGAAGAAGGAACACGAGAAGCTGGAGAAATACCAAGGGCTCAGAGAAGAGCTCGAGAGGATGTGGAGGGTGAAGGTAACGGTGGTCCCCGTGGTAATCGGAGCACTAGGTGCGGTGACTCCCAAGATAGGCGAGTGGCTCCAGCAGATCCCGGGAACAACATCGGAGATCTCTGTCCAGAAGAGCGCAGTCCTGGGAACAGCTAAGATACTGCGCAGGACCCTCAAGCTCCCAGGCCTCTGGTAGAGGACCCGAGCTTGAAGGATAAACCGCCCGCAGGGGCGTGCTGGGTGTTTTTTTTTTTTTTATATATATATATATATATATATATATATATATGTGTGTGTGTGTGTGTGTGTGTCAGCCCTCCCTTGCCCTTAAGAATTTTATTTTTGGATTATGTACACCTTTTTCCCCAGTAATAAAGCTTTTTGGTGTTTTACTTTTTTTTAAAAAATAAAACCAATGTTTATATTATGTTTTAGGAGAAGTTTACTCAGATGGAGATTCTGGCTCTCATGACAGCTGCTGTGTGTCATGACCTCGATCATCCTGGATTCAACAACATGTAAGAAAAGACACAGAAATGCAGCAATAGATGGTGCTTCTCTGTGTCATCTGTCTTCTTTTTTGCCCGTTCTATTCTTGATCACATGGAGCAAATACATGCAGACACTGGAGTCATGCCGGTTACACAAACAACAGATCAATTCAATAGGACAAACAGAGGTGCAGTATTAAACTGAGAGGATAAGTCAAAGGGATAGAAATATTTTAAAAAAAAAAAAACTACATCAAAATAGCACAAATAATTGTAGTAACAGGATAGAGGATGAAAAAAAGAATAACAGGTATGTGTACAAACAATTTGTAAAAGACAAGTCTACACACTGATAGAGAGCTGAGAAGGGAATGAGACATCCCATATGGAAAAGAAATAGTAAAAACATATATGATTAACTCATGAAAGTGGACACTTTCTCATTACTTTCATATATTTTTTTGTAAGTATCCAAAACATACAAGTTTCATTATATAATTTTTCAAGGGATCTTATATGTGTTTTCACTCTTGTATGCTTTTCATACAAGTTTCATACAAGACAGATAAAAACTTTATAAGATTTATATATATCTTTTTCATATGGGATAGGCTGTGTCCCAATTCAGGGTCTGCACGCTTGAAGTACGCGCACTACGTGTACTACGTACGGTGCGTACTATAAGTACGCACCGTACGTAGGCTAGACCCCCTATGCTAAGCAAGCCTACCGCAGACATGAGCAAGACAGATAAATATGAAGGCATGCCGGCTCGACGTCGCCCGGATCAACAAGGTCCGCATCAGGTGTTGAGGAACCAGGGCACCCTGGCGAAAAGTGGGCTACTGGAACAAGAAGGCATCGGTGGGCAAGAGACGAAAACAGGGCGTTGTTGGAATGCAACTACGCAAGTAACCCCGGCGGAAGGGGCTACATGAATAGGATGCGGGACCTATGGATTCTTTGATACCCAACATCCACAATGACGGCGAAACAACCAAGGGCTCAGAGAAGAGCTCGAGAGGATGTGGAGGGTGAAGGTGACGGTGGTCCCCGTGGTAATCGGAGCACTAGGTGCGGTGACTCCCAAGATAGGCGAGTGGCTCCAGCAGATCCCGGGAACAACATCGGAGATCTCTGTCCAGAAGAGCGCAGTCCTGGGAACAGCTAAGATACTGCAGGACCCTCAAGCTCCCAGGCCTCTGGTAGAGGGCCCGAGTTTGAAAGATAAAACCGCCCGCAGGGGCGAGCTGGGTGTTTTCTTTTTCTTTTTTTTATATAAATATGTGTGTGTGTGTGTGTGTGTACAGTTAATGCTGAAAGTACAGACATCACTAATGTCACATAACTTTGCCGACATGTGGCCAACAGCAATGTTTTAATGTTCTTCGTTATTAAACATTCGCACATAAATAAGTGACATCATATTCAGTACTTACTTTTGACAGTTCACTCTTCAGCCGCTCCCGTCTGCCGTATTTTGCGGCAAAATTATCCACACCCACCGCCGCGCTATGAATTGTGGGATATATGGGACCACAAAGCGTGCACCGGACCACGCTTGATATTTGGGGAAATCGACGGCGCATTTGGAGTATGCATTTGAAGTACACTTCGAATTGGGACAGCCGTCGTCGCGTGGCGGTGACGTAATCACACTTAAAATGCGTACTTCAAGCGTGCAGACCCTGAATTGGGACACAGCCATAGAACATGAGACAATTACCTTTCAAACTAAAACAGGAAGTTCTTTGTGTTTTCAATTTTCTATTAACTCAGTCTTCAGTCTCTCTCCTCCTGTCACGTTTGTCCCTGTGCCTCTCACTCCTCTTATTGATCCTCTTTGTCATAATTCCCTCCGCAGGTATCAGATCAACGCTAGAACGGAGATGGCCCTTCGCTACAATGATATTTCTCCTCTGGAGAACCACCACTGTGCTGTGGCCTTCCAGATTTTCTCCCAGCCTGATTGCAACATATTCTTCAACTTTGACCCTGAGGCCTTTAAACAGATACGACAGGTACTTATGTGCAGCTGCAGAAACAGAAGTATTGTTTGGGTTAATACATGCACTACAATGGCAAAAATAATTATATTATTATTTGATGAGACCCTGCACAAAATATTTAACAGGTGCTTCAGGACTCTTTCTGCTTGGGACAGTGATGTACAAGGCCTTCATCTTTGTTCGATCTGGGTTTTATCCCTGCTTCTCTGACCTCATGTCTCTTGAGTCTCTGAAAGTCAAGATAACCTGATATTCTTTCCACTCAACCTTTCAGTGAGAGGGGTAGTTGTAGTTCTCTAGATCTAGATTCCCAGCCACCTGCTAAGGTACTTGTTGATCTTTTACTTCATTCCTTTCAGTACAGTAAATGGGACAGCATGCACTGTCATGGGCTACATTAACCTGGGGAACAGGCCATGTTGGCCTTAAACTCCCATGTAATCCACATCTATCAGTGTTCTTCAGCCATCCTTCTACTTGCTTCTCAGTGCTATGGACATTGTGGCTGTCCCTAGTGGCTGGGGTGACTGTAGCTCAGGGGGTAGTGCAGGTTACTGTATGTGCTAATAAGAAGGGCGGTGGTTTAAATCCTGGCTGCTCCAGTCTGCATGCTAAATATTCTTGAGCAAAATAGTAACCCCAAGTTGTCCTCTGATGCATCTATGAATATGTGTGAATGTTAGATTGTGGTAATATGACATTTACAATTTGCATTTTGTTTTAATTCACATTTTACATCCAACTGTTTCAAAATTTGATTTAAATGACTAATTAAGACTATTTCACACCATGCTCTTTATCTTAAACTACATCTACAGAAAATAGCATAAGACACTGAGTTCTCCGTGTCTATACTGATGATTTATTTCCTTTGTCTTGTTTATCAGGAAACTATCACATTGATCCTGGCCACAGACATGGCACGCCACAGTGAGATCCTAAAAACCTTCAAGCAGAAAGTTGACAACTTTGACTACACAAATAAGGAGCATGTTGCCTGCGTAAGGACACATTTATAAATAAATCTTGGTGCTGTCACCTACAGTTAGGATCAGCTAATCTCAACCAACAAACACATGAATTATAACACATGAATTAAAGATTAATGTGGAAAACTCAGTAACTGGACAGTTAGTAAATAAAGTATCAGTCTTGCAAGGACAGACAGTAAAATGAAAATAATGTGATTGGTAACTCCTGCTTCACTTTGCTGAGCAAACTGGAAGAGAGAGAGAAGATTAGTTCGTTCCCCAGCCTGTCCAATGGAAAAGATTACTGAAAAATATGCAAATGTGCTTAGCTACATCAGCATTCATGGTAGCCTTGACCCTCTGACCCTGTGTTGTTTGCAGCTGAAGATGGTACTTATCAAATGTTGTGACATCTCCAATGAAGTGCGGCCCATGGAGGTGGCTGAGCCTTGGGTCGATTGCCTGCTGGAGGAGTACTTCATGCAGGTAGGTATAGCAGTCAAGGAGCATTTGAATACAAGCAGGCAGCATTCCAAAGTCTGTTTCATTTGTACACAGAAAGTTCTGGTTAGCTGTGATGCTACACAAGGTTAATAAATAACAATGAGACACCTGCAGTCACTTGAAGTCTAGCCTCATTTACTTTAGTAGGAGGACAAAAAAAGTGAGCTGCTTATGGAAAATATGTGTTTGTGCTGCTCAGAGTGACAGGGAGAAGGCTGAGGGACTTCCTGTGGCTCCGTTCATGGACAGAGAAAAGGTCACCAAGTCAACAGCCCAGACTGGCTTCATCAAATTCATCCTCCTCCCCATGTTTGAGACTGTGATGAAGGTGAGTGGACGGTGACAGTCAAGGACAGACAAAATAAGAGAGGTGTAAGATAGGAGTGGGTCCTTGCTCTCCTTTATAATTCTTCAAATTGGGTAAAGGGTTCAAACTGAAAGGAAACTAGCTGCTGCTTTAGGCTAACTGCTTTCCTATTACACCTGAAGCGAGACGGCTATCTACTTTGAATTCCTGAATTTTCAGTATTACCCTGCTAATTTTAAGAATGTAGCAAACAGAGATACAACAAATATATGTGAAGGTCTACCGTGTTTATTCCTCTGCATATTATTAGAGCTTTTTTATAATTTCATGTTTTGCATTACAATACCACAGAGACACAACAACTGACATATTTAAACTGTACAGTCTGAGGCAGAAATATTTCAGTAGCTAACACATTTATTCAAACTGCATGTCACTGCTGTTGTACATTAAAATCATTTGTGGAAATAGTGTCCTGGACTTTTACAAACAATTCTACAAGTTTAGCAGGTTCATTTGAGAGTGATGATGATAGACCTGAAAAGACTCAGCTTAATGATTCCTCTGCAGAAATGAAGCTCTTGTTCCTGCTGGAAAATGTTAACTGCTAAAAGGAAGATGTTTCAGATGAATCGAAGCAATATGTCCCAGGGGTGTTCTGTTGGATTTTGGTCAGGGGTCCAGTCAATGGTATCAAATCTTTGATCTTTACTGGCCTACCACCAAACCAGTCATGCAGACCGTGTCACCACTGTCACATATGCCCGGGTGAACCTGCCAGTGGCTGACCTGCCAATTCTGGTATTCTATGGCAAAGTGCTGCGCAGTGAGCGCGGAGTCCAGTAGAGGATATCGGACCTTACCTTATGAATTCTGTTTGTGATCGTTTGGTCAGAGACATTCACAGCACTGGCAACGCTAAGCCTGTTCTTCCTTCCACAAGCAAATCCTGTTTAGGCACTAGGGACCTTGTGTTGCCCTGCCCAGCTTTCAGAGAGTAACTACCTGTGCCCTCAATTATTATTATTATTACAGTGGGGCAAAAAAGTATTTAGTCAGCCACCGATTGTGCAAGTTCCCCCACTTAAAATGATGACAGAGGTCAGTAATTTGCACCAGAGGTACACTTCAACTGTGAGAGACAGAATGTGAAAAAAAAATCCATGAATCCACATGGTAGGATTTGTAAAGAATTTATTCGTAAATTAGGGTGGAAAATAAGTATTTGGTCACCTCAAACAAGGAAAATCTCTGGCTCTCACAGACCTGTAACGTCTTCTGTAAGAAGCTTTTCTGTCCCCCACTCGTTACCTGTATGAATGGCACCTGTTTGAACTCATCATCTGTATAAAAGACACCTGTCCACAGCCTCAAACAGTCAGACTCCAAACTCCGCCATGGCCAAGACCAAAGAGCTTTTGAAGGACACCAGGAAAAGTATTGTAGACCTGCACCAGACTGGGAAGAGTGAATCTACAATAGGCAAGCAGCTTGGTGTGAAAAAATCAACTGTGGGAGCAATCATCAGAAAATGGAAGACATACAAGACCACTGATAATCTCCCTCGATCTGGGGCTCCACGCAAGATCTCATCCCGTGGGGTCAAAATGATCATGAGAACGGTGAGCAAAGATCCCAGAACCACACGGGGGGACCTGGTGAATGACCTGCAGAGAGCTGGGACCAAAGTAACAAAGGTCACCATCAGTAACACACTACAACGGCAGGGAATCAAATCCCGCAGTGCCAGACGTGTTCCGCTGCTGAAGCCAGTGCATGTCCAGGCCCGTCTGAAGTTTGCCAGAGAGCACATGGATGATACAGCAGAGGATTGGGAGAATGTCATGTGGTCAGATGAAACCAAAGTAGAACTTTTTGGTATAAACTCAACTCGTCGTGTTTGGAGGAAGAAGAATACTGAGTTGCATCCCAAGAACACCATACCTACTGTGAAGCATGGGGGTGGAAACATCATGCTATGGGGCTGTTTTTCTGCCAAGGGGACAGGACGACTGATCCGTGTTAAGGACAGAATGAATGGGGCCATGTATCGTGAGATTTTGAGCCAAAACCTCCTTCCATCAGTGAGAACTTTGAAGATGAAACGAGGCTGGGTCTTCCAACATGACAAGGATCCAAAACACACCGCCCGGGCAACAAAGGAGTGGCTCCGTAAGAAGCATTTGAAAGTCCTGGAGTGGCCTAGCCAGTCTCCAGACCTCAACCCCATAGAAAATCTGTGGCGGGAGTTGAAAGTCCGTGTTGCTCGCCGACAGCCCCAAAACATCACTGCTCTTGAGAAGATCTGCATGGAGGAATGGGCCAAAATACCAGCTACTGTGTGTGCAAACCTGGTAAAGACCTATAGTAAACGTTTGACCTCTGTTATTGCCAACAAAGGTTATGTTACAAAGTATTGAGTTGTATTTTTGTTATTGACCAAATACTTATTTTCCACCCTGATTTACCAATAAATTCTTTACAAATCCTACCATGTGGATTCATGGATTTTTTTTTCACATTCTGTCTCTCACAGTTGAAGTGTACCTCTGGTGCAAATTACTGACCTCTGTCATCATTTTAGGTGGGGGAACTTGCACAATCGGTGGCTGACTAAATACTTTTTTGCCCCACTGTATGTGAAATCCAACAGGAGTTGGACTACCTCCTGTCCAGCTTTGTGGAGTCTTTTATAAACTGTTTACGATCAGTCTGGAGAGGGTCCCAGTGCTGTGGAAGCTGTTATTGCTTGTTCCTGTACCAAAGATGCCACGCAGCAGGTTTACAGATCTGTGGCGTTAATTTAAGACATCATGCAGACCCTGGATAGGCTGATCCTCGATCAGCTCTGACCTATGGTCAGGCCACATCTGCTTACCAACCCCACCTCGGAGTTCAGAACTCCATTACTTGCTCAATCATGTCTATGCCACTTGGAACAGCAGGTGAGCACTGTGAAGGTCATTTTTTCTTTTGTACTTTTCCAGTGCATTCAACATCATCAGACCAGTCCTCCTGAGTGATAAACTAACAGCCATGCCTGTCTCATGCGCTGGATTATAGATTACCTGGCAGAAAGACCACACTATGTGTCTGACAAGTTGATCAACAACACCGGGGCACCACAAGGGGCCGTCCTCCCCCGTTACCCTATTCCCTGTTCACCCTCTACACCAGGGGTGTCGAACTCCAGGCCTCGAGGGCCGGTGTCCTGCAGGTTTTAGATCTCACCCTGGGTCAGCACACCTGAATCAAATGATTAGTTCATTATCAGGCCTCTGGAGAACTTCAAGACACTTGAGGAGGTAGTTTAGCCATTTAAATCAGCCGTGTTGGATCAAGGACACATCTAAAACCTGCAGGACACCGGCCCTCGAGGACTGGCGTTCAAGACCCCTGCTCTACACCTTGGACTTCAGCCACTGTACAGAGACCTGCCATCTACAAAGATTTTCTGATGTGGTGGATGGATGCATTAGTGGGTTTGGTGAGATGATGCACCAACCTGTGGTGGACTCCTTTGTCATGTGGAGTGAGTGGAATCACTTGCAGTAACAAAGAACAAGGAAATGACTGTGGACTTTAGGAGGATCAGGAAACCAGTGACCCATATTTCAGTTCAGCGGGTCAACACGGTGTGACAGACGTTCCTGCGGTGGAGTGGGTGCTGGGGGCTGCTGCTTTTGGGGGAGGCACAGATGGGGGCTCTGAGCCTAGCGCTAGTCAGGGGAGCTTTGCAGATACCTCCAGGGATGTCTTGGACTGGGCAGGCCTCTCACCAGAAGAACATTGCCAGTGGTTCAGGAGAATCCAGATGGCAGTGGAAGATTGGCCTTTGGGATGGGGCTACACGACAGCGGAGGCCACACGACTCAGGGGCAAGGTGGCTACGACCTGAGCGACCAAGAGAGAAGCGCAGGTGTTAGGGCAGGTGGTCCTTGAGCAGTTCGTGGAAGGGCTCCCCTGGGAGACAGCACGGTGGCTTTGCTGCCACCAGCCGGAAGAGGAGGACCACCTGGCCATGCAGCCAGAGGAGGCAGAGGGTCACTGGAACTGGTCTCGTCCCACTGGCCGGCTGGCTCCCCAGCCCTGCCCTGGCAGAACCGCCACTGCAGCTACAGCCCACTAACCCCTTTCTCCCCGATCTGCCTCCCCAGGACCTGGCAGCGACAAACACCACGCAGGGCGGCACCGATGCCAAGGCAGGGGTGTTGGGGTTATGGGCGGCAGGGACACCTGTGGTGGGAGTGTGCCCACTGATAGACATGGAGCAGGTGTTCAGCGTCGCAGGGGCTCCAACACCCTCCTCCGGTCCAGGAGGGCCACACAGTGTTCCGGTAAGGTGCCCAGGGGATATATGCCAAGCTTTGGTGGAAATGGGCTTCACAGGCATTGTTGGACGCAGAGTGGGTGGAGGTCAGGTGTGTGCATGGAGACATTCACAAATATCCCCTGGTGGCGCTGGCTGCAGATAAAGTTTCAGGGCAAAACACATAGAGTAAAGGCTTCAGTTCTGGGGACAGATTGGCCGGGGTTTAAGAATCTATTGGGTCAGTGTGTGGGGATGCATCTACAACCTGTCTCGCACACTAAAAGAACTGTACAAATTAACTGGCATTAAATCTGTTCGGACCAGTGTCTACCACCCTAGATCGACGGTTTAGTGGAGCGACTGAATAGGACTTTAAGGTCCATGATTCGTAAGTTCATTCACAAGAATGAACACAACTGGGATCACTGGATAGAGCCTCTGTTGTTTGCAGTGCGAGAGGTTCCATGGCATCCATGGGATTTTCTCCCTTTGAGTTACTGTTCGGCAGGAAGCCAGCAGATCCAAGCCCAGCTAAGAATGAAATTCAATTTTGGACCTGAGAGCAAAGCTGCACACTTTGGGGAGGTTATCATGAGAAAAGGTGTGGATATGAACCGAGTCTCACAGGCGGTTTGATACATCAGCATTTATGGTAGCCTCGACCCTCTGACCCTGTGTTGTGTGCAGCTGAAGATGGTACTTATCAAATGTTGTGACATCTCCAATGAAGTGAGGGCCATGGAGGTGGCTGAGCCTTGGGTCGATTGCCTGCTGGCAATAATACAAAGAAAACTGAGAAAACCCTAACAATGATATGATCTCCTGTGAGCAAGTGAATTGGCAACATCATGGCAAGATTCGTCCAGATGCTTGGCTACAAGATGAACAGCCACAAGAAGCAGTATCCTCCATGGAGAAGGAGACTAGAGGCCACACAGAGGGAATGCTGGAGATGGAGATAGAGCAATATTGGAAGAGCACAAGGAAGGAGGCCAGACTTAAAGCCAATTGCACAAGTTGCCATCAAGTGTGGGAATTACCAAAAGAGATGCTTTTTCCCCACTTCTGTTCTGCATAAGTCTGAATCCACTCATTCAAATAGAATGGCTACAGATACCAACTACAGAATGGGATCTGTAGTTGGTATCTGGGATCCTCTTTATATATATAAAAGAGATGGCCGCAACCACCAAATACCTGCAGAGGGTCAGCCAAGTCCTGAAGAGCAGCTGAATGGGAAAAACAAGATCTGGGCAATCAACACCTATGCCCTGCCGGTGATTAGATACCCTGCTGGGATATATACCCTGCTGGGATATATACCCAGTTGGCCAAAGAAGGAGATAGACGGCAATGTATGCTAAGCGAAAGGAAGGAGGCCAACCACCGATGAAACAACGAACATCCATAAGTACATCGGGAAGATGGAAACAACTGACATGTGCTTAGTGAATACCTCAAGCAGCAGAAACCCAAGAAAGAGGAGGAACAAGGAGAGGAACCATCATGGAAGGACAGTATGACCACTGACAGAAGCGACTGACATTGAGAGATCTTACCAAAGATTGACTGAAAGACAGCACAGATAGCACGGGCACTAACCGCGGCAGCACAGGAACAAACTCTGAGCACAAGATTGTGTCTAAAATTTTGAAGTGACCTAACATGAAAAATGTGGACTAAATGAAGCGCTGTGAATACTTCCCAGGTGTTCTGTATGTGCTGTATGTTCTTCCTCAGATGTTACACTAAATTTCTTAGATAAAGTGAGTGTTTTCTGACCAAGCGTCTTGTTCAAACAACAAACAACATTTCCCTCAGATACGATAATGTCTTTTATTTAAACTGATGTTTGGTCTCTGAATTGTAAGTGGAGACCCAACTCCAATAACACTAATCAGAGAAGTGTTTTGATGCATGCTAAATCATCCCAAAACATTGATTCTGTTCATCTAGAATCAACGTTTTCAGTGGGAGAAACATTTCATCACTCATCCAAGTGACTTCTTAAGTCAAAGTTAGTTAAAGTTGGAAACTAGAACCACTGGTGAGGTCAGTTTCTTGATCATAAATATGCAAATTGTCATGACCACTGATCAGTGACCATTGATCAATAACAAACACATTTTCCCTAAACACGGTGTCTCTGTGGCTTTCAAACGCCAAATCACACTGCGCCAGAATCGAGGAATTGTTCACCAGTGGTGCTAGTTTCAGTCATCATGTAAATGTATCCTTTATACCCTTTATAGTCAGAGAAGTTAACACTTGCTCTCTGTGTAAGTGTGCAAGAATGGGAGAACAGGAAGTGGTGCAGAGGTCCAGTAGCAGATGGCCTTAAAGGGAGATTAGCCAAAATAGATTTTTTTTTGGTGATGGTGCAGAACTTTTTGATCACCTATAAGAATGAGTATATAAAGCAGTTTAAACTAGTTCCACCTCAAGCACCTGTTACCGTAAATGTGTGCTTTAGCAGTGACACATCAGCAATAATGATAAAATGGAGGATAATGCATAAACTGTCAAAGCAATAATTATAAATTCCAACCAGGAAGTTCCTGCTAAAATTCCAAAGTGTTACATTTTACAAGTGTAAACCTGTCTGTGCTAAGGATCTAAATGGACTGCTTATTGTTATACACTGTTACACTGTCTCTTGACTTCACACATTTTGACTCTTAGAGTTACATAAACACAAAATAATGAGGCGTTTGCAGCTTTAATACTGACTGCATGTGTGTGTGTGCATCTGTTAGCTGTTCCCACAGATTGAGGAGGTGATGGTAAAGCCACTCAGAGAGTCAAGAGACCGGTACGAAGAGCTCAAACAGACTGATGATGCCGTGAACGAGGTTGGATGATTTTTACAAGTGTGTGTGTTTTTAAATGCGGCTGCATTTAATTTATCCGATTGGTCCTGAGTGTACTTTGTAACTGAGAAAGTGTGTTTCCTTCAGGTGCAGAAAAAGAAAAGTGAGAATTTAACAATGGATGGTGAGAAGTGAAAAGTTCTGAAAAGGTAGGAACCAAACACAAGTGTTTTCTGCAATGTTTCAGTCAGACTATGCATGAACCGCTTTCTTTGTGATCCGTGTTTCAGGACCAGTGAGCACAGAGCACAAGTACAGTGGAATAATGAGATGTGTTATTCCACTGGGAGCTGTAAGACCTTCCATCACCCTGTCCACTCCTCACATGGAGCAGCATGAAGGGTGTTGTCGTTTCCAGTGTGCCACAGGAAGATGATGGCCGATGTTTAAGAGCAGCTTCTTAAGCTGCTACAGGACTTGAGGACCAGAGGGACTCTGAATTGAGTGGTTTTAGCTGAATGCTAGCATTCGAATACCACAGACTACTTCAGTGAACAATATTTAGATATAATTTGTGTATTGTGTTTGTTTTTACATATTTTTATTGGCTTTTGTTATTTTATACAAAAATTAAAAGTATAATCTTAATAGCAAAGTTCTGTCTAGACTGTTTCTTTTATTTTCACACAAAATAGCCAATTATTCGTCATGGAAAGGCAGCAAAAGAGAAGAGGAAAAAAGGAGGGCAAAGATAGACAAGGACAAAATACAAGAGAGGGAGAAGCCAAAAGTTAACGAAATGCAGTGAAATGAAATGCTTCCTAATTCTTCTTGTGATTGCTCCCTCTCACTGGATCATCTGCATCCATCTTACCCTATCCTCCTCTGTCACACCCTCTGCATATCCTCCTTAACTTCATGGGTCATTGTGGCGCCAGTGTGTATGGCATGCCATCTGCTGCATCTTTTGCTCTCCACTTTGTTTTTGTTGTTGTGTGTCAAGCAAAATGTCAAGTGTCTACCGATGTATGATCACCAGACAGTTCTAAAGCTTTTTTCTACCAACCTCCGTGCTCACCTCACTGGAAGCGGCACAGACGTCAGGGTGGGCGGTTAGCTAAAACGCCTGTTTGGCCTGCTGTCCCAAACTTTTCCTGGCCCAAAAGGAATCGGCTCCTCACCTCTTTGCTTTGTTGCGCTCGTTGGATCAGGTCTATCACATCGATCATATCTTGTGTTGTACAATGTGTGGTACAACACAAGTCTGTGGGGGGTGTGGTGACAGTGTGGGTACCTTTGATGGTGTGATGAAGCCCTGGGAATGTGACGAATCTTTCTGACCAACTGTGAAGTACTGACATCAGCTCATTTGATTTACAGCAGCCCTGCTGTGATAATACATGTGGGCTACGTACCAGTGGATATGTAAACGTAATGATGTATCAATAGCAGAATACCCATATGAGGTCCCGTATAATCTAAATATATACACACACACACATAACTAACCATCCACTCTGAGTTGATTTAAGTCTTATGTACATGTACATGAAGTACACGGACACACTGCACAGGTGGTTTCATGTCTGCGCAGCTGCTTTATACGTGTGCTGTGGGGAGTGGGCAGGCTAGGCAGAGTGTCTTAAAGAAGTATCTACACATCCAACCAATGGGGATCATTCCCTGTACATATGGAATATGTAACGGAGTGGAGAGAGAGTCTCGATGTGATAGAGAATAAATTATTTGACCAAAAAAAACCCAAAACACACACAGCACAAGAGCAAAAAGCATCTCAGCAGCTGTCTGCACTGTGGTGCACAGGTAATGATGTGAGCTTCTTTTCTCGCCGCCTGACCTGGGAAAGGAGGTGTTGCAGTAACTCAAACTCCAGGCCTCAACCCTACAGTGTCAGGACAGCTATGCATAAACCATGTAAAACAGAAGAGGCCCAATTTCCTTCACAATTATATGAAACAGTCATTGAGAAAATGATTACTTCAATTTATTGCTGAGAGGCTGTGAAGCCCAGAGTGTTTAATTAAATCCTAGTCTCATATTCTTTTTAAGCTGTGGAACACATTTTCCTGTTTCATTCATTCTCATAACTCACTCAGCTTTTCCTACACGTCAGAATCCTGCTCTGGAAAAACTCTGAGGAAGTTTAGTAGTCACTTCCTCAGCTGCTGCTAACACACACTGCAATCGCATGCAATCAGAAATGTGAACAGAGAGCAACTCTAACCCGAAGACAGTGTGAGTGCATATGGTTCCGTGAACAGCATGTTTCCTTCACTGGTGATGGTGGAAACATAGGGAAGACTTTAATGATAATGTTTCTACAACATTCTTCTTTAAAAATAAGAGAAATTTGAGTCAAACATAAGAACCCCTCATCGGGCCTGTGTGGTGAAGCTCACACATTTTATCAATGCATCAAAACAAGGAAATAAATGTTCTTCAAGTGTCTTCAGGCAAATGGCTGAGTCACCGACTCAGTTTCCTTCTTGACCTTCTTGTTGCCCTTTGCTCTTTGACCCCCGCTCCTCTTCAGGTGCTGCTCCTCCAGCCTTTGTTGTTTCCTCTGGAGGTACACCGCCACATTGTCAAAGGTCACCTTGTGCAGCTGCTCAAACCGGTTATTAGTCCTTAAGGAGGCTGGTATTTAAGAGAAGGTACAGTAAGTATATGTCTGCGTCAGTATATGAAAAATATAATCATACAGACAGATGTCCTGATGCAGGCTCAATCATCCAGGTAAGGAAATCCCAAAAGGTTGATTCTGTTCAACCCAACGTAGCGTTTTCAGCAGGAGAAACATATTGTCACTCATCCAGGTGACGTCTTCAGTCTCAGCTGACTGAAGGTTTCCAACTTTATAAACAGTACATTTGCACAATGACTGGAACCGGCCCACTGAATGAACAATGGGCTGGGAGGTCAGTTTCTTCATCAATAATTTGCAAATTTTAGGCAATTTGCAAATTGCCTAAAAATCTTAGAAATATGGTACCAGCCAGATGTTTACTCTGGGTTGTTTTGCCTTTGAGGAACCTTAGAGTCCTTTTTGACCAGGACATGTCCTTCAACGCACATATTAAACAAATATGTAAGACTGTTTTCTTCCATTTGTGCAACATCTCTAAAGTTAGAAATATCCTGTCTCAGAGTGACGCTGAAAAACTAGTTCATGCATTTATTACTTCCAGGCTGGACGACTGTAATTCATTATTATCAGGATGTCCTAAAAACTCCCTGAAAAGCCTTCAGTTAATCCAAAATGCTGCAGCAAGAGTCCTGACAGGGACTAGAAAGAGAGAGCAGATTTCTCTAAATCCAGAATTCAAAATCCTGCTCCTCACATACAAGGTCTTAAATAATCAGGCCCCATCTTATCTTAATGACCTTGTAGTACCATATCAGCCTATTAGAGCACTTGGCTCTCGCTCTGCAGGCCTACTTGTTGTTCCTAGAGTATTTAAAAGTAGAATGGGAGGCAGAGCCTTCAGTTTTCAGGCCCCTCTTCTGTGGAACCAGCTTCCAGTTTGGATTCAGGAGACAGACACTATCTCTACTTTCAAGATTAGGCTTCAAACTTTCATTTTTGCTAAAGCATATAGTTAGGGCTGGACCAGGTGACCCTGAATCCTCTCTTAGTTATGCTGCAACAGGTGTAGGCTGCCGGGGGATGATGCACTGAATGTTTCTTCACTCACCACGTGTGTTCATACACCTCTCTGCATGTAATCATTAGCTATTATTAAACTGTGGCTCTCCTGCACTGCGTGTCTTTTTGTCTTCCGCCCTTCACCCTAAAATGGTCGCAGCAGATGGCCCCGCCCCTCCCTGACCCAGGGTCTGCCGGAGGTTTCTTCCTGCTAAAAGGGAGTTTTTCCTTCCTACCGTCGCCAAATCGTTTGCTCAGTCTGACTGTTGGGGTTTCTTTCTATTACTGTAGGGTCTTTAACAATATAAAGCACCTTCAGGCGATTTGTGTTGTGATTTGGCGCTAAATAAATAAAACTGAATTAAACTCACCTTCAAGTGTCTCCCAGTGTGGCCTGAAGGCTTTAGTCACTCTGTTAAGTTCAGGTACATGAACAACACACTAGAGAGACCCAGAGAGCAGACACGTCAGCCAGAGTCAACACACCCATACACATTTATGGGAGAGAATTAAACAGGGAATTAAACGATAGCAGCAGACTATATTTATGACTATATACACTGAAACACAGGCCAACATCCCTGGAAGAGAGAACAATACCATGGCAACCATAAAGGTACAGCTGTACTGCCCCATGTCATAGGATCTGATTCGCTGAGCCTGTGTTTCATCAGAGTTAGCGTATCACAAAGAACAAACTCGTTTTCAATACTTAAAACTATTGTCATATATCCAATATGGACCCTGGATGTGTCCAGTCTCCAATCTTGTGTATCCAGTGTATGAATGTAACCAATACAGAGACTCCAATCATCTGAAAATATCTGAGTGCAGTTTCTTCTCTACATATATTCATTATGAATTATGGCATTGTACCTCCCAGGAGCTGTGTGTCAGTGAGTAGATTTGAAGTGGTGCATCACTAGAGTCCATCAGCACCCACAGTCGTCCTTCGGGGTCAAAGTTCACGTCCAGGGGACAGCAGGGCAGGGAGATCCTGCTGTGTGGCACAAGCTTCTCCTTGCCCTTCTGAGTCAGTGTGAAAAGCTGGAGTATGGGCACGCTGAGAACACACGGGGCGCAAGCAAATCATCAGTGGGACCCCTCCGTAAGACTCTAGCTTTAATTCTGAAACTGGATTAACTACTACAGAGACTTGGCTTAGTCTCTGTAGACCACATTTTTTCCTGACAAAAGCCAGATGCTAACTAAATAAAAAGTAAAGCACAAGGATAGAAACTGTGATGAAATATACTGACACTTTTTGTCAATGTTTAGAAACGAGATCGAATCAGAACTAATGTGTAGCTGTGTAGAAAGGCGGCCATTCTTATATTTTGCTTGTTTTTATGTTATTGTATTTTTGCACACGTCTGTTGCTTGTGAAGCTCGCACAAGAATTTCACTCACATGTACTGTACCAGTGTACCTGCACATGTGATGTGACAATCAAAGTGATTTGATTTGAAGTGCTTGGTGTTGGCTCTGCAGTAACATTTCCTGTTACAAAGCACAGCAGTGTTTTATGTAGCTTACGTGTGTAGCCCATTTAATTAAACACTTTTACATAACGTCTTATTTGATAGTGCAATTCACATTGGTGCCCTGCGCGAATGCACAGGATGGGTTTAAAGTTGCTGTAGGTGGGAGCTGGCAGCTAAACATAGACAGTGGGTCCCAGGACTGTCAGCAGGATGGAGAGTGAAACTGATTCTGATAACAAAACTAAAGGTGAAGAATGTTTGATCTAATGTTTGGAGAAATCGTTATAAACAAAGAAAGTAAAGGTAAAGAGCTGGACTTTGCTGCACTTCTCACAACACACAAAGTGCTTGTGTTTAGTTTTCAGTCTTGTGACTGACCCTGGTGGGCAAAACATTACTCCATTGTGACCACAGTACCACAGTCGGTGGTACTGCAGGACAAAATGTTTTGTTATTTCCTCATCTGTCTTGAGCCCAGACTACTTGGATTATCTATCAATGGAGGAAAAAACGAACACATGCATAGAAACTACGACTTTTGGGGAAGTGTGATCCATATTCTTCCCCAGCAGCTTTATTTAAATCCCTGAAAATGGCATCTCTCACAGAGTGACATATACAGCCATGATAGCAGCCTTCAAAGTAAGGACAGCAACATGTAATTTTGATCTGGATGGTTAAATAGTGCCATCATGTAGGAGGTGAAGAAGAAATGTTTCATCGTTAAAGCAAAGGTAAGCCTTACATAACTAGCTTAAACCAACTACCACACATAAGCTAGCTACTCCTCAGCCTCTTCCTCGGAAGCCTAAACAGAATCGCTCAGTGCACCACTCCACACGTCCATCTGGCCTTTACTTGGAGTTTCTATCAGATTTCTCAGGTTTTTTTTAAATCCGATTTAGTGCTTAGATTAAATTAAAGAATTATTGTGGGTGATTTTAAAATCCATCTCAACACAGCATTTAATCTATTAAAATATAAGAAATAGCTGTAATATATACAAATAGCTTAATTATAAATATCAAGGAGGTGAAAGAGATTTTACTCCAACCTGTAAAACTTCATTTGTTATTTTACTGTAGAGCAAAAGGGTAAAACTGCTGCACTGTGTATTATATAGAAGAGTTGTACAGAGAGACACAGGCAGGAATCATTTCCTGTGTCGCTCAGTGGTGCATTATGGGTAATCTGTCTCACTGAATGTGCTCCTGTGACTGGCCAGCACGTCACAGAGTGGGTGGGAGGTATAGTCCAGCATTGTCCTTATCTTAGATGACCTCCGCCTGCCACTGAGCATGATGATAAATGTATTTGTTGTTCCATTACTCATTTTTCCTTTAATTTGGCGCTCATCTGGTTAAATTTGTAAAGTTGTATATAGTGCACAGTCCAACAACAACAGAGTCACACACGGGGACTCACCTGTCACACTGCACAGCTACATACTGACCGTCACTCGAGCTGGTAATTCGGCACACTGTTGTATCCTGAGCATTGAAATGAAAAAAACAAACAAACATACGTTGGATTGGTTCACTCTGACTACTTGGCCTTTTAACAAAGCGACTTGTTTCGACAGTCCCAGGATTTCTAATATGAAAATGTTTGGTTGGTGAGATAAATCCACAGGTCTTTTTCAGCAGTTTCCCCAACGCCTTGTGACAACTGTCATGATGATCCATGGATTTAACTGTAAAAACGTTCAGATGCCTCCTAAAGCTGTACAGCAGCAAACAGACAACTGTCAAGAAGTAAGAAATGTTTCAGACTTGGATGTCTCTGAACAGGTTTCAGTGATGTGCTACACTGACACCTGTGTCTGAAACGGAGAGAAAAGTGCTACAAATGTCTACCGTATGATCCATCAGCAAAAACTAGGAAGTGTGCAATGATTTGTGTGTAATGTCTAAGGACTCACAAGCGTGTGCTTTAATCTGCATGCAAATACTAACCAATTTGAGCACACACAAACCAATTTTACAAATGCGTGTACCCAAAGTGATCACAGTTCAAGTTCAGCTTCATAAATCGGATCATTTTTCTCTGAAAAAGCCGTCTGTGCGTGCACATGTGTAAAACTACACACACTTCCCTTTCGCTCACAACATCTTAAATGCAAGTGGACGAATCGCCTCACACGCACAGATCACTTTGCACGCCCATGTAGGGTTGTGAGACACACTGCCAGCTTCGCACAGATCCACACAAATGTGTTCAAGTCCCAGTGTGAAGCTCGGCCTTCTGCTTTCTTTTTCCAAAAAAGTGGACATTTCTTTCTCTAAATAAACAAAAAAGCTCTACTAGAAAACAGATTTGCCAATTACAGACACTACACCAGGGGTAGGCAACTCCAGGCCTCGAGTGCCGGTGTCCTGCAGGTTTTAGATGTGTCCATGACCCATCACAGCTGATTTAAAGGGCTAAATCACTCCTCAGCATTTCTGAAGTTCTCCAGAGGCCTGGTAATGAACTAATCATTTGATTCAGGTGTGTTAACCCAGGGTGCAATCTAAAACCTGCAGGACACCAGCACCCGAGGCCTGGAGTTGCCTACCCCTGCACTACACAGTTCAAAGATTAACAAATGGCTCAGCTGCTTCTACATGCTGGGCGTTTTTCTGCAGGGAAAAGTGCACAGCTGCAGAGGGAACATCATATCTATACAGAACATCACTGTGGCTCAACTGGAAGAGTACGTGTATATTTTCAATATAGATATAATCCAGGTAATGTGTGATAGCACTTTGAAATTAGGTTACCATTTTCTGATAAAAGCAGGCTAACATTGATATTAGCTTAATATAAATCCCAAACACTTCAGGATGTAGCAGCAGGTTATTCAAACCATATATTAATCTTTAAAGTTTACTGTCTACAGTCTGTAATATGTAAACCTATGCTTTCTAGTGGAAGGATCATTATAGGCCACTTTATGGCCATATACAAAATACAGGTATGAGTGGAAGCCCAGATGTCCCAGTTTTACACCGGGACTTGAACGCAGGTTACATTTATGTGCACAGGAAGCTTTTTGAAAGAAAATGATGATTCATGAAGCTGAACTTAATAAATCCTGTGTAAATCATCACCAACAGAACTGAAACACATGCAGTCCTCAGATGTCACACACATCACTGCACACTTTAGTTTATATGCTATGCATTTTTAACACTTCTGAGGCAATTTCTCTCCATCCAGCTACATCGTGCAGCTTTAGAGAAGCCACACAGGTTAGGTTAGGCTGAACCTGTGTTGTAGCCTCAGTGTTACAGGATGAAACACACTGGATACCTTGTCTTTGTCAGCCTCAGAGCTTGTGGTCTCGTCAAGCTGTCTGAGGTCCAAACTCTGCAGCTCAGAACCAGATTCATAGTCCCACAGCTTCAACGTCCCATCCTGGTGAAGAAGCACACTGACACTCAAACTGCACAGTCAAAGTACTTCAATAAAATCCAACCCCAGCAAATGTGCATTTTTGCTGTTTTGACTTGTTATTTTTTCCAATCTCATTCACATGATTTGTTCATCAGTAGAGTACAGTGTGTCAAAAGACACAAAACAAGACATTGTTTCAATAAAACACATTTATGACCCTTCTATTCTATGACCACTCTTTTTTTTAATGTTGATGTAGAGTGAAGCTCATGGAGAACTGCCCATGACAGGTAACAATGGCTTGACATGCTTTACAACAGTGGGACAAACTGTGAGAAAACTCATACATAGGGGTGGGCGATAGAAACGATATACGATAGAAACGATATAAATTTGGCCAACGATAGAGATTTTAACTATACCGCTCTATCACCATAGCGCATGTTGATGATGTCATCAAGCTGCGCCTGTTTTGGTCGAAAGCATCGCAGCGGCTACAACCATCATCATCTGCAAATTATGCCGACAGTCACAGCAAAGAGATGAAGCACTTTTGAAATATGGGGAAAGCCAAAAACTGCGCTTCCTCCACTTCCGTAACATTGATTCATTAATGTTGAATTCTCTTGCAGCTGCTCTATTCCCATGTTGCTGCAGTATATTAATAACTAACCTCGTATTGTGGATGAATAATCTTAGTTGTCCAGACTGAAGTTTGGCCCGTGTATAGCATCCTGCTATGCGACTGCATTTGTCCCTGACCACCAGAATCCCTCACGTTAACTTTTATCAGTGGAAAAAAAGTTGGCGTTCAGCCTCCAGCTTCACTGTGCTAATGTTATGCTAACATAGCTGTGTCGCTAGCAATCAGGTAGCACAACATTATATACCAGGTAGTCCAACTTCAGTAACCCTGCAAACGCCACTGCTGTTTAGTTTTCTGTCTTCATTTATGTTGGAAGTGGTAGCAGAGCTGTACGTTTGAATTAGTTTCAAAAATCTCTCAGTCAGAACATGCTATGTCATGTTTAGGTGTAAACTAGCGAGCTAACTTCCTGTTAACTTCTACAGTTAACAGGAAGTGAAAACAGAAATTTAATAAATTCTGTTTTCATGGATGCCTGGATGTTAAACTTAATTGTTACACCCGATAAAGCAGCAACGCTGATGATTTTATTAAAGATGAAAGAATTTAGACCATTTTTAACTCTCAGTGTTTGTTTGACTTTGGGACCTGAATCGGACGGAGTTTTGGACCCAGCTTACTCCACGAAGCTCCTCACTACGGCAGCCGTAATGCTCTGACAATCCATCAAGCAGTGCGGCTTACCAAAGTTGTACTAAAACATTTTTTAACAGATTTCTGCAGCCAAAATCTGTTCAAGGTCAGTAAGCACAACCGGAATTCATACATAAGGAACACTCTTGATTTTTGAGAAAATTAAAGGATTTTAAGTCCTTACAGTGTGGAAAATACGTTATACAGAAGAAGAGAATATATCGCGTTACATATCGTTACTGCACATGCTTCAAATTATATCACGATATGAATTTTAGGCCATATCGCCCAGCCCTACTCATACATATACTGGGAGAACACGCAGACTTCATGTTAGATGTCACGTACCCCTGATCCAGACAGAAGCCAGTGTGGATGTGCTGACAGGATCTGCAGGGCGCTGACAAACCTGAGAGAACACATAAAAAACACTGAAGCAAACCTCACCTACACGCTGCTACAGTGAAACCGTGCACAGACAGTGTTCTCCCTTTCTGTTAACACACTCACTGACGATGTCCCAGGCAGAAGGACTGGATGTTGTATGGAGACCTGAGATGGCTCACTCTGATCTTCTCATCACGGTCAGCTGTGATGATGTACTTGTCATCCAGCGCCACTGTCTGAAAGACGGCACAAGAGCATCTTTAGCAGACATTCTGATAAAAAATACACTGATGACTACCCAACGGCAGATTTCAGTGCAGTATGTTGTCAGACAGCTGCCACTAAAGGCAAGAGCAACATGCTATAAATGACTGATGGAAACGCATACATAAAACACACATACTGCTAACATGTTTGTTTATCCACCGTGAGGAATCAGCAGCCAAAACACTTCTTTTGATAGACTTATTTATAAGGCACTGAATGATAGTGGTGTTTCTTACTAGAGCTAGCAGCATAGATAGGTGGCCCATCTTCAGCTCGCCTTCTTTCTGTGGCTCAACCACCGAGAACACGTACACATCTCCTGATTTGTCCGCCACCAGCAGCTCCTCCTCAGCCTGGGTGAACACCAGGGACGTGCACCTCCTCACCACCCACCTGTTAGACACACAGCGCCGTTCTGAACACTTCCGTGCAGTAGATGAAGCTACTGAAACTGAGTGACAGAGGTGAAGTCATACCTGATGCTGATGTAGTGCCATGAAGGCTCACAGCGAAACAAAACTAGTCTCTTGTTGTCATCAGTCAGTGCCAGGAGCTTTCCAGATGGAGATACAGCAAAGGCGAGGACTTTATCACTTCCTGTTTCTTCTGAGGAACCACCATCACTGATGAACAGAGCAGATACGTTATAGCTATATCCTAAAGCCTGACGGAAACTTCTGTGAGATTTCCCACAGCAGTCTAAATGCTGCATAAATCTGCTTCTACTCTGCGTCTATTTTTCTCTTGTTCATATTCTTATTTTCATTTGCACAATACAAACACATTACCAGCCCATTTATACCTGTTCTTCTCATCCTTTGTATTCTTAGGCTTCTTCTCAGCAGTGCTGCAGTCAAACACAAATGGATCTCTGTGATCAAGGAGAGTAAATCAGTTACAATTCCATCTGAAATTTTACTGCCCGTTATCCACTCAACAATCATATATTTCAGCAGCAATAAAGTAACAGGACAGCTGGCAGATGACTTGTTTCTGTGTTCCTATTATTTAAAAGTGTCACATTTGGATTTAGTTCATGTTAATTTGTCCCAACACAAGTTGCTGATGCAAATGAAATAATACTTTCATTAGGCTGGTAAAGAAAAAAAGCTTATAGGAGAGCAAACACCTAAACATCCATCCATCCATCCATCCATCTTCATCCGCTTTGTCCGGGGCCGGGTCGTGGGGGCAGCAGCCTAAGCAAAGAGGCCCAGACCTCCCTCTCCCCAGCCACCTCCTCCAGCTTGTCCGGGGGAATACCAAGGTGTTCCCAGGCCAGCCGAGAGATATAATCTCTGTAGCGTGTCCTGGGTCTGCCCCGGGGCCTCCTCCCGGTGGGACATGCCTGGAACACCTCACCCAGGAGGCGCCCAGGGGGCATCCTCGCCAGATGCCCGAACCACCTCAGCTGGCTCCTTTCGATGTGGAGCAGCAGCGGCTCTACTCTGAGCCCCTCCCGGATGGCCGAACTTCTCACCCTATCTCTAAGGGAGAGGCCAGCCACCCTTTGGAGGAAGCTCATTTCTGCCGCTTGTATCCGCGATCTCGTTCTTTCGGTCACTACCCACAGCTCGTGGCCATAGGTGAGGGTAGGGACGTAGATCGACCGGTAAATTGAGAGCTTCGCTTTTACACTCAGCTCCCTCTTCACCACGACGGACCGGTGCAGCGTCCGCATTACTGCAGCTGCAGCCCCAATCCGTCTGTCGATCTCCGGCTCCCTTCTCCCATCACTCGCGAACAAGACCCCGAGATACTTGAACTCCTCCACTTGTGGCAGGAACTCATCCCCGACCCGGAGTGGGCACTCCACCCTTTTCCGGCTGAGAACCATGGCCTCAGATTTGGAGGTGCTGATCCTCATTCCCGCTGCTTCACACTCGGCTGCAAACCGTTCCAGTGCGGGCAGTGGCTGAAGCAAAAACTCGGGTGTGGGAGGAGTTCGGAGAGGCCATGGAAAAAGACTTTCGGACTGCCTCGAAGAGATTCTGGCAAACCGTCAGACGTCTCAGGAGGGGAAAGCGGTGCTCTACCTGCACTGTGTATAGTGCTGGCGGAGCGCTGCTGACGTCGACTGAGAATATTGTCAGGCGGTGGAAGGAATACTTCGAGGACCTCCTTAATCCCACTGACACGTCTTCCGAGGAGGAAGCAGAGTCTGGGGATGAGGGGAATGACCCGCCAATTTCCGGGGGCGAGGTCACTGAGGCAGTTAAACAACTCCTTGGTGGCAGAGCTCCTGGTGTTGATGAGGTCCGCCCCGAGTTCCTGAAGGCTCTGGACGTTGTAGGGCTGTCCTGGTTGACACGCCTCTGCAATGTTGCGTGGAGATCAGGGGCAGTACCTGTGGACTGGAAGACCGGGGTGGTGGTCCCCATCTTTAAGAAAGGGGACCGGAGGGTGTGTTCCAACTACAGGGGGATCACACTCCTCAGCCTCCCTGGGAAAGTCTATGCCAGGGTGCTGGAAAGGAGAGTTCGTCCGTTAGTCGAACCTCGGATACAGGAGGAACACCTAAACATGTACCAACAATTTGTTACTTTTTAGCATTTTATCTGTAGATAGCAACACTTAAAGAGGAGCAGAAAGAAATCACAGGCTGCCAGATACCAAGCAAACCTAGGCCTCTGTAACAAGAGCTCAGTGTTTCATATACAGACAGCTCAACCAGGAGAGCTACAGCAGTATTTTCCAGATGTCCAAAGTCAAAAGATGCCATCATGAATGTACTCAGAGGTTTGAAGCAGCTGAAGGTGGTAGCAGGCGGCAGAGCATCTCAGAGGAGGAAACTATTCGCTAATGTTCATCGGTTCCAGACTTCAAGCAGTCTTTGACGCAGAGGATGTTAATCTAATGTTCAAATAACCCTCATAACTTTGCCGGCTCAGTTTCTGTTGAGCCTGTGGAAATGGAGGAACCCCTTTAATTAAAGCTGAGAGCTTTCAGCTTGTTTTACATCACTTCCCCTGTTGGTGTTTGCAGGAGCAACACTGCAAAAATGTGATCCCCGTACACGTTTTTGTGGAACCAAGTGTAATTCGTAAGTGGCGGTTTTTATCATTTGAAACCATCGTTGTGTCATGATTTATATATCTCTACACAATAAACAAGAGTTACCCCCTATTCACAGATTTTCTTGTATGATTATCCACAAGTATAGCTTGAGCAAGGAGAGCGCTTGGTTGGGTGGGGTGTAAGGGTAACAGCACTTTCTTTAAACAGTATAATTAAGTATGACCTATTTTAGAAAGCCCTAAAAGCAAGCTAACCATACGTCCATGTCCCAGTGTATTCGCTCTAACGTGAAGAGCTGCGAGCATTTCTAACACGGAGCCAATGAAAGAGATTTAAAGTCAAACCTGGCTTCCTTTGTATGCACTGCAAACAGTTTTTTGTCGCAGGTGATAATAATCCAGTTTCCACAAAAACCTACAGCACTCATGATGCTTAACGCGACTGGGCACCCATGTGTGCGACGGGAAACTGCCGTATTTTGTCGCGTACGAAATACGTCACGGAACGCCCCTTGAGAACGGGACGCACATAAGAAGCGCGGCCGTGTCCACAGGAGAAGAAGTACGAGTAAAAATAACTTTAAAATCGGAGCAAAACCTTGAAAATTAAGATTTAAAGACTGCTCATACTTCCAGCACAGGTAGCGCTTAGCTTGAAAGGCGGGGAAGTTTATTATTGAGGTATTTTAACATTGCTGTGATGCTGCTGTTCAGGTTTAGGGTCTGTTGTTTTAGTGAATGGCTCATTGTGCCCAGCGCACGCAGGCTGTACAGAAATATGTACAACAGCTCGAGCACTGGGGCCTGGCAGCATGGCAGCCCCACCCTGTCAACATGGCATCTGTTGTTACAGTTTTGCTCATATCCATCATACCCACGGGGATACCCACAGTGAATACTTTTTTAAACGGCTTTTGTGGGAAACTTGCACCATGTCACTGAGATGGCATCCAGCCACAGGGAGGGATACACGGGGCAACGCAAGCAAGCTCTAAATGAAACAGTTTCCCTTGTGAAATAGAGCAAGGTGCTAGTGAAAATTCTCCATAAGACCCAGTGACAGAGAAGCCTCATAAGAAACTGGGTCTGTTGTCAGCTGTGGCTGTGGCTCAAATAGTAAAGCAAGCTGGAAGGTTGGTGGATGAATCCCTTGCCCCTCCTGTCCTGTGTCAAAGTATCTTTGAGCAAGATGCTGAACCCAGAGTTGCCCCCAGTATGTCCAAAAGAGTATATGTATAGTAAGTAAGTAAGTAAGTAAAATTTATTTATATAGCACATTTCCCAGATAAAAATCACAAAGTGCTTTACAGTAAGATCAGACATACAAGTTAAAATTAATTAAATTAGTTAAAAGCCCGTTTGTATAAAAATGTCTTCAGCTGCTTTTTAAAGGAGTCAGTAGAGTCTAGACAGCGTAAAGACAACGGCAGAGAGTTCCACAGCCTAGGTGCCAGTGCCTGAAAAGCCCGATCCCCACGTGTTTTAAATCTAGTACGTGGGACCACCATGTATGTGAATGTTAGGGTATGAGTGACTGTGTTACTCCCTCTCCATGGCAACCAAGGGACCCGGGGGATTGCATCCAAAGCTGGTACAGCTCCACCCTCGCTGGGAGACAGACTGACCTGTACTTTGATTTTTCCCCCTTTTTTGAACATACTGCACCCTTTTATTTATGTCTGTGACAGCGTTGTTCTGCACCTCTTTGTGCAGGATGGCTTGACACATCGGCGCAGTTGGCAACAACTGAGGCAAAACACTTTTTATCGTAATGTCTCTGTGGACCCTGTTGGTGGGACACCTGGTCCTCAGATGCCTGGAAAGGAGGACCCTTAAAGCCTACATTAGCTTTTTCTCAATTCAGGAGCTGCATCCTTCGGGGGACCCGGCCTTCACAGTCTACGTGGGCCAAGTCCTCCGAAGACTGAGAATGCTGGAAGTGAGTGGCTGTGAAAGGGGACGGTCTAGCCTTCAGATTTGTGTCACCAGCTGTCTCAGTGGAGTTTAATAGACTCAGCCGTCTGCTCCTTGTTACTTAAAATATAACAGGACACTGGAGTAAATTCTCTACCAACTCCAAAAGTAGAAAAGTTGTAACACTGTGTAAAATATAAATAAAAACAGAATACAGTAATTCATGATTATAATTTCTCATTTTGAATTTGATGGCAGCGTCAGCTCTTCGAAGTTGGGGTGGGGAGAACAAAAAGCTGGAAAAGTAAGTGACATCAAAAGAAATATCTTTTGCCATTGATTATGTTAACTGGCCAGGTCAGTGACATGATTGGGTATAAAAAGAGCAGCTAATGCATAATTTATGGTCCCAGAAACACGTCTGTCTACATACATGTTCTAACAGCAAGAGCAAGCTGTTCACCCACTTCAGATGTGCTCCCATGAAAGCCTTTACGATCCTAATTGTACATCGCTGGGAGCAGATGTAAAACTAAATACAGCAAGAAAAGCATAGACAGCATCTGTCGTGGACATTTTTTCATTACAATTAACAGTCAGTTTCACTTCAGCTCTCCAGGTACTTTCGTATATCTTCCCTCTTCACCGCCCTGGCTGCTTACTTTGTACAGCACAAGCAACAGTGGCCCACAGACTATTCATACAAATTGTCATATACAGATAACATTGTAGCAACATTTAGTCCTATTGAAATTCTTAGACGCGTGTCCCCCAACTTTACATGAACATATATAAAGTAAACAGGTATATTAAAGAAAAAATAATAATACTAAAATTAAAAATGTAATAAAAATACTAAAAGTGTTAAAAATTATGGAGAATTTAAAACAAATAGTTTAGCATTTACAGTTTGTGCAAAACTGTGCAGTGAGCATTCAAAGTGGCATTGTTTAAAGTGACAGTGTGTAGAGTCCAGTAACTGTAGTGAGTGTGTACAACACAGTAAAGCACTGTGTTGTACGGATACACAGTGGCTGTGGTGCTCATGCTCAGATTTAGGTTTTATCAAGTCTGGCAGAGATGAATTTGTATTTAAGCTGATGATGCTTAGATTAATTCACTGAACTCCAGCTGTACACTGTCAAGTGTAAAGACAGTATAAACTGTATAGTGTCAGTGTGGGGGATGAAACTGCTGACATCTTGTTAAATTCAGTTGTTTAAGGACACAGAGAGCAGCAGGTCAGCAGATTACAGCATGTGCATAAAGAAAATCTACAGAAGCCCACAATAGAAATTGCTGGGAGTCGATCCTTCTCCCTATGTGGAGCCATTACAGCCAGTGTTAGGGTTTTCTGACCTGCTGAATCCTACTTGGAAATGCAGCTGGAAACCTGTGTGCTTATTGCAGCAAACACAGCAGTCTCCTCTCTGTGTGTTTTACTTTATAAACTGATTTATTGTAAAGAGCAGCACGATTGTTAACAGAGGGAGAATCCATTACAGTCACAGCTTGTTGTCTTTAACAGTCTCAATATTTTTGTTTGTTGTTTGTGTGGATTTCTCCGAAATTTGTGTTGAGTTATTCACAGTCACAGTATAATAAGCAGTTGTGACCACAGCCAAATTGGCCAGCAGATGTCACTGTGGAGATGGGTTTCATCTCCACGGGGATAGATGGAGGCAGGTGATCCGCTGTGGCGCCGCCACAAGAGTGAGTCTCGCTTATTTACACGAGGAGAAGCCTCCAAATGTCTGTACTGACACAACCTAAATCACTATATAGTAAAAGTAAAAAGAAGGCCTATCGAATCACGTCGCTTTTAAATCCTTTAAAATCAAAACATTGTTTTTCAAAGTTCCATTGGTATCACGGAACTCTTGTATTTAAGCCCAGTTTCCGACCGGAGAATAATATTGGGAACACGAAATGGCGACTTTCTTGTTTCGCATAGGACGATTGGGTCCTCTCAAGGTAACAAGAACTGTACTAGCTCTCAGTGTTTTACTGTATCGGTGTCGTGTTTAGTTGTACTAGTACAGATACAACACTTGGACTCAGTCACATCAACGCTGGCGTCTGTAGTACAGACCAGTCGGCAACTGTCGGAACAGGACAGGCCAACCGCAGCACCGACACATGACCCTGAAACTGTCACAGTTACAGGTCACATCGTTTGTTCCTGTTGTTATTGGAAAGAGGCGAACCACTTTGAAAAAGGGGAAATAAATGATCTCTGTGCTCTGATAGTTTAAGCCGGTTTTTATCACGGTTAGGACTGATTTTTTTCTTAGGGGGGATGGATTGCACAGCATACAGGCACAAAACTGAATTGTTGGTGGCTGATGGCTCCTGTCAGATGATGATGATGATGGTCCTCACGTACTTTTTGTCCCTTGGTCCAAAATGTGAACATCGGCATCCTTTATGTGCATGTGTACAACTGAGTCTTACGCTGTGGTGGCTCTTCCATGTTGTGGGATGGCTGTTTGGTTTCTCCTTTGTAGAGGTCCCAGCATTCCCTGCTGCACTTGACTGTATACATGTTTTATACATGTTTTTAGCTTGTGTTTGGGAGTGTTGGCCTTGGGACCGACTTTTAGAACCCTTCCCAGGCGTGTCAGCCCCAACTCACACCTTTCCTCGGTGACTTGATAAAATAGGTGATAAACGAACATAATAAAGCTAAAATGTCTTCACAGTCTGATTTTATGAATAGATGAATTTACTCATCAGGCATAACATTATGATCATTGACATGTGAAGTAAAATTTTGATTTGCTGACCTGATTTGGAATATATTTGGGAGTAAGTGGACATTTTCTCCCCAAGGATCATGTGTTAGAAGCAGGAAGAAACGGGGAAGCATGAGGATTTGACTGTTTGATAAGGGCCAAAGTGGGATGGCTAGACGACGGGGTCAGAGCATCTCCTAGTGTGACGGCAATGTGATGCTTTGGGTAAAGTTCTGCTGGGAAAACGTGAATCTTTGTGGGTATTCTCTGATGGCCGAGGTAATGCATGCTGCCACGGAGCAAAAAGGTTCAGAAATGGTTCATGGTTCACAACAATGATTTTGAGGCGCTCACTTGGCCTCCAAATCCCAAGATCTCAGTTCAGTCGAGCATCTGTGAGACGTGTAGGACAAAAAAGTCAGATCTATGGAGGTCCCAGCTCGCAGCTTACAGGACCTGAAGGATCTGACATGTTGGTGCCAGATTCCACTGCGCACCATCAGGAGTCTGGTGTAGTCCATGCCTCGGCCTGAAGTCAGGGTTGTTTTGGCAGCTGAAGGAGGACCAACACTATGTTAGGAAGATGATTATAATGTTACAGTTGATCAGTCTAAGTAAGAGCGCTCAAAACGAGCAGTGTGTACAGTTTAGGTCAGAAGTTTATATACGCTCATCACTGGGCATGAATGTCACGCTAATTTGACTTGTTCTTTTTTCCAGGGTGGAATGATTGTACAGCATATATCTTTAATGGCTTTAAAGTTTGAATTTATTTTGGATTTTCCATACACAGTCAAAAATATACATACTGGCTTGAATATATGCAAACACTGACACCTCAACCAGATGCTTTTGGTAGTCACCAGTAAACCTCTGGCATAATTCTGGCTGGTTATATGACCAATCTTTCTGGTACAATTGGTAGAGTTTATTTAAATTGGTTGGATTCCTGGGATGGATCCAACTTTTAAGTGTAGTCCACAAATTTTCAATAAGGTTGAAGTTGGGATCTTTGGGAAGGACATTCAGTAAGGCTGCGTTCACACTGCAGGCGAAAGCGCATCAAATCCGATTTTTTTTTTTTTTTTTGTGACCCTATTCGACCCATCTATCCGATCATGGTGTGACAGTGTGAACGGCACAAATCCAATCTGGGTCACTTTCGTATGTGGTCCTGAATCCGATACATATCTGATGTTTTAGAAAGCGACTGCTGTTTGATGGTCATGTCGCATTAAATCCGTCTTTTACGTCACTGACACAAGACAGACGCCAATTATCAGCTCCGGAGAAGACATCACGAACACTTCCTGGCCATCCAGCGTAGATGTCAGTGAAACTGTTGGGAAGACAGCGTTGGAGAAACGTGAACATTTTATTTGTACTGTATAATCTGCAGATTCTGACAGAAATCTGCAGCTATCCTTTGAAGCACCGCTCCTCTAAAACAGCAATAAGGATCATTATTAGGTTAATTACATTATTATGTAAATAACAAAATAACTTAAAGCAAAAATTGGAAAACGTAAAGTCTGAAGTCTTTACATTAAGGCCATCAGTCAAACATGCTGTTGTTCTGGGTCTAAACAGAGCGCGTTGTGTGTGACGTCTTCTTTTGCGCATGCGGCCGCTTTGAGCGTTCACACTAGAGCGCGTTTGCTGTCGCATTTTATTTGTAGTGTGAACGAGCAGACAAAAAAATCGGATTTGGTCAAAAAATCTGAATTGAGCATTAAGACCTGCAGTGTGAACGTAGCCTCAGTGTGATGTTAGCCTGCTCTATCCATTCTAAAAACACTTTTGATGTGTGTTAAGGATCATAGTTTATTCAGATGTGTTGCAGCAGGGACACATTTAAACGTTTCAGGACTCCGGCCCTCGAGGGCTGCAGTTTGACACCCGTGCCCTAGTGTGTCCAAGTTTCAGGTGGTTTGAGGTGAAGTCGGAGAATTTGGAGGTAGACCAGAGGTTTCTTAATAGGTCAGCACCCTCTCAGACCATGACAATGTAAAACTCACTTCACGGTGGACAGTGTTGATGGTGTTCAGGCAGTTTCCTCTTCGTGGCAGACTTTAAAATTGGTCAGATAAATAAATGCTTAGTGGTGGTGGATGCAAAAATGGTGCAGATAGACTTAAAGTGACTATAAAGAAGTTAATGTGTGTCAGGTCTTTTCAGACAGGATTAAGAAAATAGGACACTGCGAGAACCAGTGAAATGATCACAAAAACGAGCCTGAATGTGTGGTTCTGTACTCTCACTGGACAATGTTTTGTTCTCTTCTGCAGCGTCTCCAGTTGGAGAACTTGGGAATCCTGAGGACTTCTTCAGCTGCTTCGTTCTGCACCAAGACTGAAAAACCAGCAAAACCTGGGAAGAAGACCAAGAGTGCAGGCAAGAAAAAGACCTTTGGGTTCTGTTAACTGCTTTACGCTTTGGCTTTTTAAGTTGTGCTGGGTGGTTGCTTTTGTTCATTCATACAATAATGCATATGTGCATGATGAGTATATGTGTACTTTCAGTTATGATGCCTTTAAAGCGTAACATGCACCTCTTTCCACAGTGAAGCTAATGTGCCATATGGTCAAAGGAGCTTGCAAAGAAAAGCGTCTGGACTTCTTTAAGTTGCTTGAAGACGTTTCACCTCTCATCCGAGAAGCTTCTTCAGTTCTAAGGTCAAATGGTGGAGAGTCCCAGATATAAACCTAGTGGGAGTTTCCCCCCACAGAGGGACAAAAGGACCCCTGATGATCCTCTAATCGCCTGAGCCAAGGTGTGAAACTGGGTGTGGGTCCCAATCAGCCAGAGTTTCGGGTGAAGAAGCTTCTCGGATGAGAGGTGAAACGTCTTCAAGTAACTCAAAGAGGTCCAGACTCTTTTCTTTGCAAGCTCCTTTGACTACGATGACCTGGATGACTGAGAACCTTCACAGACGTGCCATATGATTTTTACATTTTAGAGCATGTGGTACATTTGAATCATTTTAATTGAATTCACTAGAAGTCTGTAAGGGAGAAAGCTGCTGCTGTTTTACTCTGTGACATGTTGTTAGTTTTGTGGTCCTTCTGTCTAATAGCCAATTTTCTAAATTTGTACGACGCTATTCTGAATGATCTTAAACATGTTATTTCTTGATAATCAAAATTCCCCATCTCCTATTTTAGTGTAGAGATGCAGACTTTGGGTCGTCCCTCTTCTCTTCAGTGTTCATGCCCGTTTTAATGTTGTGGAGCTTGAAGCCCTAAAAATCCAGTATTTGTTTGCAGCACGTACCTGCTTAGAGATTCTCTTAATTCTGATTCTTTTGATGATACCATGAACTGACGCGATTTCAAAGTCTCCATAATTTTACGTTATACTGAAATCGTTCCACAGTTTGCAGAGGCAGTTTTTAGAAGTTGGTGATCATCTGTTCATCTTTGCTTCTTTAGAAATTCGACCTCATTAAGATGCTCTCTTCAATCATGTCACTGACCTGTTGCCTGTTAAACTAATCGGTTACAAAATATTTTCCCTGCCATTTCTTTTTTTAGTAACACTTTTCAAAAAAGCTTATATTGTTCATAAAATTGTAAGATGTGTCAGAAAACATCAAATGTTTAAACGATGTTCTGTTACGTATACAATAGGTTTGTGAGGTAACAGTTCCAGATTCTGGGATTGGGGAAGTACATTTGATTCGAAGTGGGATTTAAAAGTATCTAAGAGGAGTTGTGAATGCACACCCACAAATCAAATTGAATATATTATTTTATTATTTAACTGTTCATGTTATATTTACCATTTTCTTCAGCAACAGAGGCTCCAGATGAGAGAGCAAACCTGTTAGCCTACAAGACAGCAGTTGCCTTCCCAGTTAGACTTTCAGGGCCTGGATGTTTCCCAGCACAGTCTGTGGATGGAACGGGACCAGCGGTTGTCTCCACTGCAGAAAGCATTGTAGCTGCACAAGCCATCACTCCTGTTACTGCTGCCAGTGAGCAAGTAGCTGCTGAACCAGCAGCCGACTCCGATTCAGACTCTACCGACTCCGATTCAGACTCTACCGACTCCGATTCGGACTCTGACTCTGAGGATGAGAAGAAGAAAGAAATCAAGGGCTTTGCACCAGAGGCAGAACCCCAGAGGATCACAGTCACAGGAGTAAAGGCAGGCACTATCGAAGCTCAGAATGAATATGGGGCTCCTATCACACCTGGTGTAGAAACACCAGCACCCTTAGGAGCAGCTCAAGCTACAGTGACTGTACCCAGTGTTGGTTTTGAGAAGCTGGTGAAGTCAGGCCCAGAAATCATCACTCGAGAGGTGACTGGGTCTGACGTTTCAGCCAAAACTGCTGCAGGAGTGACAAAAGATGCTGCATTTCCTGTTGATGCTCAAATAGAAGCCATTGGTGAGGCTCTAAAAGACCCAAGGTCTTCCTCTGCTGAAGCTGCTCCTGTGGCTGGAGGCGAAGCTGCTGAAGCTGGAGCAGAAGACGCCCGTCCTGCTGAAGCTGTTGACGCTGCTGCTGAAGCTGGAGCAGAAGACGCCCGTCCTGCTGAAGTTGCTGCTGCGGCTGAAGCTTCAGTCTGTGCAGGGAGCACCGAGGAGCAGATGGACCTTGCTCCTATTGTAACTGAAACTGCAGGAGAGGAACTGCAGACAGAGGCCACAGCTGAACACTCTAAGGGTACACACTACACTACCCTGACCCTTAAATCTTTACCTCCCTCTCTTTTTATTTATGGCTCTTCTAGAAATGACCATTGTTTTTCTGCCTGTGCCTCCAAACACAGTCTGAGTGCTGTTGCTCTGTTAACCAGGCGGCAGCTTCCCTCACATGTAACAGTTCATGTTGTATTTTAAAAGTATCGTCCGTGTTTTCTATTTAATGGCCTCCTTTAAGCGTCTCTAGGTGTTGGTTTTATTATCAGAATGCTACTATGTTTAGCACCGTTTGTCCAAGACAAATTTCCCATGTGGGACAAGAGGATAAGAATAAACATTATTAACTTAGAAGTTACAGCAACTAAAGCAATATCTCTGATCCCAACATAAATAAGGGAGATGCAGTAGTTTAAACTTGTCTGTAATATTAGAGAGTACTTTGGGATATGCAACTTGTTTTTCTCTGACAAACCCCAAAACACTGGCAACAATGATGTTCAGGTTAAAGACAAACGTCGGAGGTTTGTTGTTCCTGACATTAGAATATGCCAACTTTACACTGATGTTGATTGTTTTAAGTTCCCTGAAAGTTCTGCTCATCCACATAAGAGAACTGAAAAAGTAAACGGGATGAAAACCTCTATGGAGGTCATCTTTGCAGATTGAACTGCTTGCCAATTTAGTGCTGGCAAACAATAACGGGACTAGAAAGTAGACTGAAATCATCTCAGGAACATACTGTAGGCACATGAAAACTGGCACAATATCATGTTTGTGACAGAAACAAGCTTCATTGAGTTTTCTTCGTTCTTTCTGGGATCGATTATATTGGAGTGCATGATGCCAGATAGTGTTTTCTGCAGCTCCTGACCCCTCCCACACCCTCTAGTCACAGAATGGCTAAAATGCTTATTTCCTGCTAATAACATTGAAGCGATCATATAGTGGACATATAGGGAACACAGGTTGAGCTGATTTCAGTTGTGCTACAGTGGTTACTGTACTCTAATGTGGAACACTTCTTTTTTTCTTTTTTTAATATACACTGCCGGTCAAACGTTTTAGAGCACCACAGTTCTTCCAGTTGTTTGTTGCAGTTCAAGTCATTCAGGTCCAATGAACAGCTTGAAAATGTACAAAGGTAAGTGGTGAACTGCCAGAGGTTTACAAAAAAAAAGTTACCCAAAACTGTAAAATAATGTACAGAATTATACACAAAGGCCTTTTTCAGGGAACACAACATAGGTTAACAATTTAAGGCTGTTGTGCAGCAAAGGAGGTTGATCAAGCCTTGAAAGCTGCTGCTACTAATTCCTACAGGTGTTCCAACCTTTCTGGATTACTTCCCCCTCTGCCTGCATAAAAGCAGTGTTGGAACACACTGTGGTAACATACCCTCGTGAGCATCAGTTGAACTGTATTGTACTGCTGAAAGTAGAGTGTTGCTACAAAAATAGCGAGAAACAGGCAGTTAAAAATGGAAGAGAGATGGACCATCATAACACTTAAAAATTTCTTCTACAGAGAAACTGCAAAGAAAGTCCAGGTGTCAGTGAGTAGTTTCTTTCACCATCCAAAGGCTCAGAAACAAACTGTGACAGGAAGAGGTCTGCAGACCCAAAGACACAACTGAATCAGAGGACAAGTTTCTGAGAGTTAACAGCTTGTGTGATGGCGGCTCACGGGACAACAGCTCAATAGTAGTCGTAGTAAGCCCCAAACCCCATCGAGCTGGTTTGGGATGAACTGGAGAGAAGAGTGGAAGCAAAGCAACCTACAGGTGCGACATTTATGGGAACTTCTGCAACAGATATTGGAAGAACTTTGTGAAGCATATTTGATTTCTATTGTAGAGAGAATGCCACGGGTGTGTGCTGCTGTTATATCTGCCAAAGTGGCTACTTTGAGTCAAAAGTTTAGAATACATTTTACTCTGTAAATTGATTCTATGATTTGTTTTTTAACTCAAATTGCTCATTTGTACCGTTGTTTCATTTCAGAGTGCAATGAGACATTGAACTGCATAATTTCCACTGAAAATTGGGATGTTCTAAAACTGTTGACCGGTAGTGTATATCACGAGGTGGAATCTTTTAACTTCCTGTTAATCATGATAGAATCATTTTAAATTGGAATAAGTAGTTCTTCTCCAGTTGTGCTTTCTACTGTACACACTGTGGGTCGATGCTTGTAGAGCTTTTGGGCTCTTTTCATCCATACTCTGTTATGCTACTGTTGGAGGATTTACTTGACTTGTATACTCAAACTGAAGTTAATTGTTGTGGAGGATCAAGGGCAAAGGTGTATGTGATTAAAGGTTTGTCATCAGATGAACTTACTTCTTGCATACTGCTACACTAAACCTGCTTGTGCAGTCTTCCTTTTGACTTTGTGACCAACTGAACTCTTTCACAGTTTGAGTGTTCTTGTCCTAGGACTGCTAACAGTGTCTGTTTTCCCTCACAGAGTAGTTGACTGCTATTTTCTCATGTTAACGTCTGTTCACATGGGCTCATTTGCACCCTTATCTTTGTGTGTATGGAATGTGAGTTACAGGTGCCTGAGGTAATGTTGAGGTCACAGATCATTAACCCTGGTGCATCAGTGGCTCATGATTGTAGTGTAGATGAATATACTGCTCTTCCCTAACAGCAGCTGGACGAGGAGAAGCTGGGAGTGGCTGCAGTTGGTGGGAGTACTCCAGGAATCAGGATTGCAGGCCCTTTTTTAAAAACTGAGTCCCAAAAAAGAAGAGTGCAAATCCTTTCAGATGATCCAACTACACAGCTGTTAGATGTGTTTGAAGTTGGAAGTGTCCCACACATCCCAAGACTGTATTTCTGCTTCCTGAAGTAACCTTCCTTCCCCACTCCTCACCTTGCACCACTTGTTTATTTCACATTTTGAAATCTTAGCTTTTGGTTTATCTGGAATCATATTCGTTAAGTGTAGGTGGAAAAAAGTTTTTAATGTGTTTTCATTTAAAAAAGAAAAACAAAACTTTACTGTCACAGCATGCTGGCAGATTTACAGGAAATCCCTCTCTCTTGTATCTCTGTTTAAGAGTAACATAGCGCTGTGCGGGTGTCGGACATCCCCCCCCCCCCTTTTTTTTTTTGACTTGTTCCATTTCTTTTCTTACCTCTGCAGTATCACTCTTTCTCTATGATGGGCTGTTTTACTCTCTGGAAACATGTTTTTCTTGACATCCTTTTTCCAGTCACAAACATGATCCTTGATGCTCCTTATGCTAGTGTCTCCATACTCCATTGGGGGTTGCTGCCACTGTAAAATGTGGCCACAAACCTCCTTGGGTTGGCATGAGTAATGTGGAAATGTGCAGTCCCCTCAAAAAACTCTTACAAAACTGCATCTTTGTTCTCATTTTTAGAAATTATCAAATGTGGTGTGATGAATCCCTTCAAGCAGCAGTTACTACTTTAAAATCAGTAACAGGGACACAGGACTAAACCTAGTACTGCATTAACTGACCTGGTTTTATTTCTGTTCCCAGACAAGACATTTTGTAAAGCTCACCCTTCTACCAGTTTTCTTACATCTTTCTTTCCCTCCCCCTCCTTACTGCAGAAGCTGCAGCTGTGCCTTCGGAGCCAGAAGAACTGTTTGATAACAGCACTTACAAAAACTACCAGCACCACAGCTACAACCCCTACACATTTGCAGACCTGGATATGCAGATGGCCAAGTTTCGTCTCCCTCAGCCCTCCTCTGGCAAGCCTTCACCCAGGCACTAAAAAGAGCTGATATGACCATAAGTTATGGCTTAAAGATGACAGTGATGGCAGTGTCTCTTTTTTCATTGTCCCCCTACTTCTGTTGTTTTTAAAGTAAATCATTAAAGTCCACACATAAGAATTGAGGTCTGTTTTTTGCCTGACTTGGTTGTTTTGTCTTGTATAAAGCAATTGGTGTATAAAGAAATGGGAAAGATCAAACAGTTCTTTTATCGTGCTTTTCTGCCTTAGGGGCATCATTTGAATAGAGCTGAGTGTGCAAGTGGTTTATCTGTGGTTCTATTTTAATGATTACAATTTTGACTCGTTTAGCATGCCTGCATGCACATAATGTTCAAATTATCCATACGCATTCGTTTAGGAATAAGCACTCAGCAGTCTGTTGTCTTTCACGCATTAGTATGTTGATGATTAAAACGCGTGTATATAAAGGAACGAAGCATAAAGCGAGGGAAGTGAATCGCTTTTGCTAAGACAAAAAAAAAACAGCAGGGCGCAGGACTCGCAGGCAGCAGAACGTCATGTCTCCGCCCACCTAATACATAATCATGAGTCCTGCGCCTCTGCGTGCCCTTGCGCGATGACGTAACGCAACAACTGCGGGTCCCGATTGCTGCAGCCGCTTGTCAGTGTGACGAAGATTGGCACTCAGGTAAGCTGTCACTCAAAGTCCCTCTTTTTCCGTTCCCTATCAATCAAACAATCTGGGCCGCACGCAAAAATGTCCCGGGGCGAGGAGCGCGGACTTAGTCAGGGCAGCAGAGGGTGTTTTTTAGAGGAAACAGAAGCGGCAGAGCTCTGTGAAGGATAAAAAAAACTGTATACATGGGAGGGGGGGTTAAAAAATATGTCGGCGTTTTGGGGGCTGAGGAGGATTGTGGAAAAGCAAAGGGCGAGCGCTAGAAACGAGGCCCAACACTTTACCACGTAGGGGAGGGGAAGTAGAGGGCAGCTGTCCCCGCTTGATTGATTGACTGAAAAGGGGAGGAATTTAGGATCAACCGGGCTAGCAATCCAATACTTAATAATTTCTTTGCTGCCCAATTATTTCATATAGCTGACAAGAAATATAATTTAATTTTAAATGCATACTGTTAAGCGACCGACGCTGTCTTATTATTTGGTAAAATGGCTTACTTCGTATCAATCCGCAGGAGGGTCTTTTTCTGTACCTGGCTAGATTGGTCAGCTAGCTTGTTTTTTGGCCGCGATTACCTTCGCTAAATATGGCGCTTTGCGTTTTGGTTGCACTACCAACACGAATACACTTTGAAGTTAATACTTAGCTACGTCGAAGACGTTAGCTCGGCCATATGGTTGCTTATTTGACTGAAGCCTAGGTTGGCTTCGTGAACTAGCGCAAATGTGTCGTTTACGTTACTGGATAATTGTTAGCTGTACGAAAACGACCGTTTTCCCAGTCGGGCTGCTTTGTTTACGAGTAACGTTAGTCGGGTTATAGGAGAGTAGGCTAATATTAGCCCAAAGGATTTATTTCACTTTAATGTCCCCTTGCCGCCACGGTTGCCACAGCTAACACGAGCTAAAGGCTAAATCGTGGTGGGTGTGTTAACATCAATTGCAAGACACGCTAAGATATAACATCAGCATTATTATTTGTACAACACCCCTTAGGTTCATGATACCAGCCTCTTCTTGGCTTTTAGAGGTGAGCTGGATAAGCTATATGCAAAGAAGAGTAACGTTGGACCCCGTAGTGTGCTTTCGCTACTAGCACGTATGAAGACAACATTCATATTCAACATATCATTAGCCCCTCTCCATTTCTGTTCTAATATTGACATTTTGTATATATTTTGCATCTTGGTGTTACAAAGGGGAACGGTATTATGTCCATACTTCTGTATTTTACCGTAACAATGCCAACCTAATTAACAAAGCCAGTAACACTGATAATAGTTTAATAATGAAATCAGAACAGTTCTGTCATTTGAAGCTTATGTGCAAACACCTGAGGCAGTCTAACTGAAACTGTGTGTACTGTGTAGGTTGGCCACCAGTCCCTGCACTCTATAATGCCCCAGTGTTTGCAGCATCTGCAGTGAACGTGATGGCAGCCCACTCAGTCTCCATAGATAAGTACCCAAAGGGAGAGCAGCAGGTGGGTGAGAGGGACAAACTTTGCTTGGACCTGCAGGGAGCTATAGTCTGCTCTTTTGAGATACTAGTTAACTAAAGAGAATAAGCACAACAGCAGGACGGGATACTGTTTATAATTGGGACAGCTAAACATTCTAGGCTAAAACTTTGAGTGTTCTGGACTCTGCCTAATAGATAATTTATTTTTAGTGGTGAGAAGTCAGCTTTGGTAGCAGAATAACGTGAACACGCAATCGGTGTCAATGCTGTTACACCAGTTTGAGTAATATATAGACTGTGAGCTTGTCTCTGAAACGCAGTATGGGAGACATCAGTAATGCATTGTAAGCCTCATTTCCTCCTAGTATTTATCTGTATGCATATTTGTAAATTGCTTAAAAAACATCTTTATTTAGGTGCTAAAATTTGTGGGTGTTGAGAGCTAAGAATGAACTATGACTAAGAAGAAATGTTCCTCCCTACGCAGGCAATCATTTTTGGTCTATTTGTGTTCAATCTAAGTCATTGTTGGCTGCAGTCACATGGTTGGGGATGAGATTTATGCTCCTTGAAGGGACTGTGTTGCCGGTAGGCAGGCACAGTGTAAAAAGGGAGAAAGACTTTGCTCAATAAAGTATTTTGCAGAGCCTCTGCTCACATTTCAATTCAATTCAGTTTTATTTATAAAGCACCAAATCACAACTACAGTCGCCTCAAGGTGCTTCATATTGTAAGGTAGACCCTACAGTAATACAGAGAAAAACCCAACAATCATATGACCCCCTGTGAGCAAGCACTTTGGTGACAGTGGGAAGGAAAAACTCCCTTTTAACAGGAAGAAACCTCTGGCAGAACCAGGCTCAGGGAGGGGCGGGGCCATCTGCTGTGACCGGTTGGGGTGAGAGAAGGAAGACAGGATAAAGGCATGCTGTGGAAGAGAGACAGAGATTAATAACAAGTATGATTCGGTGCAGAGAGGTCTGTTAACACAGGTGTATAGAAGTTGGGGGAGTGTATTCTCAGTTGTTATTCTTTGGACACCAGAGATGGTAGTGTTTCACTTTCTGGATCATGAGGGTTCTGCCAGACCTATGCACTGGGGACTTAAAAAAATATTTCAGAAAAGGGTTACAACCTAATGAATCTTAATAGCTTTCCATTTCTTTTAACAGTTTGTTTGAAAAAAGTATGGAGATGTTAACAAAGGGAATGGAAGTAGTGACTCTTAGTGGAGGAGTTGTTGATCTCCTGTCTACAGCCCCACAGGATGTAAACGTGAGCATATCCCATGTGCTTTTTATGTAGCCGGGGTTGTTCAGTTTTAACATCTCTGCTGGTGGTTTTACTGCTCCTCAAGACTCAGGAAATTAAGGCAAATAAAGCCATGTTGGTTTAATTAAAAAGGCACACATCTTACCATACTATAGTTGTATACAACATCTAACATCCTCCTCCTTCATCCTTGCTAATTTGTTAGTTGGATTAGCAGTTAGCACACACACTGTTAGAAGCTTGTTGTTATACACCAGTGTTGCTCATAGTCGAGATGTTTGACTTATTAGTCAGTGTAACTTTGTTATCCTGACTTTAGACAAGAGAAATGACAGCTACATACACACCTCAGAAACACAGTGTTACTGTAATTATCTAAAGATTCAATGTTGCCTTTTGAGATTTTAACATAAAGAGAACTGGAGACTTGCACTCTCTGAGCAGTATAATTTTTTTCTTTTCATTTAACAACATGACCCAGAGTAGTAGTAGTTTGTTTTTTAAATCAACAGCTGCATTTACTCAGCTAAAAACAAGTGAGGGAGACTATCAGAGCCAACTGGGTCTGGATTCTTGGGTCCAGTGATTTGTAGAAACCTACTATTCTTACAACACAGCTGTCCTGTGCCAGATGTTCGTTTGACCCACTGAGGCAGACATCGTGTCAGAAACATCAGGAGGACTGAGGTTCATTAGAGGGATCAAGAAGAGCTCAGGCTTCAGCATCAGCTCCCTCAAAGGGAAATCTTCAGATCTCCACCGTAGGCCTAAAAGGAGGACAAACCCAGCACTTAAACAGTGTTTCTCAACTTTTACACAATGGTGTTACATTTAGTTCAGTAGAAAATTATTTAAAATCTAAACATATAGTAATCACAGAAGTGTTGCCCTAATATGTACAGAAGCTGAGCACAGCGGACATCATCAGTTTTCTTGAATCCCAAACTGAGTAACTGTTTATGCGCCTAAAGGTAAAGAGGATAACGGTACATATGATACCAATTACATGGATATATAATCCCTTTGACTTTCTTTCATGAACTTCCTCAGTAAGACAGCTGCAGCCTTCACTGACGGTAAATAATCTGGCAGTTTAGCCTTTGTTCTTTTTTAATCAGGTCATTTTTGAGTTACTATAATTTTGCTCCAAAGTTAAATAAGTGAATTTAGCATAAAGAGTGGGCTTATTGGATGATTCGTCTGTCACTGGGTGGTGCTGAGAGCAACTCCTGTAATCAAAGAATCATTGCAGTCAAATGTGAAGTTTATCCTTTAAAGCTCATCCTTTCATTATCCTGACACTTTGGTTCTGAACGTCTTATATATTTTACAGTCTGCAATTCTGATGACAGCTGACATGCAAAGTGTTTGTTAAAAAACAAAGCTTTATATAGAGCAATACAATAAGCATTAGTTCTTTCCATGGATTTTTAAATTGGATTCAGGTCGTGTGATTGGCTGGCCCTGATGGCAGTTGATTTTTATCAGGAATGTCGGTATATTTTTCCATTCATCCTTCCTTCAGATATATGAAGTGTGCGAGTGCCGTATGCTGGAAAAATGGCCCCACACCATGATGTTCTCACCTCCAAACTTCACTCTCGGTTTGGGGTGTTTGACTTCCAAACATGGTGTGTATTACAGCCAGTGTTGGTCAAGTTACTTGAAAAAAGTAATCAGTAACTAATTACTGATTACAATTCTACTTTTTCTGCATAATCCATCATGCAAAATGTAATCAAATGGAAAAGTCTCTTTTTTTTTTAACTTGTTTTATCAGTTTTAATCTTTTAACTTTATGCATCAAGCAAAAATTAAATTATATGCAACATTCTCTGACTGGAAGAAATTAGTTTAACATTTAAACCTATTTTCTGCACATTCCAGCGCATAAAATAAAATATTTTTTGTGTCTACACTCAGTCTTTCAAAGTAAGTAAGTAAAACACAGCAGAAAATAAATAAAGTCAAAGACTAGTGGTCCTGTTGCTCTATTTTCACCTGTAAAGTAGGAGTGGGGCAGGCGGAGGTTTACCCTGGTGCAGGTGTGCCGCAGCGGTCAGTGGAAGAATCCGCGAGTTTTTGTGAATTTCCCATTACGTCGTTGTGCACTCGGTGCTTGTTTAGGGGTTTTTTTCGCTGTAAAAAGAAGTTTTCTTCCCACGCACAACTGACACTAATGTTTTTGTCACTTTTTATGGAATCAAACTCAAAGTAAGGTCAGTACTTCCACGCTTTAAACGCTGCACGCTCATACTCTCTCCCGCACTCGATATATTATCCACTGTTGATCTGCACACAGCTGTTGTCACGAACGTCGCACTCGCTTACGTCACTGTCTTGAGACATTCTAACGCATTACTGCCCATCTCTGATTACAGCATCCAAAGGTTTCAGTTTTGGTCTCGCCTGACCAGAATATGTTCTCCCAGTATTTCACAGGCTTGTCTAAATGTTGTTTAGTCAGGCTTAAAACACACTTCAACATGCTTTTTCTTCAGCGGTGGAGTCTTGTGTGGTCATTGTGCATACAGGCCAGTCGTACCTGCTGATTCCAGATCTCTTCTCATAATTCTTTTGACTCCTCTATGGGCTCAAATTGTGGTCATAAATATTTTGTACTTGTAAATCAGTTTTGTATGTGTAAAAAAAGATTTGTGTGTGGACTTAGCCAAAGAATACATGTGAAACTCTGCACTCAAGTTTCAAGTTACAAGTACGAATTTTGATCCTATTTTTCTTCCTTTCATCTGATTGGTCAATGTCATGTCAATCACAAATGTAACTATTCAATCAGAAAACAGATGGGTTTGGCTGTCGGAGGGGCGCTTTTTTGAACTGCAGGTCCTTGAAGGGTGATACAGTTTGAAGCTGGAGGATCTCTATATAAATTAGAGATGGCACGATACCACTTTTTTATGTCCGATACCGATATCATAAATTTGGATATCTGCCGATACCGATATGAATCCGATATAGTGTGTTTTTTAATCAATAAAACTGTTTTTTTAATATCTTGCTGCTTTTTGTATAAGTTCATACTCAAGTAAAAAAAAAAAAAAAAGAACTAAAGCTATTCTGTTATACCTGTATGCCAAAAATACACTGCACCCAAAATATTTCATAGTTCAGCAACACTGATCAATCTAACAAACTTAAACCTGCTCCATCCTCCCTATTCTGGTATTTTAAAGAGTAAGCAAGCTAACTAATAGGGTCCTAAAACTCCCAGCAAAAAAAATAAAAAAAAATAAAAAAGGGAACCACCCCCCACCTCATGATGCTTAATCGACGTAATCAACTTTAATTTGATGCAGTGTGAAAAAAAAAATGCACATAAATCAATTATTCTTTTCAAGAATAATTAAATAGATTCAATAGATAAAGTACTATAGCTTACTGGGGTATATTAGACTTAACAGTTACTATATACAGTAATGGACTTCTATACATTTTACATCAGATTAAAACTTTGGGTGTAAGATTCAGATAATTATTTATTAAAAGCTCGACATTTTAAATGAGAATAAGAAAGAAAAGTATGTCTTTGTGCCCCCTTTTCCCTGTTCATGCCCTATCGGCCCCCCTGACTAAACTTTTCTAGATCCGCCCCTGCACAGTTACCAGCCGTCAGCTGTAGAAAAAGATCCTGGTGTAGAAAGTAATATTAAATACATTCTAACAGCAGCTTATCAAGCTTAAACGTGCTGCGGTTGTTCAGCCGCTGGTTTCCTCTTTCTGGCGCGAAGTGGGCGATAAACAAAGAAGAGAGACGGACTCGCGACAGAAAAGCCGATCAGCTGATCATTGATCAGTGTCACGATTGAAGTAGCAGCAGGAGAGGGAGGGAGAGAGAGGCAGTCGCTCCATATCGGTTGTTAAGCTTAACACAGGAATGCTTTACAAACATTCAGAGATGAACTTACACACTTGCTTTACTTCTCTCTGGGAAAACTTCCTCGGAGATAAAATGCTGGTTTGGTAGCGAGGCTACAAATACACACAGTCTCTCTATCACGTGAGCATACTGCTCCAACGTTCTAAGGTTATGAGCCGAGTTACGCCATGTCGCAAGTTTTGTGAGGTGCTTTTTTGATATTTAATGGATCGGATTACATTTTTTATTTCTCTCAAATATCCGATCCAGGAATTTACGTCAGTATCAGACCGATACGTAATATCGGATCGGTCCATCTCTAATATAAATATCTAGCAGCTAGGTCCCCTAACTTTCAGCAGCTGTTGAAAGGATAAAGTTGTGGTATATCTAGTGGTTAGAAATACCATCATTAATTTTGGATTAGTTTAACACAAAGTCAGGGCTGACCCGGGACCATTGCTGTGAATCACAGTGCGCAGCATAAAAGTCCTTTCACATCAGAGGCAGCATGTGCTGCTAATGCTAACTAAAAGCAAAGGATCCAGAATTTGTTACGCTGGCTGGTGAGCTCTGTGGGGTTTTGCAGCAGCTCTACCTGTATTAGATGCACCTGCTCCTTGTCGCTTCTATCTCTGACTTCATGTCCTCTACAAGAGTTTGGTTTTTTTGCTGGTTCTTCAAATGTTCAATAAAACCATGTATGCTAATTCATAACGAAGAAAGCTTTGTAACTATCCCCACCAGTGAAGACTGTCATTTCAAAGCACTTGAATTAATATGTGTAACTGGGTGTAGAAACATGTTCTTTCTGTTAGTCCAGTTTCCTTATTGTCAGTTTGAAACAGCAGGTTGTGGTTATGGAAGGTAAACAGACCTTCTCTCAGTATCTAGACTCTGCCTCCAGTTCCCAAGCAGATACACCCAAATTTCTCTAACTGTTGCTGCTAATCAGACTTCTAAAGGTGACTCCTTGAACCCAAATCAACATGAGTAGTAGTAATGGCAGTACTAGTACTAGTAATCTGAGGTGAACTTCTTTTGTTTTTGTTTGAGCCCTGCCCCATTTGCTAACAGAGAGGGTGGGCTTTATGACCTGTACTGCAGCCTCACACCAGGGGGCAGTAGATACTTTTTGAGGAGCTGTCAGGTCGTCCAGGTTTTCTGTAGTCATTTGTTAGTAACTTGTGGATCTCAGAAAGTAGTCTTTTTGCTTGAAAATTCCTATGACTTTGAAAAGGAGTGCTATTAAAATGAAGCCACACGCTGTCACATGTCATCTTTGTCTTGAACGCTTCGTGCTGTAATTGTCTGTTTCTTGTCTGTTCTCACCTTCCTTGCAGATGCAAGGCATCATAAAGGTAGACAGTGATTCGGAGCAGAAGTTTATGGAGGGTACGTTGGGAGAGGTGCCCAGCCCGGCACCAACAGAGCCACAGACACCCATGGACGCTGACAAGGCATCCATATATCGGTAGGAGTGTATGTTTGTTTAAATAGAAATAGAAAATCAGACATTCTCAACAGTAACAGTATATGCAAGCTGTTTAATTAAAATTAAATCAAACTATATATGAACAAAAGTTTGCACATGCATATTTCCTCTGGAGAAGGAAGCTTCTCCACCACTGCTCTCTCTCACACCTCTTTTTCCTCTTCATCCTCACCTCCAAACTGACTTCCTGAACTGAAGTCAAATCTTTAATACATGAAAACGTGCATAGACATGATTATTTATTCCAAATGTTGTCCTAATTACATATCGTCAGCAGATTAGACTTGTAACCCTGCTGCCCCCTGATCGCTTACAATGAGCATCATGTTAGCTTATAACCATTGTTGTTTAGGCAGCAACAGTTGGTTATAAGCTAACATTAGCTGATGCTAGGCTAGTGTCCTAAAAGGGTCCAGACAAAGAGTTTGGTTACATCCTCACATCAAATGAGAGTTTATTTTCCAAGTGTTAGAGTCCAACAACGTGAGCTCCACTTCGAAGAAAGTTTCACCAAGTTCAGGATATCCTCCACACCTCACCTGAGAAGGGAAGCAGGTTGAACGGTTGAAAGAGTTTAGGACTGTGTGTGTATGTATTTGTGTGTGTAAATATACATATATTAAATGTCTGATGTCAACACAGAGTTCTGATTCATTTAGGTCTCATGTCCTGCTGCTAATACTTTTTTTGTTTTTCCCCGTCCTTGTGGATTTTCCAAGTTCTTACTGATGAAGCTTGAAGTGATCCTTTTTCTGTGTGTGTGTGTGTGTGTGTGTGTGTGTCTTTCGTAGGCATCCTCTGTTCCCTCTGTTGGCCCTGCTGTTTGAGAAGTGTGAGCAGTCCACGCTGAGCTCTGATTGCATCACCTCAGCGAGCTTTGATGTGGACATTGAGAATTTTGTCCGTAATCAAGAGAAGGAGGGGAAGCCTTTCTTCAGTGAAGACCCTGAACTTGACAACTTGGTGAGACATTGTTGCTTCAGAAAGCTAAACCTTATTTCACAGCATTTATGTTTGTACATGCAGAGGGCTGTGTAACCTATCCGAACACGCTTGCATATTGTCTTCCAAACAACCAACAACTTGGAGCTCAGCAGGGATGTCGATACACCGATTGGTTGAAAAGAAAGGGAGTGACAGAAGGTCAACACAAACCACAAAAACTAAACTATAATAAAAGATAATCAAGAACAGCATGAAAGGCTTTAGTGGACACTTTTCATTGTTTTCACTTCAGCTCTTTGTTTGTTGATTTCACTTCTCTCTGAAGGGCCAGCAACAGTAGAAGCCCACAGACTTTTGTGACAGTAAACGGCTACAGGGGCCAGAATCGGCCTGTTAAAGACAGCCCACGGGATGGCTTTGGAAATGTGAAGGAGGGCATAAATTTGAGACTTTTTTTAGGTGTATTTTCCTTCTGAGAAAGACCTTGTGATAAGTAGTAATTAAATCTTCACAGGGTGGCATCGTGCTGTATTGTAATTCTGTGCTGTGATCGGAAGCGACTGTCATAACTGGACCTGACCTTTGACCTCCCTGTAATACCCTCAGGTAAACATTTGTTAAACAGAAAGATGTTGAGCCTAAGAACTCTTTCCATTCCTTCTATCTGAAGATGGTGAAAGCCATCCAGGTGCTGCGGATCCACCTGCTGGAGCTGGAGAAGGTGAGCGACCTGTGCAAGGACTTTTGCAGTCGCTACATCGCCTGCCTCAAGACTAAGATGAACAGTGAGACTCTGCTGAGTGGTGACCCGGGAAGCCCATACTCGCCTGTACAAGGCCAGGCCCAGAGCTTCTCACCCACCAAGTCTCAGGTATGCAGTGTAGGTGAACTGCAGGCGTCACCACCAAATGCCTCAGGTGAAGAGTTAGCTACCACTGATCAGTGCCCCTGCTGGGGTATATTAGCCAGCTAAATGGGAATACTTTAAAAATGGCGTTATAAGAGTTAGCAGCATGGAAGACATACATGCGCCTACTTTATGTATGCATGCTCTATTACACAGACCCCCAGCTCCATATCAGGGACCATTAGTCCCCAGGGTCAAATTGTAGTTCCAGCATCGGCCCTGCAGCAAGGAAACGTTACTGTGACAACTGTCAACCCCACCCAGGTGGTCGCAGGTATGTCATCTTGGCGTACGACCCCTTCCTCAGGTACTGCACTAATGACTGTAGCCCAGATATTCACATGTACCAACAGGACTCTGATTGAGTCTTCTGCACTCAGCTGAGCAGGTTAGAAAATTGTGTGTTTGTATTTCAGGCGGGACTGTGTACCAGCCAGTCACAGTTGTAACTCCTCAGGGCCAGGTGGTAACACAGGCTCTTTCTCCCGGGACAATACGCGTCCAGAACAATCAGGTAATACATCTGTCTATGTTGCTGCCGTGCTATTAAGTGGAATCCCTGTCATTGAATTTTACTGCTCCCACTTGTGGTTCCTAGAGTATTTAAAAGTAGAATGAGAGGCAGAGTAAAAGTTAATTGAACTAAATGAAGACAAGCTTAGAGGTGTTGGAGGGCTTCATGTTGTAACTTTGTTCTATAACAATGTAACAACAACCTTTGCTGCGTATTGACTATGGCAGATAATGTGTTGTCTGCTCCTAATATCAAATGGTGTAGCTTTTTAAGATCGGTGCTCTGTCATTAAGGGCAAATAATTCAAAATTAGAGCTGAGGTCCTTGGTTAAATGATGTGGAACAGTATTGTAATTTAACATAACCTTTCATTCTGTTGAGATAATTAAAAGATGGCTAAACAAACATCTGTGTACTCAGCTTCAGCTGCAGTTTCACCAGGATTTGAACCTCTTTAGTCATGAGGACAACTCAACCAAGAACAAGCGCGGCGTTCTTCCAAAGCATGCCACAAATGTCATGCGCTCATGGCTCTTCCAGCACATCGGGGTGAGTCTCTGTGCATAAATCATCTGCCTGTATAGAACTCAAGTCCTTACAAAATAGTGATGCATTTCAACCCTGTTCTGTTGTGCAGCATCCGTATCCCACAGAGGATGAAAAGAAGCAGATTGCTACTCAAACAAACCTGACACTTCTGCAGGTCAACAACTGGTGAGTTGCTCTTTACCCAAGAAAATACTAACTACATCACTATTTACAGTCATGTTTGTGATGGCAGGCAATTTTCCACTAATTGTTGTAGTATAATTGGTCAGCCAGGTAATTGTGCAGGGCTTCCTGCGATCAGCTGAGGGTTTCTTCTTTGCTCATCTCGTTTCACTTTTCACTGATGAAACTCTGACTTGTTCCCATAGTTTGCCATTTGACCTCTCTGCTTTTTTGCCTAATGAAAACAAAACAAAAAAGATGACATTTAACTTTGCCCTAAGTTAATAACTGCAACTTCTTTAAGTAAAGGTGGGAAGTGTCACCTTTTTAGCTAAGTTTAAGGAGGTTACGGTGTATTTAATATGTACAGGACATCAGACAGTTCCTATTCTTTGTGTCCTTTGAGTCAGGGTGTGTAAAATCCAGCTAACCATACAGCTGTCCATACCTGACAGTGAGCCTAATCAGCACCTGTTAGCATTTGAAGTGCAAAGGTCTGTACAGCCAGCATCACCCTGTGTCTGCAGGTTTATAAATGCACGGAGACGGATCCTGCAGCCCATGTTGGATGCCAGCTCTTCAGAGACACCCAAAGCCAAGAAAAAGACACCTCAAAACCGGCCACTGCAGCGCTTCTGGCCTGATTCCATCGCAGCAGGAGGAGGGGCCATGCCTGATGGTAGGCAGCACAACACCGTATCGAGATGCTTTCGTTGTTGTACTTGGCCCATATATTAGAGTTAATGCAGAGAAACAAACACTAGTCAATGTAGTGATACCAGCAGACTTCCTGTCCGCTGCTGCTGCTGCTGCTTAACAAACTGTTGTTCTAGTTTGGCAACAAATGTCATCACTGTATCACAAATGTTGCTGCTTTTAACAAATTGCTGACAATGTCACTAGGACTGCAACATTTCACAACTTGATTGTTTAAAAATCCTCGACACAAATGGTTTGATTCAATGCTTTAATGTACAGCTCTGTAGCACTCAGGTGTCACTATTAAGTAGCTTAATGTGGAAAGCACAGAGGAGTTGGTACTGTTACAGAGACGGTGCACTCAGGTAGAGAAAAAAAGATTTTTCCAGCATCCAAAACAACAGTGCTGTCGCTATGACAGGAAGTTTTACTAGGAAAAAGCTGGCAGGAGTTCTTGAACAAACCACCTGATCAACAAGCTCCAGCATGAAGAACAGCGAACTTTGTAAGCTGCTCTGGCCACCCCCGTTTGTTTTACACAGCAAAAAAATCTGGACTACAGACATTAAACAGATGAACTAAAGACTCACTGCTGCTCTAATTTGGTGGTCCAACTTAAAACCAAGGTCAGTAACAACAGGTTTAAAATAGATTTCCAGAGGTCCCAAATCTACAGAGGACGACTTGCAGGGACCACTAGGTCCAAACACCAACAACTCTGTTTTATTTTCATTAAAATTTAAAAAGTTTAGAGCCAACCAAGCTTTAATGTCATCTAGACATGTCAAGAGAGGTTTTATGGAGATGCCACCTTTCTGCTTCAGTGGCAAATAAATTTGGCAGTCATCGGCATAACAATGAACTGCGATCCCATGCCTTCTAAGGGTGGAACCCAGAGGCAATAGATACAATAAAAAGAGCAGAGGCCCTAAGATTGAACCCTGTGTCCCACAGGCCGCATGACAGAGGAGCAGAAGATGATTCGGAACCGAGAAGGCTGACAGAGAAAGTTTCTCTAAAACCTTGGAGACTAAAGGCAGCTTGGAAATAGGCCTATAGTTCACTTAAACTGTGTGATCAAGGCCAGGTTTCTTAAGCAGTGGCTGCACTACTGCATGCTTGAAATTTGCAGGAACCACACCAGAAGGCAGACTGCTATTAATAATTTCAAGGACATACTGTCATATACTAGGAAAAATTTCTTTAAAAAATTGTGGAGGAAAAGGATCCCGAGGGGAACCTGTGGGCTTAATATGGCGAACCACAGCCTCTAAAGTGGAGAGCGTCACAAGCTCAAACTGAGTGAAAACAGCAGTGCGAGGGACACAGACAGAGGGTCAGAGTCAGGAGCTGTGATAAGAACCCTGGTGGTGACAACCTTTACAATAAAAAAGTTAAAAAATCATTGCAAATATCAGGAGAAACTTCCAAACAGACATTCAATGGAGTATTTAGAACAGTGTCAATGGTCCTAAATAACACACGTGGGTTATGACCGTTGTAGCAGGAACAAACTTGGCAATGACAGACGAGCAGCCACACACACCGGCGCCATCTTGTCAATCCCAACTTAGTCTGATACAGTTTGAGTTTAAACAAAGATGCTGAAGGCTCACAGCAGCTCTTCTACTTCATATAGTGAGATGAAAGAGGACATGAGGTGTAACAGACCATATTTATTTCAAGGCTGCAAGGCAGATTGAAACAAATACAGTTTTAATTCAACAAAAACAAAACTGTAAGATCATATGTGTGTTTTACATGATACAGCAGAATAAAAGCACACAAAGCAAACGTTTGTCATTTCCTGGAAAACAACGAGACATGTTCGTGACTCGTGTCGGGAGTTTCCAGCCACAGCTTTTCCCTTCTGACTTTTTTGGTAATAAGCTTTTAAAAAAACTGTCTCAATATTTTAGGTACAATGGTGACGATGAACATGGAGGGTCTGCAGAGCCTGACATCAGACGGTGCCACGCTGGCAGTACAGCAGGTGATGCTGGGAGGCCACAGTGAAGACGAGTCGGGGGACAGCGGAGATGAGGACAATGACGCGGACATGGCGGGGCTGGGCCTGGACAATAGCAACTCATTGCAGTAGAGGACAAGCACCGCCCACACGCAGAGGACACACAAAATGAGTTCGACAGAACAGAGGTGCGTCCGTTTGATTTCCACAGAGCACAGGACACACTGGGATGGACCCTGCACTCTTCCAAGCCTCCACCCTGCTGAACGGCGGTTGTTGCTGCACGTGTATGTCAGGAGTGTCATTTCACAAACAGTTTTTTATTGTATAAATGATGTAGGTGAGTGCACTTTTTGTATATTTAAGCTCAAAAAGATGAAATCAAACTGAAAAAAACAAGTGTTAAAAACACCTGAGACAAGTTTGTATACTCCGTTAATAAACGTTGACTTTTTTTGTCCCCGCCCCCGTCCCCCCCTGCTCCCAGCTAGATTGTCATTTTGGATGAGACCACTTCTGTCTTGTTCTTGTGTCTCTGGTTTGTCTTGACTTTTGCATGCTTGTGTTTTAAGTAGACGTGTGTGCTCTTATGACTGACTCCATGGCTCACACTGCCCCCTGCAGGCAGAGTAGAGCACAGGTGGAGAGATTAAAAGTAAATTAGAGGAGAGATGCTTATTTTTCTATACAAACATATGAAATGAGTGTTTTTTTTTGTTTGTTTGTTTTTTGGTTTCATTTTTGTGTTCTCCTGTTTTGTAAGAAATATTTATGTACAGATTCATAATAAATGCTGTGACCCTGTTTTCCAGGGTTCTTTTGAAGTTTTCTAAAAAACAGAAAAAGGAATTGAATGCTGATGAAAATTACTATTTAAATTGGTTTTAAGCTTAAAATATTAACAAGGCCTTATCTGTGTTCTTTTCTAAAATAAATCTTACCAAGAAGCACAAAAAGGAAGTATGACCCTTGGAGAAATTGGCCAAAAAGACACTAAACAGTGGAACACTTGTGGCTCCTTAAAGCATATTTTTACTTTGTGTACTGCAGTATCACAGGAACCCTCTCCAGCAGCAAAGCGACTGCAGCGTTCCCGTCTTTGTTTGGCCCACAATGTGTATACCATACATTGTCTTTTAACCATTTTACAGTAGTAGCATAGGTGTCACTTTCTAAAATGCACAATCCAGAACACTATGCTAACCACACAATCAGGAGGGGTTACGGACTCCATCAATAAGAAGCAGTGGACTTTTTGCACGCATTTAGCTTTTATTTTATGTACACGCTACATACATGCTGTTGCATTGAAAACAGAGCAGCTGGAAACTTGGAGTCATTGCCCTCCTGAAGGAATGATCCCCAAGGGCTGCAGCTGCGACCATGACCCCCCGCCCCACTACACACACACACACACACACACACACACACACACACACACACACACACACACACACACACAGTGAAGGATCTGAAAGCTCCATCAGTTTGACATTACTGCACATAATGGGGTGCCTCTTGTTTAAATAACTGTAATGCTGTACTGTAAAACAGTTGTTTGTAAGTAGTTGCAGTAACTTGGTTTTTATCCTTCTTGTAAAGTTAACTTTGTTCATTTGATTCAGCCTGAGGGTTTAATGGCTACGCGTTGCCCTCGCTGAACTCTGTCACCTCTGTCTAGCTTTTTATGAAGCATTCACTTTTCTCTTGTACTTCTCGCTCGTCTGTTTTGCCTTAGAGCTTTCTATTTTGGAATAAATGATGCCTAACTCTGCTGTCCACTGTCTCTTTACTCTTTTTCCGTCATGTTCTCCACCAGACAGGACTGCTTCAAAGTCTCTGTGATAATGTGTACAGTTTGTCTCTACAGGTACTTGTTGCCAAATGTGGAGACATGTGGATAGTCCGGTGAGAAGTCACTGTGGGGGGATTCAGTTTCCTGTTTTCAGAGCCTCTTCTTTCTGAAATGTACAGAGACGCTTATTAATACATAAAATGCACTCGATATGTTTTAAAACATGCAGTTTTATCTTTACTCCAGGCTGCAGTGCTCAATTTGAAATCCTTGTGGCTTTGCACAAATGTTAACCATGTTCCTAAACACCAAGGATCACAGACCTTAATGGCTGTTGTTCTGAGGTCTGTACTCGTGAAGACATTTGAGCGTCTGGTACTATATCATCTCAGATCCATCACTGACCCTCATGTGGACCTCCTTTTCACTTACAGAGCCAGCAGGTCAGTAGGTGATGCTGTTAATATGGGACTGCACTGGAACCTATGCAAGTGACATTTCTTAGTACTGCTTTGAATACAATCATCCCGCCTCTGCTGCAGGACAAGCTCCCCAGCTGATTCTTCCTGCTCTCACCTGCACTTCCTGTCTGACAGCAGGCAGCATACGAGACTGGGCAGGCACGTCTCAGACTTCCAGTGCATCAGGGCTGTGTACTTTCTCCTCTGCTATTCTGCCTGTACACAGGGTTCGTACGGGTGCTTGAAATCCTTGAAAATGCTTGAATTTTAATGTTGTCTTTTCAAGGTGGAAGTATAGCTGTATTTCATTCACCACAAATAACTATCTGATTGAATAGTTTTCTTATCAGATAGAGAAATAAAATGAGTCGCAAAATGTAAAAGCAAATTTTCCCCGCCTGGCTGCCTTGCGTCTGTTTCAACGTGTGACCCCGCCCCTCCCTCGGACAGTCGGGGATGAGTGCGCTAACATACCTGTAGGCCGCTGTTTTAATGAGTGTTTGATGGAAAACAACAATGGTGGAGTTTGCGCTCTCCAGTCGCATGATAGGTGAGTCCTAGTAAATAATTTTCCAGTACGTGTACGTTACACATGCTATTTTTTAAAATTATGATTATTATTACTATTAATACAACAGTGGCGTTTACTCCGGGAAGAAACGGTAAAAACGGCGTTTTCTAAGGAGAGCGCTAGCAGACACGCTTTGCTTGTGAGTGAAAAAAGAAAAGGAAAATACACACTACTTCCCTATTGGTAGAAAAATATACCACGTCGACCAATCAAAAAATGATATGGCAACATGTGGCATCTGGTTGTTTGGGAAGAGGGGGAAGTTTTAGGAGTGACCGGTGTTGTGCCAAAAAGTGATTGTCTGCCAAAAACTGATTTCCGGTATTTGCCAAAAAGCGATTGCTCATATTTAAAGTGCTATAAGTAACTTGTTGGGCTATAATATGTTAAACATATGTCAAATGCATCCCTTATGGATGACATAAAGTCATCTTGAGCCACAAACAACATTCGTGTAGCAAGATACAAGCCGCAATCAGTTTTTGGCAGCGACTTTTATATAACCTTTATTTATGCAGTAAAAAAAAATCTCATTAACATTAAAAATGTATTTTGTAAGAGTAAGTTGCCCAACAGGACAGCAGAAATGGCAGCAAATATTACAATAGTTCTGTAAAAATATTTTAAGTGGGGATAAAGGACCGGATTGGTTATAATGTAAGTACAAGTTGTAAAGATACTTAAAAAACAGATAATTTTTTAATTCTTTATGTAACCCCTTTGTATCCCCTGTTCACCGAAGTCTATTTACGAACATACGTAAAGATATTACACATAAAAAATACACAGAAACACTGGAAATCAGTTTTTGGCAGACAATCACTTTTTGGCACAACACCGGCAAGAGAGAGTTTTGATACATGAGACATTTGTGACGTTTACCGTGTTTGGAGTCTCAAGTTAGTGTGTTGTCTTGTGTAGTTAGTGTGTAGTGTAGTCGTTGTTTTGTTTTGTGTGTCAGTTCTACAAGTGATTGTCACAGTTGCTGCAAAAAAGGCAGATTGCAGTGTAAACGCTGAGTGACACACCTGCTGTCAGACCTGCAGGTTTATCCCTGTGCTGTTCTCATCTGTGTTATAGTGACACAAACTATTTTTTGGAGTTGCATAAATAATTTGTGTGCCTTCTTCTTTGATGCAGAACAGCTGATTGTTCTGTAAATAGTTTTAAAAGGTTATATAAAAAACGTCTGAGCCTTGGCTGCATTTTTAGGTAAATACTTTGTTTGCAAAACTTGTGCATATTTTTTTAAAAATGTACAATTTCTATTTGCATTTCAAGTTATGAAAATGATTCATTAAACATGCTTCTGGTTTTTACAGTCAAAAATATCACTTTCTACTCTTATTTTAAATTTTGTCTGAATTTAGATAAATTGTGCTGATACAGTTTGTCAAAATGAGTAAACAACAGATTGGCAAGATAAACAGTTTTTAAAGGTGAAATAGAGGCCAAATCAAAAGTAGTCATAAACGGCCAATTGTACCCTGGACCCCAGAGGGTTAGAGGCTAAAAGCAAAGTTGTCACCAAGTACTGTTTATATTTGTGTGTATAGCTGCAGCTTTTTTGAGTATTAACTTGGTGCCTTTGGGTGAAATAATGGTAATATGAGTGATCCATATGGTCACAAAGAATAGCCTCTTGTTTCTGTGCCACCAAAGTTCCCCGGCTTTCATTCAAAATGTGTTTATCGTCAGCACCGACACATTAAACTACTTAAACATTATAAATGTCTTCAAGCTCACACTGAGGCCTGTGGGGCACAATCAGCCACTGAGACAGTTCACACATTTATATGTGTATTTGTATATGAATATTTCATACTTTAAGGCTGCCTGTTTAAGGCAGATGAACAAAATACACTGGATTTGTACAAAATAATATCACAGATGATAAATTAAATAGATTTTAAGTGGATGCTTGTGCATCCTTAAAGTCTTATATGTTGAATTGAACTATGTGATCTGTTCAAAGCCTCCCAGTCAGTGCTGTTCTCCATGCCTGTCTGACTGTACATGATGTTTGTAGCACAAACACTTTAAAGGTGACGTTTAGGACTTCAGCAATAATACAGACAGCAATGTAGTTAGCAGTAAAACAGTTAGTTTTATTGGGAATTACCTTAAAAAACAAACAAACATCTGTCTCCTATTTTTTTGTCGCACAGGAAAGAAGCATCAATATCTGATGAGAAGACTTATTTATTCTTTTTTTGGGGGGGGGGGGGGTCAACAGGAGATGAATATCTCTAACAAGTTGATTTGTTCACATTTTCACATCTTAATTTTTAAGTGAAATGTGCATTTTGAGTTTATACACGATGTATATAAGGCGACCGTTTCCATTTGCAGTATTTTTGTATGGTGCGTTTTTCTATGTCTTAACAAAAGGGGAACAAAGGTGTTTAAGTTCACCTAGGATGATTTGTCTTAATTTTCACATGGTCTTTATGAGGTGATGTGAATTGAAACATGCATTCTTTTTTTTTGGCGGGGAGGGGGGGGAATGTGCTGCAAAAGTTTGAAAAGGGACCTTGAAAGTGCTTGAATTTGACCCTGAAAAAGGCGTATGAACCCTGTGTAAGACAGTGAAGTCCTTACACTTACACTTTAATTGGCTGCAATCTGCCTTCCCTACAAGACCTATTTAGGGATTTATCTACCTTTAAAAGCAGGGTCAGACCATCCGCAGCTCTTATTACGCTGCCTTGACGATGTCAAAAAGTGGTTGTCATTAAATTTTTTAAAGCTAAATGAAAATAAAACTGAGGTTGTCATTTTTGGAAACTTAATCATATCGACAGCACTCTGGGCCTCCTTTCCTTCTATTGTAAAACACATGTAAAAAACCTCGGTGTCTACATTGATGGTTCTTTTAAATTGAATAAGCAGGTGAGTGCAGTAGTTCAGTCCTGCTTCTTTCAGTTAATGCAGCTAGCCAAGGTAAAGCCATCCCTCCCGGCTAACATCTTTGAGCGTGTTATTCACCTTTTCCTTACTTGCAGATTAGACTACTGCAATTCATTTTATTATGGTCTAGATCAGGCCACCATCCATCGTCTTCAGATGGTTCAAAATGCAGCTGCTCGCCTGCTAACTGGTACCAAACGGAGTGAGCATATAACCCCAGTTTTAGCTTCTTTACACTGGCTTCCTGTCTCCTACAGGATCCAATTTAAACTTTTACTTTTTGTTTTTAAGTCACTTAATGCCCGAGCCCCTCCTTACCTGTCTGAGCTCCTCTGTGCTTATGCTCCAGGAAAAACCATGAGGTCTAGCTCAGAATTAATGTTGTCCATCCCACAGACTAATCTCAAATCTCGTGGTGATAGATCCTTCTCTGTGGCAGGTCCCAGACTTTGGAATAGTCTCCCCTTAAATATTAGATCTGCACAAACACTTGAGCAATTTAAATCTTTACTAAAGACACATTTTTATGCCCTGGCTTTTAACACACTATGACCCAAGCATTTTGATCTTATTTGAAATAGTTTTAGTTATTGTTTTAATTCTTTTATAGTCCTATTATTCTTTTATATTGTTATTGTATTACATTGCTGCTTTTTAATGCTACTTTTATATTGTTAAGCACTCTGTGCAGCATCGGCTTTTTGAAATGTGCTCTATAAATAAATTTGACCTTGACCTTGACCTGCACACCTCCAGGACACTGAAACGGGCGAAGAAGATTGCTGCCACTTTGCATATCATGCCGTACCTTATATATACCTTGCATACATATTTCTTCATTTCTAATTTGTGATCTATATCTGTAGGTAGTTAGTATATATTCTCTTTGTGTGTATTTCTTTTTCATATTTGTAATATTTACATAGAAATGTACCATATATTCTATCTCTGTACCACAACAAACAGTGGTACAGAGATAGAATATAACAACGACAAATTCCTTGCTTGTGTTCAAACTTCGCAATGATAGTGATTCAGTTTCTAAATATAGCGTTGTGGTGGAATTAAGGCACGACGGGACCACAGATCCATGTTTTCTTTATTTAACATTTGCATCACACCACCACAACCACCACCAACCCCTGAGTCCCCGTGTTTTAACACGGCGGGCGTGATTGCGGATGCCGTGCAGGTGCGTCCGCACGGCACCGCAGACCACGCCCCACCACAAGCGTCTTAAACATTAACATGAGAAGTAATTGCATCTTTGTATATGCATGTTGCAAACTTTGAATAAGTTATGTGGATGATGACATCTGATGCATACATTTTTGCATTTTCATTGCATAATAAAACGCTTTGTGTATCTGTTCACAAGCTAATCAAAACGCACGGACTAAACCCGCTATGTGTGTAAAGACATTTAAACCAGTTGCGTGTAGATGAGCCTCAAGAATGCTGCATGTGCATTAATAGTAATATTACATTCATAATCAGTCTGAATCCATTTTTAGACATTGTCTGCTGGATGTGACAGACAGGATTAGTACTTGACTCAAGTCAAGATTTGCAACATCGGGACCTTAAATATGGACACTGACCTCCATCTGTTTGTGGATCCAGCTGAGAGCGAGTGTGATGCGGGTGTAAACGCCCGGCTTGTTTATGTGAGCACAGCCAATGCCCCAACTGGTTGCTCCCACTAGCTTCCACACAGACGAGTCCTCACAGGCAAGCGGACCGCCGCTGTCCCCCTGGAAACACCAGATAGGTGAAAACATACATACGCCCCTTTTCCATTATTACCTAATCATGTCGACTTGCCACGGATTGTGTCATGTATTTAATATATAATCTTAGTGCTTATTGTCTGATTATATTGTTTTATGTATGCCAGACCCAGATGAGAACTATGTTAAGGGTGACAGGTTGCCCTGGCAACAGACTTTAGAAAGAGGAAGTGCAAAGCTGCACTGGAAATTTGACACAAAGAAAAGAGGAACTATATAATGTTTGTATCGAAACTGGGTGTGACGTGCTGCAAAATATAGCAAGACGGGGTGCTGATGCCTCAGACTTGGGCTGGCGTGTTTGTGTGTCTGCTCAGTCTCCATTTTCCGGAAAATGTAAAATTAAAGATCATTTTTTGAGTTAGAACACTTTGAGCCGTGTCTTTCTTTGCCGTTAGAGAATACAAAGAACGGAATTTAATAATAGACTCGACTCGACTCGGATCGACTGGTTTGCCATTACAACCCTTGTACCTTGTTTGCGTGCTTGTGGTCATAGCAACGCGTACAGTAGTTTAAATCTGTGCTCTGTCATTCTCCCTTTCAGACTCTCATCTGTGCAATCCACCTCCTCCCCATAAAACTAATATATCTCATTTTAGTGCAAAAGGAAACTAGCTCTACCTGACAGGAGTCAATTCCACCTTCCAGGTATCCTGCACAGATCATCCAGGAGGAGATTAAGCCCTTGTAAACCTCTGGTTTGTTGCAGTTCTGGTTGGAGATAAGTGGTACCACAGCTGAGCGCAGAACAACACTAGTGTCTCCTGTTAAAAAGAAGAATTTCAACCATATAAATGTGGCCCCATCCCCACAAAAACACCCTAAACAATACCTAACTAAACAGAATACAAAATAAGCTTTAGATGTCTACACTCACCATCTTCCTCTGTTGCACCCCAACCAGAGATCCAGCACAAGGTGCCCTCCTTAAACTCCTCTCCATGGCTGGGCAGGCAGATGGGCTGCACAGAGCCTGCAGGGAAAAGTGTTACTGATACATGTCAGACTTATTCATACAATCTGATCTATGGGACTCCAAGGTCAGGAAGAAAATATCCTAGGAGAGAAAGTAAAGCAGAAGGGAGGGAAGAGAGTGAAAGATCCCTAAACAGGACTGAAAGGAAGATTATCTGATAGCTGTCACGTATTTTAAGTTTGCCAGACACGGAACGATCTTTGATGCAGTGCACTATGCAGTTTATAGGTCTAAAAGTACAATACGGGAAAAAAATAAGGCCGTCAATAATTTAGATTTACCAGTGAACAGAGAACGTACACCAACTCATGGGGCAACTGGTGTTCAGTGTGCAATCACTGTTGGGAACCCATTTGAAGTGGGATGTGTTCTGATATGTGCTTTTCTATGTAGTAAAATCTATACTAATAAGGATGCATTTACTGTTGTATGTAGTGAAATGTATTTGCATAGCCATGCTCATTGTTCGCTTGCAGTATGTGCTGAAGACATTCTAACAAAGATGCACTTACAGGAATATGAAGTAAACTACAAAGAATGTGAATAACAAAAGTAGTAAATCTGCCTGGTCTGGGGATTGAACTGCATCCTGTGAGTCTGCCAATGAAGACACCTGGATCACTCTAGCTTTGGCTATAAATAATGAGTGTTAGGGAGTGTTGTCAAGGAAAAAAGTTGTAGCGAATGAGAGGTTGAAGGATACTAATACCATTAACTTCAAGTTGCTTGGCCAGTTTCATCAGTGCGATGTCATAGTCGAGTCCTTTTTGTCGGTAACGATTATGGTATACGATTTTCTCAACAGCCAAAGCCTGGGCCCCGTGAAGCGGCTGCTCTGTCAGTCCCACATAGACCGCCCACATGGAGGAGTTTACAAACCTGAGCACAAACAGCAAGAAAAGATCCGGGGGGTGGGGGGGACAAAACGGAAAAAAGACATGAGCACACAACAAATAGGGTAGGCTCAGTCTGTCCCAGTCGTTCCATCAGCCTCAGTGTGATCTTATAAGTGCGGCGAAGTGTGAACAATAACAGATGATAACTGAGAAAAGCTTACGTCAATCTAAAATGTTCCTGATGTTTGCATTTAATAAATAAACATACTGAACGTGACCTCAGCCGTTGTTGGCCAGCAGCGTGGTACATTGACTTGTTCTTATAGAGCCTTTCTGCTCTACCTGTACACTCAAAGCATTTTAGACAACATCAGTCATACTCTGATGGCTTCATCAGAGAGCAACTTTGGAAATGATCAGTAGCTTGCCCACAAGTTTTTGGCAAGCAGGCTGGAACAGTCACCAAAATAGCAACCCTCTGATTAGCAGATGAGCTGCTCTACCTCCTGAGCTACAGCCACTCAGCGTGGAAATTATGTTACTGAAAACAGAGTAGAAGGAGAGGAGGAAAACCTGTTTGAGATAGAGAAAGAAAAGGAAACATTGGAGAAAGGAGGAAAGAATCAGGGCTATGACTGGTAAATAGAGCGAGCTGGCTGATATGGGAGGCAGAGCCTTCAGTTTTCAGGCGCCTCTTCCGTGGGACCAGCTTCCAGTTTGGATTCAGGAGACAGACACTATCTCTACTTTTAAGATCAGGCTTCAAACTTTCCTTTTTGCTAAAGCATATAGTTAGGGCTGGACCAGGTGACCCTGAATCCTCTGGAAAAGGAAAAAGTTTTTCCTTTCCAGTCACCTTTCTCACTCACTATGTATTAACAGACCTCTCTGCATTCAATCATATCTGTTATTAACCTCTGTCTCTCTTCCACAGCATGTCTTTATCCTGTCTTCCTTCTCTCACACCAACCAATCACAGCAGATGGCCCCGCCCCTCCCTGAGCCTGGTTCTGCCGGAGGTTTCTTCCTGTTAAAAGGGAGTTTTTCCTTCCCACTGTCGCCAAAGTGCTTCCTCATATGATTGTTGGGTTTTTCTCTGTATGCATTATTGTACGATCTACTGTACAATGTATGGCGCTTTGAGGTGACTGTTGTGATTTGGTGCTGTATAAATAAAATTGAATTGAAATTGAATATTGTTGTTTTGGAATGCCAGGAGACATCTTTTTCCAATGTCTACTGAACATCTAGTGTTGTTGTCTGTACGACCTCCATGTATGGGCCAAAATGTGGTTGTTGTGGACGTCTTTTCACTGTCAAACTTCAACTCATTACAGACATGTTTTTATACTGCTTTGATAGGCTCTGTAGTCTCATGTTTCGAGAGGGTGGAGGGCATGTTTTATGTACCGAAACAGTTATGTGTGAAGGAATGCAGAGTGATTAGCGGACAACTCCAAGATGCTAAAACAAAAGTGAGCAGCTGCACTGTGGATTTCGAGCTTCTCACAGGCGGTTTGCAAAATGTGTGCATGGACACGGACTATCAAGCAGTCTGGTTCATACAAATACAAATCTTCTTGTAATTTCCGTTGCAACTTCTCTCAATCCTGCTACCGATCACAACCACATTCACTTCTTCTTACAAAGCTCTTCACAATAAAACAGGATGCTTGTAAAATTGAACCATGATACAAATGCTCTTTTAAACGTATTAAACACAGTGTACTCCATGTTTTGTGCTCTATATTTCCCCCCTGGTCCAAATCATTAGGCATTACAACAATATTTCCTATCATCTCTATGCTGATGACATTCAGTTACACTGTTCTTTCAAAGTCTGAGTTTTAAATGGTCTTGTTTAAGTAATTGCCCGGCAGATATCAAGCAATGGTTAAACAACAACTTCCTTGCCAGGAAACTTTAGGTTTCACTTTAAAATGTTGGTTTTAACCTTAAGGGCCCTGCATGGTCAAGCTCCCCATTTTATATCTGATCTGCTGAAACCTCATCCCTCTTCCCGAGCGCTGAGGTCATCAGGTCAGAGGCTGCTGTGGATAGTAGTGATGTGCAGATTGATATTGAAATATCGATTCTTCCAATACCAGTAATTTATGTTCTAGAATCGATTCTCATTGATATTTTAGTACTTTGGGGTAAATTTGTAGTTTATCATTAACAGGAACACAGTGGAAAGAAACTATATCATTCGGATCGTCTAAATCGGAACGAACTACTTCCTCTTCCGCCTTTCATAGTCATGTGCGAAACACGGCTGTATAAATGTGTTGCAGCCACTGGCGTGCGCACTCACAACAATGGCTGAGTGAAACGGAGTCATGTGTGGACGTATTTTATCTCCACAAACAGCCACGACACGGTTTGCGATACATGTGGCAAGAAAGTGAGATGCTGTGGCAACACCACTAACCTCGTCAAACACCTCAGAGTAAATCATATCACAGAATAGGATGAAATATGTTGAGGCAAAGTGAAGAGGAGGACAGGGACAGGTGCTGCTAGGGCGAGACAGACGTCTCTCACAGAGTCCTTCAGTGCTGCAGGCAGGCAACGTGTTCAAATAGGCACAACTTCAGTTTTTTATTTCTATATGATGAACTCTGCATTATTAAGCTATTATTATTATTATTACGCGATTACCAGTTTGTGGTTTTCTTTTTTACAGACACAAAGAGTGAGAGAGATCATGTTCTACATTACTTTAAAAGAAGAAGAAGGGATTTTCAGAGCTGTACATATTTGAAGCAGACATCATAGAAACATGGGTCAACCCTGTTTTTGGCATTGAGTGTTAAATTGTGAGAGTTTGAAAAATACTTGCAAGTTCCTACATTTACACTGTAGAGCAAAGAAAAGTTAGACGATGCGTGTACTATTGAGAATAACTATATACATAAAAACCACGTAAACAGACATGAAAAAGGATGTGTCTGTAAAACTGTCTGTAACCTCTGAGAGCTGTAAGATAGACCATTTCTGCTATCAAAACAGTTTGTGTTGTTTAATCCTGAACCATTCTTGGTCAGGACACTTACATCATCAGAGAAAGCTCATGTTACTCCACACACAGTTAGGAAATCACAATGTTTGACCATAAAATCCCAGAATCATTCTGGGACAATCATTTCTGCAGCAGCAGAAAAATCTTTTTCCATGCCACTGTGCTTTGAAAACAGAAAATGTTGAAACTTTTTTAAAATGTAAAACATAAAAACAACAAAGACTTAAAATGTTGAAGATGTACTGATGAAATCTGTGAATGTTTAGATTCATTGGTGTTTCTACAGAGCAAACACAGAAGTTGGGTTTTAGAAATACAAGATGGGAACACGAGGCCGGAGAAGTAAATGCATCACAGAAGCTCCCTGCATGTGTTCAAATAAAGTACAAGTGATTTGCAATAAATAAAAAAGAAGCTCCATGAGACTGTTCACATCATCTAAGAAAGACTGGAACAGAACCTCGAATGTTAAAGTTCACTTCCTGTCTGTGTGGTCATTGTATTTTTATCACCTGAGCTAATGTGAATGCTGTAAAAGCACCCTGGCTTAAAAAGAAGCACACATTTGGAGAAATTGTGCTGTAACTTCAAGTTTTCCATCTTTTCTTTGATAAAAGAAAAACAAGTCATAAACTCCTTGGTATGTTGATATCATGTCAGTAATTCACACAGACATGGTGTCATAAAGGCGAGCTTAACAGATAAGGTACGGTCCTCCATACAGCCTGTACTTCAACATAACCCTGACTGCCGTTTGGAAATTTAAATGACATTACAATTATTGTACATTACTCTAAAATCAGTGCTGTGAGAGTGACTTTAAGATCACATCCAGCTTTAAAACTGAATCTAACATCAGCATTCTTGGAAATAGCTCGAAGATATTAAGAGAATATGGCAAATGCAATCACAGGATGGCAAAAAAAAAGGACTTTAAAATGAGATCTTCTTGTTTCATTGGAACAGAAAAGTACCACAACAAAGAATATGTGCAGCTATGTAAGAACAAGCATCTGCTTTGGAGTTTTTCATGTTTTGCATGCAGACTCAGGGCTGCTGGTCTCCTCTTGGCATTTTCTTATTTAAACGTTAGAACCTCAACACTGCATTGCCTTTTGCCATCAAACATTTCTTTCAGCCATCTGAAACACTGGGTTGTGGGGCAGCTGGTAAGGACTTGTGTGTTTCTGGAGAGTCTGCAAAGCTGTTTTGGTTGAAAAAAACTCTGCACGCTTCACTCGTCAGAAGGCCGTAAATTCGGCTCATTGGTCAGATCAAAACCATCTCCAACTCTCTTAGTGGCCGAAGCGAGAGCCCGCCTCTCTGAAAGGACTTTTCAGGTAGGCCTGGTGGGCGTGTCCTGTCTAGAGGATGGCCACACCTGAAGTAGATGATCACATACACCTGCAGCTAATGAAGCGTTGTTGGGGAGCTTCTTAAGACTGTGGCTGAGTGCTCCTCGGTGTGGGATTGTTGTGTGAGACTCCATGTTAGTGGTGATAAATGTTAAGTCCGGTGAGTGCATGCCTGCGGTAGTCGAGTGTCCTGACAAGTTGCCTCTTTGTTATTTTCTCCAGCAAGGAGCAGGGAAGACAAGAGCAGCGAGCACAGGGTGCGAGGGCACACAGGAGAGGAAGAGCACGGACTTGTGGGTGAAGAGACGACACGGAAGTCAAGGGGAAAACACGGGGATTTATTCTGTGAACTATTACACCACTGTAAATAAACACACTGCCTTCATCATTAAGTCCTGCATCTTGGGTCCTCATTCCTCTCATCCCCACAGTCTGCCACACAGACCGTGACAACCTGAAGTGGTTTGGACATGTGCAGAAGAGGGATAGTGGATACATTAGGCAAAGTTGGAGCTGCCAGGCATTAGGAGAAGAACCCTTGGATACAACAAGGACTTAACAGACATAAGCATAATAGTGTTTTTATGCCCGCTCAACAAACAGGCCTTTGTTGTCAGTATTAAGAAGAACCAGATGTTTGTAGAGAATGTAAAATATCTACATCTGATTGACTCACCCATACACACAATGTGCTGCAGTGATGACCCAGTATGGTGATATGATGGAGCCTCCACACAGGTGTTCATTCCTAAAATGGAGGCTAACTTGCCAGGGGAACTGGCCTTGTTTCGAGATGTTACCTCCAACAATACGTGTCCTGTACTGAGGCCTGAGACCGCAATCTGAGGGCACAGAGAAACAAAGTGTCAAGCAGTTATAGTGTCACCACCAGAAGGTTAGTACTGTCCTATAGTGACAGTGTGTCGGCTGGGAACGAAATTTCTTTTAGAGCTTTAGTTTTTTCTTTTTTTCCTTTCTGTTTTTTTTCTGTTCAAGTTGTGTGTGATTGGCCGACTACAGGACATCAAATAGTCATTGCTATGCACTGAGCAGGAAGGGGAAGGGCGGGGGGAGGGGTTACAGACTCAGCACACACAAAATAAAAAGGGGGGGGGGGGGCTGAGACAGAGAAAGAGTATAGCACTACAAAGATAACAAGCTGGAAAGGTGAGGAAATAAGTGATACACTTCAGTTGTTAAAATTGTTACATGGATGCTTTTTTTGAGTTTTACATATTTTAATTTATGTTATGTTGTTTGATCTTCTGTGTTGTTTCACTGTAAATAGTTCAAAGTTTATGCATATTGTACATACAATCAGTGAATGGATCTTTTCGTCCACCTGATTATAAACTGGTTTGGTATTTATTTTTGTACTTGAAAATTATTTTTTTGCAGCATTGTCGTATGTTGAGGTTAATAAGCCAAATAAATAATAAACATTTGATATAATGTCTCCTGGGCTTATCCATTTCAGGGTCACGGGGATCCTGGAGCCCATCTCAGCTGCCATATGGCAGGAGGAGGGGCTTACCCTGCCCAGGCAGTTGCAGGGCTGACACAGAGAGACAGACAGCCAATCACACATAACCCAGGACTTTCTTCTGTGCTGACCACTGCATCTTGAAATAATGCGTGTTTTGTAAATTAGTAATTTTACAGAGTAACGACAAACTAATGCAACAAGTAGTGTAAAGAATTTGTTTTTCCAGTGAAGAATTAAGGAATGTAATGGATTACTTTTAAGAAAATGTTACTTTTAGTAAATGTAATTAGTAGCAATGAAAGTGATGAGTAATGTGTAATACCTTACATTTGTGGGGTAACGACTTCAATACTGCTGACCAAAAAAAAGCCACTACTACTGCTACTTTGATGAAACCTTGCTCTGTACTAAACAATCTTGAAGGAGAAGGTCTCGCCTTCAGTTTAGGCCCTGAATCTTAAGCCCTTAGGCCTTGATTATGCAGCAGGTATGATCTGAAACATGCAGCAACTCCACTGCTTAAAGCCTAAAAGAAGGGGAAAAGAAGCAGATTTTGGAATGCCTGGCCTGCTGAAAAAACAAATTTCTACCATTTATACCGATTTAAGCATCACATTTAAGCATTTAAACAATGCTTAAATCGCAGCAAAACAGTTAAATTTGGTTTATTAAACATTAGGTCTCTCTCTTCTAGGTCCCTATCAATAAATGATTGGGCAGATATAGAGAGATAAAAGTCAGAAGGATAAACCAGATGTTCTCCATTAAACCATCCAAGATGTTCTTTCAGTGCCAGAGGAACAGTCTGAGAACATCATCACCAGGGCAGGAGGTGCAGCACTACTGGAAGAGCATATGGGAGAAGGATTGCATAACAATAATGCTCAGTGGTTGGTGGATCTAAGAGCAGACCATGGTAATCTCCACCCTGAACATGCTTCAGTCACAGTCACAATGGGAGACATCCAAGAAACAGCATGAAGAGTTGGACAGGACCAGGGCCTGCTCTCCAACTTGCTCAATAAGTTAACTGCACTCAATGAGTGTCTGGCAGCACAAACTAACCAGCTGCTAATGCATTTGATGCACCCAGAATGACCAGCTGCAGGCCAGATAGTCCTGATCCTCAAGAATCTCCAAAAGGGACTGGTCCCATCCAACTACTGGCCAAAAATCTGCCTCAGCACAACACGGATGCTCCTGGCATCATAGCGGCTAACATGAATAGGCACATGGTTCATATTCTAATATCTAGAACTGTACAAGATTAACAGGACCCTAAGAGCCGTCATCAAGAATAAAATGAAGATGGGCGGAAAAACACAAGAGGTTAACTGTTCGGTGTAGGCCTAAACCCCCCCAGCCAGATCATCAGCAAGTCTGGCTACAGATACCGAATTCCGAATGGAGCAAACACCCTCTACATGGATGACATCAATCTTTTCGCCAGGAGTGAACGAGACATCAGTTCACTGATCCACACCACTAAGATCTAACAGAAGTGACATTGAAACTTCATCCGGTCCGGAGAAGTGTAGTCAGATGGTAACAAAGAGTGGGAGAAGATAACATTACAGACATCAAGGACCTCAGAATCCCAAAGGCAAATATGAACCATGAAGAGGCTGCTAGAAAAGCTGTAACCACCAAATACCTGCAGAGTAAGGTAAGTCCTGAGGACTCAGATGAGTGGGAAGAAAAAGATCCGGCCAACACCTGTGCCCTGCTGTTTGTCAGATACCCTGCTGATACAATAATTGGTCAAAGGAGAAGACAGAAGACACTTACATCAGGTCAAGAAAGCTCCTTACCATGCCGCGAGGGTTTCACCCCAAGTCCAGCAGAAGCAGAAGAAAGGAGGCCAAGGACTAGTGTGTGTCTAAACCACTCTCCATCAGCAGAAACCCAAGAAAGAAGAGGGGCGAGAAGAGAAACCATTATAGAAGGACGTGCCCTTGTACAACATGTACTGGCAGATAGAAGAAGTAACTAATATTGAGAAATCCTAACAATGGCCGGACAAAGCTGGACTGAAAGACAGGACAGAGGCAATAATCATGGCAGCACAGGAACAAGCTCTAAGCACAAGATTGAAAGGAGCTGGAGTTTACCACACCTGGCAGGGCATACATGGAGCGCCATAACCTAGTGGCTAGAATAGTACACAGTGACATCTGTGTCAAGTATGGCTAGGAAGCCCCTTGGAAGTGAAAATGGGATATGCCCCCCAGGGTGGTTGAGAATGACCAAGCTGAGATCCCGGGGGACTTCCAGATACAGACAGCCAATCTGGCATTGACACTGCATGAAGAGTAGGCTAAGTATCAGGTTATGCTTTATAAGCAGGCAGTATATGAGAAGGGATTTGAACTCTTCTGGATTTGTTTGTACCCTGGAAGCAGCAATGTTTGGGTTTTAGCATGACATGTAGAGGAGGTCAATTGATCCTCTGACTCGTGTGTTGTAAAAATATGGCTAAATAGATTCCTTTATTAAGGCTTTTATCTCATTAATAGTGATGATCAATAGTAGATCATTATGAGACTGAGATTTGACAAGAGGTTTATGGACACGTTTAAAGTATTCAAGCAAATTTAAGTGAAATGGCTGTTTTGATTCATGTACAAGGGAACTTGGTTCAGCTGTTCCTAGTTCTTCTCTGCCAGGTGTCAGAACGAGTTGCAGTAAAATGAGTTGCTTAAATTACTGCTAGAACATGATGCAAGGAAACAAAATGCAGAAAATGAGAAGCAGTTAGCAATGGAGAGAATGTGTTTTGAAAGCTGCGGAGAGATATAGGCTATATTTGATTAAAAGTGGAAAACTGAAATCTTGTTGAGCTGCGGTATTCTTTATTTTACCATTGGACTGAAAAGTATTATATTTTGTGCAACCTGACACTGTTGTCAAAATTTAATGAAAATGATTCAGAAAACTTTTTTCTCCTTGCTCGAACATGTTTCACATCAATGACAGTAGTTCGATATTGCTGACACTAATGCTACAGTTTGCACTGGAAGTTTACTAGAAAGACAAAGTTCAAGGTTCTTTATTCTAAGTTATTATATTGTAAAAGCAGCTTTCTCTACGCTTACAGGGAACGATTTGGGACTTGGAAAAAAAGGAGGACAAACAATCTTGAGTTTATCTGATCACATCAAACCCTGTAGGCTGGGTTAGGTTTACGGGGTTATAGTCTTGGATCAGTTTAAAATTTGGATTCTTGAGGCTATAGTTGCACATCAACAATTAAAAAGCAAACACTGCTACTGAAGCTGCTGCTCTAGCAGAAGATTATATGGTGGCTCATGAGTGTGTTTTGGGGGATTCTCATAACCCTGGTACTACACTTGAAGCTAGTGCTGATTCTGTTAGTGTTTCTGACCAGTCAGGTGGATCAGAGGTCAACTTGTACAACCTGGACAAAGTCTGTAACTTTTGTCATAAAAAGGGCCACTGGAAGGCTGCTTGCTATGCTCTTAAAGCTAAATCTAGACAAAATAGTTTTTGTCTAGAGTAGTTTGTTTAGACTAGTTTTCAAAGGAGAGTGACACAGGTTCCTCTCTCCTAATTGTAGGGGATATATATATTTGCTCTATATATATATATTTTATAGCTTTATTTCAAAAAAAGCAATGAAGGATTAAAATCGATTAAATTTAAGTTTTCACCTCACGCCTTTCTACATACAATAAACTCAAAATTCTTGCAAATTTATTGAAAATAAAAAACATAAAATGCACAGGATTGTATTGAGGGATAGATCAGGGAGAGGGTAAAGAAAATGTTCCACAACAAAGAGCACAGCAGCCACCATCATTCATAAATGAAAGAAAGACCATGACTCTTCCTACAGCTGGCCAACCAGCCAATCTGATCAATAAGGGTAGAAGACCATTAGTCATAGAGGTGACCAAGAGCGTTGCTCTGTAGAGAAGGACTGCAGCTCTTCACCACTACTCAACTACTCTTTCAAGGATGTTTGATATAAAGGAAGGTTGGAGATTGGTAAATGGCCTGCATTTGTATAGCGCTTTTCTAGTCCATAGGACCCCAAAGCGCTTTACACTACATTCAGTCATTCACCCATTCACACACACATTCACACACTGGCGATGGCAAGCTACGTTGTAGCCACAGCTGCCCTGGGGCGCACTGACAGAGGCGAGGCTGCCGGACACAGGCGCCACCGGGCCCTCTGACCAATTAGCTATAATTAGCTAAGACTGCTGGGTCTAGAGATGCTTTTTGAGTAAAGGTTTAACTACAGCCAGCTTGAAGGCCTGTGGTACATAGCCGATCATTAGAGATCGAAGAATTAATTAATGGCAGGACTTCTTTGAGCAGTTTTGTAGGAATGGGGTCTAAAAGACAAGTTGATGGTTTGGAGGAAGTAATTATTGAAGTTAACTCAGAAAGATCAATTGGAGAAAAAGAGTCTAACTTAACATCAATGGTACTAAGAGTAGCTGTAGATAATATTACATCTGTGGGATGATTACTGGTCAATTTTTCTCTAATGATAAAAATTTTATTTGTGAAGAAGTTCATGAAGTCATTACTAGTTAACGTTAAAGGGATTGTTGGCTCAACAGAGCTCTGACTGTTTGTCAGCCTGGCTACAGAGCTGAAGAGAAACCTAGGGTTGTTCTTATTTTCTTCAATCAGTGATGAGTAGTAAGATGTTCTGGCTTTGCAGAGGGCTTTCTTATAAAGCAGCAAACTATTTCTCCAGGCTAAATAATGATCCTCTAAATTTGTGACATGCCATTTCCTCTCCAGATTACGAGTCATCTGCTTTAGGCTACGTGTTTGAGAATTATACCACGGAGTCAGGTACTTCTGATTAGAGACCTTTGAGCTACAGTATCCAGAGTCGTACGTTGTTAAAACAAGATCTAGAGTGTGATTAAAGTGGAGGGTGGGTTCTTTTACATTTTGAGAGAAGCCAATTGAGTCTAATAACAGATTAAATGCCACGTTGAGGCTGTCATTTTTAGCATCTACATGGATGTTAAAATCACCCACAATAATTATTTTATCTGAGCTCAGAACTAAATTAGATATAAAGTCTGAGAAATCAGACAGAAACTCTGTGTAAGGCCCAGGTGGACGATAGATGATAACAAGTAAGACTGCTTTCTGAGTTTCACAGCTGGGTTGGACAATGTTAAGCATCAGGCTTTCAAATGAATTAAAGTCTGTCTTGGTCTGTGGTTGATTAATAGAGGAAAATAGGTGTGGTAAGCTTGTAGCATCATACTTGAAAAGATGTAAAACTGTAAATCCTGTCCAAGGTGCTTCAACAAAGCATTGAGCAAACACTGTGAATACTTAAATACGCATGTTATATTTTTTCCCTTTTTTTGTCATGATGGGGTATTGTTTGCAGAATTTGGAAGTGAAAAGCTAATTTAATCCATTTTGAAATAAGGCTGTAATATGACAAAACACAGAACAAGCAAAGTGTGTGGAAAACTTTCTTATATAATAAAAACATCAATAAAACAAATGCTGCATGCTTTCTCACCTAGACATTTTAGAGTTGTCACCAGCCCTGAGCTGCACTGTGTCTTACTGTGGTGAAATAGAAACCATAGGTCAAATGACACGGAAGCTCAGCCAAACTGAACACGTACAACAAGTTAAAACACTCTTATACCTTAAAACGAAAGCTTCAAAATACTTTGATGGTGTACTGGACTAAAAGATCTTTTATTAATCTCGTTCCCTCTAAGCTTTAATATGACCTCTTCTACTTCTTCTCTTTAAATGCTCAGCCACTGGACAGCTGTAGATCACGAGGTAATTGGTGGGTTGTAATTTGATGTCTGGCTCCTCTGGTCTGTATAGTAAAGTGTTCTTGATACTAAAGCCAGTGAAGTGTATGTTTGCACACTGTTTTACCCAAAGTATTTGCTTTGGTTGGGTGAGTGAATACTTTGGCAGAATTGATTTCAATAGTGTTCTGTAGCAGTCTGTGGTCATCAGAAGTCTTTGATGTTTTCATCAGATGTGGCTGATATAGTAACAGTTTGTCTCTTTTGAATTTGTAATGTTTTCATAGTTTCGTGAAAATATGTATAGCGCTCATTGCTGTGTAACAGACCGTTTTTGGAGAGTATTTTGTTTGACTGGTTAATATTGAGGCGCAATTTCTTCTTTTTTTTTTTAAAATTCTGATTGGCTAATTGGATGACAACAGCAGTGTTATCACTTTGGGGCAAATACACACTTTCCATTTACTCAAACAGGACAAAAGGTGTGTACACCTGATAGATGGGGCGTTCTGAAGCTTGATTATCTGTGACTTGTTCCAGTGAAAAGACATCAGGTCAGTCTGAAGGTCCTTCTCAATGTAGGTCAGAGAGATGAAGAAAGACTCTAAATAACTGAAAAACAAAAGGGTCAGGGTTATGTTCATATATCTTCATATATCTATCCTTCATAGTCTGACATCCTGTGAGACTTTCATGTCTTGGATCTGTTACGGCTCACACAGATACATTTCAGGGTTTGACAGTCCTGTTTGTCTTTTCCTCTGAAGGTGATGCACGTTGCAAAATTGTCTCTGTTAAACCAACGGTTACTGTTGTTTCAAAACCATAATTACTCTGTGACCTAAACCATCTATTTCTTACTGTAGTTGGAATGATAAAAGCCCTGTAAACACAGTTGTTTTCAGCTCCAACTAAACTCTAACTGTACTCTCTTATGTGCAGTAAGAGTTTAGTTTCATGACACTTAATGTCTTTTAAACGTGCTATACAATTAAAGCTGACTTGACTCTTACTTTCATTTTTAAATACATTTTTGGTTCAGCAGTCTTTATAATTTATCTTCTGCTGCCAGCATAAACCAAACTAGCCAAATTCATTTTGCAGCATAATAACAAGCCCGAACATCGAACCACAGTCACAGAGAATCACTGATGTGAACAGAGCAGGGACACAAGGAGGGAGGGTTCAAGGTAACAGCCATTTAACCAAGTAAGCAATCCTTTCCTTCAAGCATTATTTTGAAGTGATGTCAGTTGCAGATGACGTTGGACACAAACTGAATAAGTTTTCTTCATATTTTTGGACATATAGTATCTCTAGTACTATATTATCAGTATCTCAGATGTTACAGTATTCATGGATGTTCCATCTTCCACAAGTTAATAAATAAAATACATCCCAGACAGTTTCCCAGTCTATTGCAGTAACTGTACTGTAATTTAATTGGAGATAGTTTACTCTGGTCAAATGGACCACTGGTCCACCACCTTTGGAGCAGTGGTCCACTTTTTAAAAGTCCATCCAAAACAAGAAAATGTGCTAAACAAAAAAAGGACACGAATAAGAAATGTATCATCTCAGCCTGACAACTAGACACTGCAGAAATGAATGAAACATTGGTGTAACCTGGAGTATCCAAGCTGCTTGCAGGCAGCTCTGCCCAGCCTGTTGTTCCAATCTTCTGAGCAGACTGTCCTCCATTTTCCCTGGATCTGAACCTGCAGGACTGAACTTCTGCCACTCAGACGCACTGAGAGACAGACACATGCGACACAGACAGGAAATTACAAGAAGGGAGACGGTACACTATCCTGTTTTCTAAAACATAGAACTGCTGTTCTGGCATCTTCAGTTAATGCCAACTGAGCACATCTGAGCTCAGGAGCTAAGCAGAGCCAGGCCTGGTTGTATGGGAGTCCACCTGAGATCCCCCAGATCCTGTGTGTTTGTCCTGCAGGCTGGCATTGCTGTGAGCTGACCACACGGAGAAACTCACACAGTAATATGAAAACAGTGTCATCCCACAGCCTGTTTACACCCTCAACACATCCTTTTTTCTTCTCATGCTTGTGGTGCTGTAGATGTCACTAAAGTTGTGGCCACTTCATTTCAAACTGTTAAAAAATCCCAGCAGAAGCACAAATATTTCTGCACAGTTTGCACAAAATGTGTCTGCTAGCTAAACGTACAGTTGCTGTATTTCCACATGTGGAAATATTAAAAAACTAGTATGGCTGTGTGTGTGTGTGTGTGTGTGTGTGTGTGTGTGTGTGTGTGTGTGTGTGTGTGTGTGTGTGTGTGTGTGTGTGTGTGTGTTTTACCACAGCCAAGCTCGTCTTCCCCATTTTTGCAGTGAAGTTTTCCGTCACACAGGTAAATGCTGTTGATGCACTGAGACGAGGAGCCACACTGAAACCTCCCCGAACAGCTCAGGCCCACTGTAGGCACAGATGAAACTGTCGATAAGGAAGGTTCTAGAAGTACTGAATGATCTTGTTCAGTGTTCGGTAATACTGCAGACATAAAGAGAAAAGATGGGCAACCTGCATTGTTTCCTGTGGGCACCAGGCAGGTCTGTAATAAGTTGCTTGTGTGGAGTAAATGTTATTTTTGTTTCAGTATTTTTTGTATTTATTGATTATTTTCTGAACATTTTATTAATTTGTGTGATTCTGTCTGAGTTGCCATGTTAAGTTTTGTGAATTAGAGCTTTGATAAATAAAAATAATGCTCCACTAAATTCTGCCTCTGTCATTCTTGGTCATTCTTCACACAGTCCTATTAAGGTTGTGACCACCAACCACGTGACATATCGAACGTGCAACAATCCTGACACTTCAGTGGCTCCATTTTTGCAAAATGTAGAGAGTTACCACAGCACTGAGCTCCTTACATCCAAGGCCAACGCTGAGCAGGACAGCCACCCCGAGGATGCAGCAAACAGCGAATATCAGAACGGCAAAGCGATGGGCTAAGATTCTGCTCTTCCAGCTTTTATCCATGTCATCTTCTGTGGACAGACGGGGTTAGTGAAAATTCGCTGTGCCAACAATATACAATATGAGCACCTGAGTTTCAAAAGTTTTTCATCTCCAACACTAAATGGCTCTTAAGTTTAGGCTTTATTACACTGACTGTGTGCTTTATTTAGTCATCGCATTTTACATCCGAGGAAACACACTGTGTCCCTTTGCAAACACTGATCTAGCAGCAAGATTATTTTGACATTTTTCAAGACGATTGTCAAAATAATTTTCTTCAATATTACTCAGACCTTTTTGGTAGAAAGCAAATTGTAAAAGTCATTTTAAAAAGGGAGACGTAAAGACGTGTAAGAAAGAGCTGAATCTGTAAAATATCTTTTGCATTGTATTTAGTTGGATTTTGTGCTGATCTCCTTTTAGTTTTAGCCTTGAACAGTAATATTTCCATTATGTCATGCAAGTACATATTCACCCCTGGAGTATCACAGCATCTCACCATGCATAAATGGCTGCACTTTGGTAATGGGCATGGCTGGACTGGGTGGAGGTTGGGGATCTGCGGGTTTAGTGCAATAGTTCCCTGACTGTGGCTCAATGACAAAGCTGCCCAGGGGGCTGATGTTCAGACTGGTGGGGGTCTCGACAGTAGGGAGGTCTTCTTCTGTCACCGAGACCACATCTATCGTGGAGGAGCCTGGTTGCTCCGGTGCGTCTTTCTTTGGTTCCTACGTGTAAGATTGAAAAACAAAAAGGGCAAATCAGATACAATACAACTATAACAATGTTCAGTTTATTTGATAAACTATGTGACATTTACAGCCAACACAAGACTTGCTAGAAAAATGTTTGTGTTATGTGTGACTGTCAAACTAAAACGTCTAAATACCCAAATTTGCTGTAAACCAGAACTAGCTTGGGCTAGCAGCAACATCTGGGCCTGATGATTAAATAGTTGAATTGTTTTCCTAATTGAACTATAAGTCATGGACATGACTGCTCGGGCCCACAGGTCAGCTGACACTGGCCACTATAACTGTTTTAAACACTGGATTAACAAGTATGCAAGTGTGTGTGTTAAAACTATATAAGTAATGAATGCTGCTTGTTAATCAAACTGGCTAAACAAGGCAGATAACAAAACGCTCCACCCTCTCATCAAAATATGATAAATTGTAGCACAAACAAACAAACAAACAAAATGGTCCCTGCCAAATTGCTAATGTTGAGAACTTAAAATGCAAATTCCAGTGGTTATGTCCACCTGTCAACAATTTACATGAACTTGAAACGAGTCGTCACTCATCCAGGTGACTTCTTCAGTCTCAGCTGACTGACCCCAATCTTATAAACAGTACATTTGCACAATGACTGCACCACTGCACCATTAGCACCACTAACGAACAATGAGCTGGGAGGTCAGTTCCTTGATCATTAAGATGCAAATTTTATGACTATTGATGAACAACAACAAACATCCGTTTCAAAAGGTGTTTGAATGAACTGAGAAAGCTCATCTAGCTCAGCAAGAAAAGTCTAAGACCAGGCAACGAAGGACATTTGACTTATTTGCTGCGTGCTGTTCGTTTGGCTTACTTATTGTAATATGGCGCTCACATCACTTAGTAATGACAACAACGTCCAGCAGACATGGGTAGGTGCACGATTCTGCCAAACTAGAAAGACTATCATGAGAAAACTTTGTGAGACGTGAGAGATGGAGGCAGATGAAACCATGGTCTTGTACGATGTTACATCTCTCTTCACTTGCATCCCAGTCACTGAAGCGTTGAGGGTAGGTTGTAAGAGATTACAGGATGACCCCAACCTCAGCAACAGCACCACTCTCAGCATCAACCAAGTGCGTTTGCTTTTGGAACGGTGTCTTCTCTGTGAATGGTTCTCATGGACATTGATCATTGGTTGCTGATCAATGTCCATGAGAATTTGCATACTAATTATCAAGGAAGTGACCTCCCAGCCCATTGTTCCTTCAGTGGGCTGGTTCAGTCATTATGCAAATGTACTGTTTATAAGATTGGAAACCTGCAGTCAGCTGAGACTGAAGACGTCACCTGAACGCTACGTCCAGATGAACTGAATCAACCTTTTGTGATTTCCTTACCTGGATGATTGAGTGTGCATCAAGACAATTTACTTGAACAGACCTCTGATTAACAGATGAAATTCTATTGGCTGGGATTAGATGAGCCATCATGCCGGGGGACAAGTGTGATGTAGGGAGCAGGTTGTGGTGAATGTATTAATCTGTCAAACGCTCTTTATCCCGAGTTGATTGGGGTTTGATTATAACCAAAACAATTCTTTTTTCGGATTAAATTTATTTACATTTTTGCCCTTATTATCCTCACTTTTCACTTTCAGATTGGCACAAAAATCCCTTAAGAGAAGGAAAAGATTGACAGTCTGGTCGTAAAATTTGGAGCTTTACAAGATTAACAACAAGTTTTACGAGAATCTCTGGCAAATAGCCCTGAAATGAAATATCTCTCTTGTTACTTTCAGATAAAAGCCTGACTAACAAAGCGGTGTCTGGTCACCTTCCTGATAAAGACACGTGTTACTCAGCTTTTGGCAGCAATCAAAGCTTGGTTTATAGCATATAGCATATACTTAGGGCTGGATCCTAAAACCTTCCTTTGTTACGCTGCAATATGCAGGGGACACGCAACCTCCGGGTGGCTTCCCCTGATGTACTCAGTCACCTTTTTTACTGTCTATGAGCTCACACAACGCTTTTCATTTAATCATTAGTAATTACTAACTTCTGTCTCTCTTATTAATTTCTGTCCCGTGTCTCTCCACTCACCTCCAACTAGAGGTGGCAGACGGCTGCCCCTCCCTGAGCCTGGCTCTGCGGGAGGTTTTTCCTTCCCACTGTCACCAGGTGCTTGCTCATAGGGGTTGTTTAATTGTTGGGGTTTTCTCTGTACTATTCTAGGCTCTTTACCTTACAATATAAAACGCCTCGATGTGACTGCTATTGTGATTTGGAGCTATATCAATAAAATGGAATTGTTTTTAACAGAATTGTCTGAAAATGACAGATGTCTTTATTTTTCTTGCTTTGCAAAAACACGTCTCGTTGTTGTTGCCTTGTGAATGCAGATTAATGAGATTTTGAATATATGAATTTAAATTTTTATTTATATCACTAAACATGTTTATAATTCAGCGTTCAGATTGATAACAAACTGTCAGGAAATTATTTTAGTGAAAATATGTTCAAATGGCTTAAAATAATGTAAAGTTTATTTATATAGCCCTGCTTATGAACACAATTCACAAAGTGCTTTTAAATACAGAATAAGAAACAGCGATTAAAATGGTGTAAATAGTTAAAACTAAATAAAGGAAAGCCTGAACAGCCGTGTCTTCCAAGTGAACTGTATATGATTATAGTTTGTTATTTACATTTACAACCTTTAGATTAAAACACAGTAGCTTTGTTAGTCACTCTGAAGCAGTAACTCATGTCTAAGGCATGGATGTTACATAACCCCTGGTGGCCTTCAACGAAGAAGAAAATACAACGTTTCTCATGCACTCGATTTTGTCCACTTACTGTTGAGGTGGATGATGTGTTATCAGCACTAGCAGCAGGACCTGTGGGAATAAAGAGACAGCGCTACAGAGAGGTAACTGGAGATGTTACTGACAGAGTAGATATAAATTCCTAAATAGATTCCTAAATTCGAAATTATGTCCAACGTACTGATCTTCTCACAGTCTTCAGTCATCATGCCATCGTCCACACTCAGCTACACTTTGACTAAGACCATAAGACCTCAAACTCCCTAATATCTTTTCATTATGATCACTGTCTTTTTCCTTTTTCGTCTTTGTCCTAATGGCTGCCCTCCCGCTGTGCCTCCGCTCTGATACAAACTGACACCTGAGCAGGTAAATGTTCCCACACAGCATGAAGATCAGGTGACGCTGTATCTCCTGCTCTGTGGGTTGGGTTACAGAGTGTATTCGAAGCATAGAGACAAGTTTGGGAGGAAGAAGGCTGTTGATCACCTGAACATTGATTCCTGCAAACAGACCTCTCTGAATAAGCAGGAAACAGCTGGAGAGTAAGTAAAGCACATACACCTCTTTGTGAACTGTGAATTCAATGAAACAGTATTTACATATTGCCAAATCACAACAACAGCTGCCTTAAAGTGTGTTATATTGTAAACACTCAAAGGGTTTACACGACATGCACTCCCCAAACATACTCTATACTCCCAGGTCCAGGTATCACCGCCCCCAGGGGGGCAATCAGGCCCCAGACCCAGGAGATGTTACCCTTTTCCCTGGGTAAATTCAATTCAATTCAATTTTATTTATACAGCGCTAAATCACAACAACAGTCACCTCAAGGCTCTTTGTATTGTAAGGTAGACCCTACAATAATACATACAGAGAAAAACCCAACAATCATATGACCCCCTATGAGCAGCACTTTGGCAACAGTGGGAAGGAAAAACTCCCTTTTAACAGGAAGAAACCTCCAGCAGAACCAGGCTCAGGGAGGGGCGGGGCCATCTGCTGTGATTGGTTGGGGTGAGAGAAGGAAGACAGGATAAAGACATGCTGTGGAAGAGAGACAGAGGTTAATAACAGATATGATTCAATGCAGAGAGGTCTGTTAACACATAGTGAGTGAGAAAGGTGACTGGAAAGGAAAAACTCAGTGCATCATGGGAATCCCCGGCAGCCTATGTCTATTGCAGCATAACTAAGGGAGGATCCAGGGTCACCTGGTCCAGCCCTAACTATATGCTTTAGCAAAAAGGAAAGTTTGAAGCCTAATCTTGAAAGTAGAGATAGTGTCTGTCTCCTGAATCCAAACTGGAAGCTGGTTCCACAGAAGAGGGGCCTGAAAACTGAAGGCTCTGCCTCCCATTCTACTTTTAAATACTCTAGGAACAACAAGTAGGCCTGCAGAGCGAGAGCGAAGTGCTCTAATAGGGTGATATGGTACTACAAGGTCATTAAGATAAGATGGGGCCTGATTATTTAAGACCTTGTATGTGAGGAGCAGGATTTTGAATTCTGGATTTGGAGAAATCTGCTCTCTCTTTCTAGTCCCTGTCAGGACTCTTGCTGCAGCATTTTGGATTAGCTGAAGGCTTTTCAGGGAGTTTTTAGGACTTCCTGATAATAATGAATTACAGTCGTCCAGCCTGGAAGTAATAAATGCATGAACTAGTTTTTCAGCGTCACTCTGAGACAGGATATTTCTAACTTTAGAGATGTTGCACAAATGGAAGAAAGCAGTCTTACATATTTGTTTAATATGTGCGTTGAAGGACATGTCCTGGTCAAAAATGACTCCAAGGTTCCTCACAGTGTTACTGGAGGCCAAGGTAATGCCATCCAGAGTAAGAATCTGCTTAGATACCATATTTCTAAGATTTTCAGGGCCAAGTACAATAACCTCAGTTTGATCTGAATTAAGAAGCAGAAAGTTAGCGGCCATCCAGGTCTTTATGTCTTTAAGACATTCCTGCAGTTTAACTCATTGGTGTGTGTTATCTGGCTTCATGGACAGATAGAGCTGGGTGTCATCTGCATAGCAGTGTAAATGTATGCTATGTCTTCTAATGATGCTGCCTAAGGGAAGCACGTATAATGTAAACAGAATTGGTCCTAGCACTGAACCCTGTGGAACTCCATAATTAACCTCAGTGTGTGAAGAGGACTCTCCATTTACATGCACAAACTGGAGTCTATTAGATAGATATGATACAAACCACTGCAGTGCAGTACCTGTAATACCTGCAGCATGTTCTAACGCTCTAATAGGATATTATGGTCGACAGTATCGAACGCTGCACTGAGGTCTAGCAGGACAAGCACAGAGATGAGTCCACTGTCAGAGGCCATAAGAAGATCATTTGTAACCTTCACTAAAGCTGTTTCTGTGCTGTGATGAGCTCTGAAACCTGACTGTCCATCCATCCATTCGCTTCCGCGTATCCTTTTCAGGGTTGCGGGGGGCGCTGGAGCCTATCCCAGCTGTCATAGGGCGAGAGGCAGGGTACACCCTGGACAGGTCGCCAGTCTGTCGCAGGGCCAACACACAAGGACAGACAACCATTCACACTCACATTCACTCGCACATTCACACCTAGTGGCAATTTGTTTTATCCAATTAACCTATCCCCACAAGCTGCATGTCTTTGGACGGTGGGAGGAAGCCGGAGTACCCGGAGAGAACCCACGCAAACACAGGGAGAACATGCAAACTCCACACAGAAAGATCCCGGCCTGATGGTGGAATTGAACTCAGGACCTTCTTGCTGTGAGGCAACAGTGCTAACCACCGTGCCACCGTGCTGCCCTGAAACCTGACTGAAACTCTTCAAATAAACCATTCCTCTGCAGATGATCTGTTAGCTGTTTGACAACTGCTCTTTCAAGGATGTTTGATATGAAAGGAAGGTTGGAGATTGGCCTAGAATTAGCTAAGACTGCTGGGTCTAGAGATGCTTTTTGAGTAAAGGTTTAACTACAGCCAGCTTGAAGGCCTGTGGTACATAGCCGATCATTAGAGATTGAAGCATTAATTAATGGCAGGACTTCTTTGAGCAGTTTTGTAGGAATGGGGTCTAAAAGACACGTTGATGGTTTGGAGGAAGTAATTATTGAAGTTAACTCAGAAAGATCAGTTGGAGAAAAAGAGTCTAACTTAACATCAATGGTACTAAGAGTAGCTGTAGATAATATTACATCTGTGGGATGATTACTGGTCAATTTTTCTCTAATGATAAAAATTTTATTTGTGAAGAAGTTCATGAAGTCATTACTAGTTAACGTTAAAGGGATTGTTGGCTCAACAGAGCTCTGACTGTTTGTCAGCCTGGCTACAGAGCTGAAGAGAAACCTAGGGTTGTTCTTATTTTCTTCAATCAGTGATGAGTAGTAAGATGTTCTGGCTTTGCAGAGGGCTTTCTTATAAAGCAGCAAACTATTTCTCCAGGCTAAATAATGATCCTCTAAATTTGTGACATGCCATTTCCTCTCCAGCTTACGTAAAAACCTCTGTAACTTTGCTCTGCTTCAGCAGCATCAGGTAATGTTCAGATGTTGATTCATGGTTTTCTTCAGTTTTTGTTCTACTGCAGAATATTTTTAACCTCCTAGGACCTGGCGTCCACATACAGTGGGGCAAAAAAGTATTTAGTCAGCCACCGATTGTGCAAGTTCCCCCACCTAAAATGATGACAGAGGTCAGTAATTTGCACCAGAGGTACACTTCAACTGTGAGAGACAGAATGTGAAAAAAAAATCCATGAATCCACATGGTAGGATTTGTAAAGAATTTATTGGTAAATCAGGGTGGAAAATAAGTATTTGGTCAATAACAAAAATACAACTCAATACTTTGTAACATAACCTTTGTTGGCAATAACAGAGGTCAAACGTTTACTATAGGTCTTTACCAGGTTTGCACACACAGTAGCTGGTATTTTGGCCCATTCCTCCATGCAGATCTTCTCGAGAGCAGTGATGTTTTGGGGCTGTCGCCGAGCAACACGGACTTTCAACTCCCGCCACAGATTTTCTATGGGGTTGAGGTCTGGAGACTGGCTAGGCCACTCCAGGACTTTCAAATGCTTCTTACGGAGCCACTCCTTTGTTGCCCGGGCGGTGTGTTTTGGATCATTGTCATGTTGGAAGACCCAGCCTCGTTTCATCTTCAAAGTTCTCACTGATGGAAGGAGGTTTTGGCTCAAAATCTCACGATACATGGCCCCATTCATTCTGTCCTTAACACGGATCAGTCGTCCTGTCCCCTTGGCAGAAAAACAGCCCCATAGCATGATGTTTCCACCCCCATGCTTCACAGTAGGTATGGTGTTCTTGGGATGCAACTCAGTATTCTTCTTCCTCCAAACACGACGAGTTGAGTTTATACCAAAAAGTTCTACTTTGGTTTCATCTGACCACATGACATTCTCCCAATCCTCTGCTGTATCATCCATGTGCTCTCTGGCAAACTTCAGACGGGCCTGGACATGCACTGGCTTCAGCAGCGGAACACGTCTGGCACTGCGGGATTTGATTCCCTGCCGTTGTAGTGTGTTACTGATGGTGACCTTTGTTACTTTGGTCCCAGCTCTCTGCAGGTCATTCACCAGGTCCCCCCGTGTGGTTCTGGGATCTTTGCTCACCGTTCTCATGATCATTTTGACCCCACGGGATGAGATCTTGCGTGGAGCCCCAGATCGAGGGAGATTATCAGTGGTCTTGTATGTCTTCCATTTTCTGATGATTGCTCCCACAGTTGATTTTTTCACACCAAGCTGCTTGCCTATTGTAGATTCACTCTTCCCAGTCTGGTGCAGGTCTACAATACTTTTCCTGGTGTCCTTCGAAAGCTCTTTGGTCTTTGCCATGGGGGAGTTTGGAGTCTGACTGTTTGAGGCTGTGGACAGGTGTCTTTTATACAGATGATGAGTTCAAACAGGTGCCATTCATACAGGTAACGAGTGGGGGACAGAAAAGCTTCTTACAGAAGACGTTACAGGTCTGTGAGAGCCAGAGATTTTCCTTGTTTGAGGTGACCAAATACTTATTTTCCACCCTGATTTACCAATAAATTCTTTACAAATCCTACCATGTGGATTCATGGATTTTTTTTTTCACATTCTGTCTCTCACAGTTGAAGTGTACCTCTGGTGCAAATTACTGACCTCTGTCATCATTTTAGGTGGGGGAACTTGCACAATCGGTGGCTGACTAAATACTTTTTTGCCCCACTGTATGTGGACATCACATTTTGGGTTATTTAGACCAAAATACTCAATTTTGCTCTACAAGGGCCTGATATCCACTTACGAAGACATTATAATGCTACAGTTCTAATGAAATTTTAAACGAATATCCTCATATGTGGCTCTCATTTTTCTTAGAAACAAAAAATAGGTAAAAAAAAATAATCTGCTAATTCTTTGTTTTTACACTCATCAGGTCCCAATCAGCCCAGATATCAAAGAGAAATTAAAAATGCATGCCGTGGAAGAGTTCGGGTCTCAGGAGATTAAGGTTATCTGCTATAAAAAGCCAGACCAGGAAAATCTCCTTAATGTTTTTCTGTTTTATCATCAGTTACTTTGACACAAAGGCTGCGACGCTTACACCTCTAATGAAGTCTCACAAGTGTCAGTACTGATAAATGATCAGAATTACATTTCTGACTGTCTGAGGCAAAACTGAATCGAATTGAATCGAATCAGGACCTTGTGAATTGGAATTGAATCAGTTATAGAAATCAGTAACGATACCCAGCACTAGTTATCCTATCTGAGATGAGACAGACCACAGAGTTTGCTGTTTGTATAAGCAATTCTTTATTCATTAAATACTGCATCCATGGTGATTGGATGGTACATGGAAGACAATCTTCAGAGGCATGTAAATACACCAGGAAACTCTCCAACACAAAACCATCATTATTACAGGTTATGGGATTCTCTTCACTGTTGCAGCCTGAACTCATGATCATCATAAAGACGTACGTATAGTTCACAGTCAGTGCAGTGCGGGGAGTTAGTAAAAGTTGCCCAGTATTATTAAACACAATGTCATGACTTGCAAGACTGTTGTGGAGCTCTGGTTAAGTTTTTTATTGTTATGTTCACCATGAAATGTAAAACATTAGGTAGAACTGGCTGATCGTGGTCTTAATTAGTGACACTATGATGTTACAGAAGGTGTGATTAAAACAATGATTTGCATTTACGTCGTCCAGTCTGCTGCATCTGGCACATGTGAAGAACACAGTTCATGTCCAGGATTTTATATGAAAGTCATCCAAGTAATTCGATTAGTAACTGGTTTGCATCATATTTATTACTTAGAATGAGACACACCAACAGAAGGGTCGGAGCTAAGAGGCTCCTTTAGCTCTCAGTTTAGACAGCAGCATCTCATTCTTCCGACACTCCTAGTGGGGAAAAAAGTTATTATTGTTACATGATCATTACACTCAGAGGGTCATTGTTGAAAATTATTATAGCACATTTCCTGAAATACAGATTATGGACCTCAACAGCAGAAAGTAACAAGCCTTTATTTAAGGCAGACCTATAGTAGAAACTAGGATGCAATGATCATTTTTCAGTATAAAGCCTAATCTCAATCCACTCAATCGTGACCTGTGATTTACTGCAAAGCATTTTTAATTCTGAGGCGACTCTTTAATCAAAAAGACAGCTCAAATCAAATCTGCAAATCTTGTTGATTAAAGCATTTTTTTTATTAGAGTGGGTTGATATTGGCTGATGTTAGCTATGATCTATAGGTATCGACAGTTATTATGGGAAATACACAGGAAAAAACAAAGATATATATACACATAAAAAAACCACCACCACCAACAACACACACAAAAACGAGACCTGGGAGAAACACCTTTTAACAATGTTATTTGATGGCACTGCACAGTTTGTCCACTAGATGGCACTCTTCAACTCTGTGTTTGGAAAGCTACAACCGCAGACACCCAATTCAAACACTGGGAGGCATAAACAAGTAATCTGATGACATTATCTATATTTAACATTCATATTAAAACTTCATTCTACTCCTTTTTCAGCATGCACATTGTAGCTATAGAGACACATGAAAACTTGAAGTTTTTTCTTCTTTTCTCTTGTTATTTCAGTTATATTTGCATGTTTGAATAGAACATGGGTAAGATTTACACTCCCACTTTTTCATATTTAACTGTGTTTGCTGAAACAAAAGTGTTGCTTTATTGACTGCAAACTATACAGCACACAAGTCATGTAATTTATTTGGTTAATTTGTTTTAATATATTATGACACACTGTTTTCTAAATGGTGGTGTGCACATTTGTTTCACATTGTCTTGTGATCGATTTGCATAATTTGCAGTGAATATTTTTTCTGTTTTCTTGAATTATCAGACTGCTTTTTTCATTCTTTCCTGGTTTAAGCTAAAGAGAAGGCTGAGGATGGCGCTGGTTTAAGTGCAGAAGCCCACCAAACAGCTGACTAATCAGCTGATCTACTCCATGGCAGGACTGCCAAGGACAGACTCACAGCCTGAGTTGAAGAGGTATAGCTTGTTACCAGAGAGACAGAAGGCAGGAGAATAAACCAGCTGTGCTCTACTAAACCATCTGAGGTATACCCTGTCATGATTCATGCCTACTGTCTCGCACCACAAATGAACCAGCTGCTAATGGATGCGACACACAAAGAACAGCTAACTGAAGGCCGGGCATTCCCGAGTCCCATGGATCCCCAGAGGAGATTGGTCCCATCAAACTACCAAATATGTTTTCTCACTACCACATTGAGGCTCCCGTCAGGCATCATAGTGGCTAAGGTGAACAGGCTTATGGCTCGATACATGAGTGGAGCCACAGAAAGGAATTAGCAGGAGCACCACCGGAGGGGCGAAGCACCACCAACTGGATGACAGAAGAGTCACTCAACACTGCAAGACCAGACCTACCTGTGGGCTAAGCCTATGACTCAGTGCCGCACACATGGATCCATGAATGCCTAGAACTACAAAAGATCAACAGGACCCTAAGAGCCTCCGTTAGGAACTCCATGGGGATGTGGCGAACATCACTACAGGCCAGCTTCAAGCCAATAGGATGAGTCACTATCAAGAGCAGGATTTACCAAGGAAATGCTCTGTTCCCACTGCTGTTCTGCATAGTCCTGAACCCCTGGACTGGAATGGACCAATGCCAACCACCTCCTCTACATGGATGACATCAAGCTGTATGCCAGGACAAGACATCGATTTACTGATCTACACCAACGGCACTGGAATGTCTTTCAGGCTGGAGAAGTGTAGTTGGATGGTAACTACTACTTAGTAGTCAGAACTGAGGGGATTGCAGACAAGTACTTGGTAATCCCACGGGCAAATGGGAGCCACAAAGAGGCTCCAACCACCAAATACCTGCACACAGTAAAAAGCAAGTCCACAGGACTCAGCTGAATGGAAAGAACAAGATGGACCTCAGGTCCTCACTCTGAAAAGGGTGGAGTGCCCATTCTGGGTCAGGGACGGGAATGGGAAGTATCTAGGGGTCTTATTCACAAGTGAGGGGAGGGGGGAGTGGGAGATCAACAGACAGGTCAATAAGCGGTAACCTGTCAGTCACGGTGAAGAGAAAACTGAGCGAAAAAGCCAAACTTTCGATTTACCGGTCAATCTACGTCCCCACCCTCACCCTGAAAGAACAAGATCATGGATGAAGTGGTGTAAATGAGCTTTCTCTGAAAGTTGGCTGGCCTCTCCCTTAGAGACAGGGTAAGGATTTTAGACGCTGGATTATCTCTCTCGGCTGGCCGAGCTGGAGGAGGAGGCTGAGGAGGGGGAGGTCTGCTGCGCCCACGGCCAGGCAGCAGAAGAAGATGGATGAATGGAAATTCACAAAGTCATTAGCACTTAGAGCGATAACTCTGAACCTGTTTTCTTCAATTAGTAACAGTAATGTTGTCTTTACCTTACAATATAAAGCGCTTTGAGGCGACTTGTTCAGATGTGACAATATATTCTATAAAAATTAAATTGAATTATTGACCTGTTTTATAGTAAAGTTTCGGTAGCTTCTCTGGATTGTGTTAGCACATGGCAGAAGAAAATGATAGTAATTCTAATTTCTTTCTTATATTTAAATGTTGTATCGTTACAGCACATTCAGATAGAAATCTGCTAAGAATTTTTGTTTTGTATTTCAACCCTGTAAGCTGAAAGATCTAGAGGTGGTCAGGAGAGAGGATGTTCAGGGACTTATTTTAAATGCTTCTATGTCTTAAATCAGGACAATCGATAAAATAATGAGTGGGTTAATTTGAGAGAAGATGACTGAGTGAATAACTTTCTGTTGAATGTAGCTTTCCAAACTGAGATTGGGAGAAACTCGGGCATGACTGCGAATGACCTCACATCATTCTGAGGTCATTTTTCAATAAAACACCAAACTATGAAACATTTGTCAACAAACACTAACTGTTCACTTTTGTAGGCACATCCATTTATCACTAACGCTGTCTAACACGGCAGTCGTTGGTTGTGACACTTTTGATTTTTTTGCTTCACAGCCATTCTGAAGGCTACAGTTTGTATCTTCCAACACGATTAGGTGTTATGTTTTGTGAAACCCATCTTTATCCCTAAGAATAATAGCTCACTATACCTTACTGAATAGCATTCATCTTTCATTGTAATGGTATGCTCTAACTGTAAATGCCCTCTCAGAAACAGCCAGCAGCACTTAAGCACATGCTTTTCTTACCTCTTTAAAGTCCTTGACAGTTTTGAAATACAGCCTCTGCTTGTCAAGGAGCTCCAGGTACTCATCATTCAGCTGATCTCGCCTCATCTTGTTCTCCTGCTTCTTTTTCTCCATCTGAAAAAGCAGAGAAACACATGCCGTACCAGTACTGCGGGAGTCTGTCTCGAAACAGGACAAACTTTGCATCATTAGGCTGTGACATGCGGGTCCATATACCCTGAGCTCATTATCTTATCTGTAGTCAGCATTATCAAAAACATTTTTGTGTGTTCCTGATACTGACCACTAAATCTGTAATTTGGTTCCATCCCTATAACGCACGTTTATAAAGAGAAGAGCAGCAGAATTCCCCTTTTACAGAAAGACTTGTACCTTGATGCGATTCTGTTTGATTCCCTCGACTATCTGCTCCATCTGTTTGAGGAACTGCTCTTTGGCAGCTGAAGACGACATGGCTCTGAACAAGAGTAGAGGACGTTAGCACTGTTTCACTGCAATGAAACGTACTGATAGAAAACTATTCACTGGAACAACATCAGTGTTAGACGTGACAAATGAGCAGAATTATACTTACTGTTGGAAGTTGTCATGAATAGAATTCAAGAGGTTCACCTACAGAAATTAAAATTTTGTTATGAATAGCATTAAGTACGAGTCTATTTGTGACACTTACCAAGGTGTTTAATCAGTCACATGTCTCAAGTGAAACAAAAGCCAAATGCTATCAGAAATTTTACTGGCAATCATTGCGCACCTTGCTGACAGGGGTCTGCTGTGGTTACTTACCTCCTTCTCAAGATAGACTTTCTTATCATCCAGTGTATTATACAGAGTGAAGAATTGCTTAGTCTCTTTGTGAGTAGCAGAAACTGAAAGGCACAAAAAGAACAAGCATTTCTTTATAACTCCTGATTTTTACGGGGTTCATTTGTGACCTGCACACAGCAACAACACTGGTCAAAGCAGATGAACAGGAGGAAATTACCTTGACTGTAGAGTTCAATGAACCTCTTCTGATACTGTGTCAGCTCAGCTCGGCTTGGCACCTCATCAATCTTCCTCTGCAAGATGGCAATCTCTCGGTTCCTGCGAGCCTGTGAAGAGTGAAGCGATATATACATATATGAATGAGTGAATACGTTCCTGATGTAGTTATCACTTGGGCTTGCTACATCGATCACTAAACAAGACTTTTTGTCCACCACTAAATGCGGTTGGTTAGTGATCGCCAGTTTGTCCATCTGTAACTTGAAGTCTCCCCTGCTTCTAAAAACATTTGTGAATTCCAGCGTAGTACTATGATAGGATGCCACCTGTGCAACAAGTCCAGTCGTGATGTTTCCTTACTAATAAATATTCCACGGTCAACTATTGTTGGTTTATAACAAATATGAAGCCACTGGGAAGGACAGCAACGCAGCCAGGAAGTGGTAGGCCATGTAAAAGTCAAGAGCTTCGTGGAATGGGTTTCCACAGTCGAGCAGCTGCATCCAAGCCTTACATCAAGTGCAATACAAAGCCTCGGATGCAGCTGCTTGGTCATGGAAACCCATTCCATGGAGCTCTTGTCTAGGTTTGGGGGTTGCCAAGTGTAAAGTTTGGTGGAATGGGGGATTATGACGTGGGGTTATTTTTCAGGAGTTGAGCACATACCCTTAGCTCCAGTGAAAGGAGACTTTTTGGATAATTTCATTCTCCTAACTTTGTGGGAAAAGTTTGGGAGAATGCCCCACATGCCATCCCAGCCTACCTTCAAGTTTGCGCGAAAAATATATGAGTGAAGCCTTACAGACTCAGCTGTTGCCCGGATTAACAAGGTATGTGTCCGTTATTGAGGAACCAGTATTGAGAAGTGGGCTAATGGAGCAAGAAGGCACAAGGGATGAGAATAGGGAGCTGGTGGTATATTAATATGCAAGTAATTCTTGTGGAAGGGGTTACATGAAGAGCATGTAGCACCTATGGATTTTCTGACACCCAAAATCTAGACTAAAAGTAAACAACTACTAGGTCAGGGTTCTAAGGAGCTTGGAACGAAAAGCGTCTGGACTTCTTTAAGTTGCTTGAAGACGTTTCACCTCTCATCCGAGAAGATTCTTCTGTTCCAGGGTCAAATGGTGGAGAGTCCCAGATTTAAGCTCTGTGGAAGTGTCCCCCCCGAGAGGGACAAAATGACCTCCTAATGATCCTCTACCTAATCACATGAGCCAAGGTGTGAAAGCGGGTGTGGTTCACAATCAGCCAGGGTTTCAGGTGAGCTCATTGGGAAACCTGTCCCCACCCTATCATGTGATTCATGTGATTTCCTGAGGTCAGATGGCCCAGGATGTGAGTGGGCGTTAAGGTGTCTGTGAAGGGATCTCAAAACTGGATTATAGATGGCAGACAGTTGGTGTCATAAGCCCCGCCCTCTGTTCAAAGATGGTCGCCCACAGTGGACATAGATGCTTCTTTCACTCCTCTTTCAAACCATCTGTCCTCTCTGTCCAAAATGTGAACATTGGCATCCTCGAAGAGTGACCTTTGACCTTTAGATGCAGATGGACTGCTGAGTCTTGTCCTGTGGAGGTGGCTCTTCTGTGTTGTGCCATGCGCTTGTGAAGTGGCTGTTTGGTCTCTCCAATGTAGAGGTCTGAGCATTCCTCGCTGCACTGTACAGCAAACACCACATTGTTAAGTCTGTGTTTTGGTGTTTTGTTTTTCGGGTGAACCAGTTTGTGTCTGAGTGTGTTGCTGGGTCTGAACACCGGCTACATAGGGGATGACAATGTTGTTGCGTTTGTCTTTCTTTTCCTCCCTCGCTGGTGTCTGATCGTCTTTTCTGTGCCTCTTTGCTGACTTGATAAAAGGCCAATTAAGATAATCACATGTTTTAAGCGCTTCCCTGTGTTCCTTCTTTGTCCCTTCAGGCAGTCAAAGAGGTGGTACTGGTCCATGTGTGTGGGCTTCTGGTAAACTTCAGTGTTGACGTTTCCATTCTCCTCAATGTGCACAGCACAGTCCAGGAATAGCATAACTAAGCTGGAAACCTGGACCATCCATAGCCAAATACCAAGACTACGTGACATACACTCTGGAGGTCTACCAGAAGATGTGAATGAAGGATTATGGACAATCCTTGATGTGACGATCACTGAAACAAACCTGACACCATGGCAGCAGTGATAACTGAGGCGATCGGCTCTAAGATGAACAGCCACAAGGAGCAGTACCCTCCACGGAGAAAGAGATTAGAGGCCAAGATCAAGGCAGCACAGATGGAAATCAGTCAACTATTGGAGCTGCACAAAGGTGTGAAAACAAGTACAGCAAGCTGTCCATTCCCGAGGCCTTGGAAACAGCCAAGCAAAGACTCACAGCCTTGGCTTGCCGTCGAAGAGACCACAGAGATAGAAGCCAGGGAGATAAACCAGATGTTCTCCAGTGAACCATCCAAGGTGTATTCTCAAGGAACAGCCCCAACAAAGCTGCTAATAGATGAGACACACTGAGAATGGCTAACTGAAGGCAGGACAGTCCTGATCCCCAAGGATCCCCCCCAGAAACGACTGGTTTCAGCACAACATGGAAGCTCCTGTCAGGTGTTATAGCAGCTAAGATGAATGGGCAATAGATAAGTGGGGCCCAGAAACACCAGAGGGGCAAAATAGCAGCTACTTAGAAAGCCTTACCAAGTTTTATCAGAATTCATTCAAACCTTTTTGAGCTAGCGTGTTTACAAACAGACTGATTACACAGACGCATGCAGACACTACCAAAAACATGACGTCCTTGGTGGAGGTACAGGAGATAAAGAAACAGCTTCTCGGAGTTCCCCGTCCCGGTCCTGGGGCCAATTTACTTTTCATCATAAAAAACATCCTTTTTACTCAACTGCAGAGTATCACGAAGAAATAGGTTTGTCTCAGGGACTTGTGTAGGTAACTACCCAAGTGCTTGCTCAAGGGGGTCATTTGATTGTTGGGATATACTCATTATTATTGTAGGGTTACAATATATAGTGTCACAGACATGGGGGACAACACCCCTTTCCTACTGGTAGAAAAATGCACCACTGTCAACCAATCAAAATATGATGTGGCAACACATGGAATTTGGCTGCTTAGGAAGAGGGGAAAGATTTGGGAGTGACAGCGGTGAAAGAGAGCGAGAGCAATAGCGAGTTTTGTAATGTGAGAGATTTTAATCAGCTTTTCTGCCTCGGTTATCCCCTCAAAACTGAGTCTTCTCCCAAACCAACAAAACACAAACCAAAAATCAGCAAACATAACTCACAAAGAAAGAACAATATAGAAGTGTACCAAAGACTAAAAAGAGTCCATGGTTTAATAACTGGTTAGCAAACTGATTTACTCTTTACCAGGAGGTTTGTGTTAGTTTAGATCACTGGTTCTCAAAGTGTGGGGGCGCAGAGTTCTGACAGGTGGGGCGCAGGTTATCTGGCAGGAAAGTCACGTGGAACTAATGTTTAACATCGGAATCACTTTTACGGGAGAACAAAGAAATTCGCGGCATGCAGGATAATAACATGCGCAACCGCTGCAGCTGTGTGTGTTAGTCGACAGCCGCAATAAAGAGGTGTACAAAAATTGCAAACACGTGGTCGGGTCTGTCGCGCATCGTTTACAGCGGTGCTGAAACCCAGGATTGGGGCGCGGGAGACCCGACCACCTGTTCGACTTACAGTTGTTAGGGTGGTTTAAGAAGTAGTTACCATGAGCAGGCGGATCTTCTGTAGCTTCTCTCTCCCTGTGTTGTACTGTTTGTCAATCAGCTGGTCCCTCTCCTAAGGAAAGAGAAAGTGCTGTAAATCAAATCTGAGTGGAAAGCTCAAGTTAACTTTCACCTACTCACAATCTAGGAACAGCAACAATGACTTTATACTGTAAGAGACGACAGCCAGCGTATGATATGTACCTTCTCTTCCTCTGTATCCTGTCCTGATGCAGACTTTAGCTCCTGAATGTTCCTCTGCAGACGAGCCATCTCTTCCTGCATACAGAGCTCAGGCATTAAGAGGAAGAAATGGTGCTAGTGACCATCAGCAGGATACACAGTGACAGTGATTGCATCGATGCTCACTCTGCAGTGTGTGCGGAACTCCTGCTCCTGCTGCTTCAGGTTCTCGTTCATCGTCACCAGAGCCCTCAGCTTATCGAGCAGCCTGTTCAACAAAGAAACATTTGATCAGAAAGTCACCGACTGATGAAAGGAGACACATTTTGTCACTGCCAGTAACCTCATGTGTTTTAGTACAATTGTCACTAAAACTTCCACAGTCGATTCAAACTCTAGCATTAAATATAAGCTGGTTGAGGCAGAAACAATATGGACTTAATTCTGATCAGAGTCTGGAGAAGGAATAGTTTATTCTTCATACAAATGGAGCAGCAGGGAGTACATACTGGACATGGGGTGTCTGTGTTTGTGGTGTGCTAACAGAGAAGACAGCAGCATGTGTTAGTTAGTAATGTAAACTAGGGCTGCTCGATTATGGCAAAAATGATAATCACGATTATTTTCACTGAAATTGAGATCAAGATTATTTGACGATATTTATTTAACCCTTTAAGACCTACTATAGAACCAAGTCCACCAGAGCTTATATTATTTTATTTATTTTTTGTACATGCTGTAGTGCCATTTGTGGGAGCATTTCAAGTTGCTATACATCAATACAACTGTTATAGCCCATATTTTAATAATATGTATGCATTAAGTGCATAGTAATTACATAAATTGCAAAAAAGTGCAATAAACTACAAAAAAAATTGAAAATCGCTTTTGTTTTGTTTACATATATTTCTACTTGGAGAAGTTTAAGAGGTTTATCCCTCAAAACTTTAAATACAATAAAGTTGCAAAAAATAGTTTCCCACCACAGGAAATTTATTTTGAGTGTCTTCATAGTTTTATTTTGGAGATACACCAATTTTTATATACTGCAGGAAAAACAAAAACAATCCTATGATGCAAATTTGCAAAGAAAACAGCATGTGCATCATTTCACTGTGGGAAGTGTTACGAACAGCTGATAGGAACGGCAAAGCCTGTTTCTGGAATATTATGTTTTTGTTCCTGCAAGCGCTTTTTATGCAGTTTTTGCAAAGCTATATGTGGAAGGAAACCGTGACCGAGGACAAGCTGATGGCATCAGATGTAAGTACAACTCCTCCGGTTTCATATGCAAAACAAATTATTGCGCTAGCTTACACGGTTCAGGTTCTACAGGGATTTAAAAATAGTTACGCAAAACGGAGTGTGCTGCTCTGACCGGCTTTAAAGGGTTAACAATGACTTTAAAAAAATAATATAAAATAGTGTGCAACACCACTGAAGTTTTTTTTTTTTTTTTAAACTCTTTTCAACCAACGGCAGTCACTCTCCTCTCCAAATAACTTCTGCTTAGCTTTCCGAGCTTCCCTCGGGTCCTCTTAATCAGCGGTCTCCGACCTTTTTTGCGCCACGGACCGGTTTATGCCCGACAATATTTTCACGGACCGGCCTTTAAGGTGTCGCGGATAAATGAAGGAGGGGCTAATAATCGGCTCAGTCATTTTTAATGATCGTTGAAAGCCCAGATCGTAATCGTGATTAAAATTCGATTAATTGAGCAGCCCTAATGTAAACCAGTTAATAACACATTCAAACAGACTCATCAGGCAACACAAGAACAACCATGAGACTGCTTACTGAGCAGCACACGGATGCTTCCCACCACATGGACTGCAAAAGTACAAATGAGCAGGTCTATTAACAGGAAATAAACCTATTATTACTCAAAGCTGCTTCATAGATGCACAGAGGGCAAAGTCCAGTGTCGGGTAGGCCCAGAATCACGGGTTACATTTGCTGCTGCACTGCTGCAGCTGAACAGGCAGCCAGTCATTTGATTTTAAAGAACTTCTTCACCACAAGATGTGACTGCTGTTGTTTACACTGGACTTTCAACACTGAGGAGACGTCTTCATATATCATAGCATGTGCTGCTATAATGATATTAGACATCATTTTGGTGGTGGTCAGAGGGCCCGGTGGCGCCAGTGTCCGGCAGCCTCGCCTCTGTCAGTGCGCCCCAGGGTAGCTGTGGCTACAATGTAGCTGCCATCGCCAGTGTGTGAATGTGTGTGTAAATGGGTGGATGACTGAATGTAGTGTAAAGCGCTTTGGGGTCCTATGGACTAGAAAAGCGCAATACAAATGCAGGCCATTTACCATTTACCATTTTGTGATAGAGGTGATTCATCTTTTACTTGTTTGTTCTAAAAATAAATAAATAAATAAAAAAACCCAAACAAACGACATTGGGCTGAGCTGACGGCGTGTTCGTTGAAGGTTCTTCGATCGTTAGTTGATTTTAGAACCTTGATGATAGTTTCAATGCAAACGAAGTGTAGCAATAAAAACAGAATAGCAAAAACGGAATAGGAAAAAATGATTGTTTTTTTATATTATTTTTCAGTAAATACTTTCTGTCAGTTTTTCCTGGATTTATCAGAGTGCAGAGCGTGAAAGGAGAGTCCAAAAAATAAAATACAGGAGGTTCACAGCAGGCAATTTACTGCATTTTAAAACGGTGCAATCCATGCATTATTAGTAAAACTGCTGGTAAGCCATCTACGCAATAGATTTTTTTACAAATAGTGTTATTAAAGTGTTTATTTATTCATCGTCAGGATTCAATCGGGTGCTGCACTTTCGGTTCATGCTCCAAAACCCTCGCATGTGGCAGAATTACAACAATTCAAAGACGAGCGGGCCCAACCCCCCCCCCCAAACTACAGGAAGGGGGCAAAGACTTTGTCAACACCACTGTAGAGATCTACAAGAAGCTGCTCAAACCAGCTCTGCAGATTAAAGGGTCGAGCCCATTTTAGTACAGCAATCACACACTATGTTTGTCAATACAAAATGTGGCAAATCCACTTAGCCAAGAAAATGGATCGAACATCAGTTACAGAAACAATCGCCTTCAAAAAAGGGCCGTACAACAAAAACTGACCAACATCAGAGCAACATACATGCTGGCTTCCTGCAGAACTTTTCCTTCCCTAGCCAAACAGGAGTACCTCCCATCTCTACTGAAAGGGATTCTGGGAAATGCAGTCTTCTAAAGATAATATGTATTGAACGCTCTTTCTGGGCAGAAAATGAAATCCATAATTAGCAGCTCTCAGATAATCTGTTGCTGGCAATAAATCACTTACAAAATAACCCACAAAATGCTGTCATCAAACCACACAGAGTGCAGTAAAGTTACAACATAAAATGGCATATTATGGCAACAAGCCCATCAGTAGGTGCCCATCTATGTTTGACAGCACATTTTACCTTTATTTTTTATTCTAATGTGGAGCAGACAGTGTCCACATTACAAAGGTGCTGTGTAACTACCAGTACATTCAATTTTACTCCAACAAGAATATATACTAGGTGGGGAACTGGTTGATGTATTGTTAAAAAAAAGTGTATAAAAAATGTATATTCAAGATTTAGATTAGAAAACATTTCAACGCACATGTGTGTGAATATTTTGAGTTCGCAGTTCTTGAGAATAAAACGTTAGCAGATAACAGAAGGACCGTTTTTGTTGACTCACCTCCTGTCAGCCTGCTCCTCCACTTCTTCCAAACACACCAACTCTTTCCCCCAAGTCTCTGACACCTTTGTAGCCTGCAAATTAAAGCTACTGATCAAAGCATCTGAATGGCTGATAGCTCCCTGAAATGTAAAACATATTACACTGGACATTTCACTGAACGTTTTAGCTCAGTTCTTTGCCAAACAGTTTTGACTAATTCTATTTCAATGTGAACAACTCTACATGTACATGCATGTGGAAGAGAAGGCGCATCCTGATGATGAGAGGATGAGATGATGGATGGCATCCCAGGGAGTCTCCTCCCAGATCTGGACCAGAGCTTCAGATGGACCAAAGAGGTCAGGCAAACGTGTGGCCCAGGCATTGGTACCAATATCCAGGTGCTGTTAATCGAATGTAGACCAACGGTCTTAAAAAAGCAAAAATGCTGCCCCTCAGTGGAAAGTGTTATGGTGTTATTATTACAAAAAAATAAAAAAAGATTCCCAGAAGTGGACCCAGCTCAGACAAACTCCATAAATACTGGCAGCAGCAGCTGGTACCAGTACACCCATACACCAGTGCCATCAAAATCCTACGTCGCCTTGTTCTCAAGTCATCGCATTTGCAAGACTTTCAGAAAACTTGACCTCTGACATTTCTGATTCCCTGTCCTGTGGTGACAACAAAATAGGTCACTTCTTAAATGCAAAGGTGATTTTGTGTCCCAGCTCATTTTCTGAAACACTGTGTGTGTGTGTGTGTGTGTGTGTGTGTGTGTGTGTGTGTGTGTGTGTGTGTGTTAAACAATCACAGTGTAATATATCAGGTGTTGTTGTTCATTTGAAGGACCAGGTGTTTTTCTATCATTAAGAGGCTGCACTTGCATTTGTACCATGGTTGGAGGCAAACCAGTGGATCAGATCCATACTGGGCAGTGAAGTAAGCCTTGACCTGAGCTCACCTCCGTTAGTTTCCTCTTGTCCTCATCACAGCCCATCTTCACCTCTGCATGCTTGGCTTGCAGCTGTGGCCACAAAACAGATACAGTCAAAGCTCTGACACTATTACGACTGCCACAACCAAATCACTTCATGCTTTTGCTACATTAGGATCAAAAGTTTGCTTCACAGTTACCGAGACACAGTTGAGGACGGCACATTCATTAAACCACAGTGACCTACACACCTCCCCCAGCTCTTTAGTCTTCTGCTGGATCTGTTTGTTGAGCGAGGCGACCACCCTGTGGTGCTGCTGCAGTGGGCCATAATGCTCATGCTCCTCTGAGGACAGCTCTAACTGCTGCAGGGACACAAGGAGGACACAACAGTCAGCAAAGCAATGCTCTTAGAAAGATGAAGATGTCTACCATTAGGTGACATTCTGGTTTGGATTCATGCTAACTGGTGATTTTTTCACTGCGTTTGATTAAGAAGAAAGTCCGAATGAACACTTTAAAAAGCTGCCAACACACAGCAGCATCTTATATACAGCTGGTGTTTAGGACAGAACTGTACTATAAGATCACCCTCTCTTTGACTAACACAGTAACTGCAGTCTAAACTTGGACCAGACAGTGTAGAGCTGCTTACCTTCTCGGCGTACTCAGAAGCAAACTGTTTGATCTCTTCAGACTGCAGCCCGACGAGCTGACCCACTGCACTTGCTGTCAGCTTCCCCTGAAAACACAGGCTCAGTCACTACCACAGTGCAGCGGTGAGGAAAGGCAACAGGAATCAAAGAAAACTCCATGCAATCAACAAGATTATTCAGTGACAGCTGAATATCAGTACAGCCACTATTTGGCTCCTTTACATACATTTATATGTTTGGGTTGTCCGGATGCAGAAGTGTTCTGCTTCTCTGTGCCGTGTGTTTTATTTACATACCTCCTCTGTTGCCATGGCAGCCATGTTGGTCATCAACGTTTTAATTCGCATCTAGGAAGAAAATAAATGTCATTTATTTGTTGAACACAATATGGTCTTATTTTATTATTCCAGGCTTTTTAACAGACCGATGACACAGATCACAACAACCTGAGAGCTTCCACACGCTGGCTTTGAGTTTTTCCTATTCATTAGTGAGCTATAGATTTTTGTTGTACTTCTAAAATGGCAAAGCCCACACCAAACAGCATTATTTTAAGGCCCAGGAACAACAGGAAAATCAAGAACAAGAGCACGAGACAGGAGACAAAAGTTCAACCCAAATAACAGTAGACGAGCTCAGTTACTGTCTTATCAAGCTGCTTTTCATTCCAGCTAAAACTAAACTTGGCTCACTGTTAACAGTCCTGACAGTACACAAAAGTTATGATTCATTGTGAATCTCTGTGAGTTTCTGTGGGAGCTGATTGTGGTTCAAATGTGTACAGCTGAACTTTAAGTCTGTATTTACTCTGAGTTGTGGTACTGTTGCCTAGTACTTCCTTGGGTCTTTTTCTTACAGTATAAAGCACCTTCAGGTGACTTACTGTTGTGATTTTGTGCCACATAAATAAAACTGAAGTGAATTAAATGTTTAAACTGAAAGACTTAGCGGATCATTTTTTGCCCTCTACTGTAAACGTGTGCCTAATTTGTCTTTCTGTATAAAATGCTCAGTAAATAAAGTTCTCACTTCCTCTACTGCCTGCAGGTCCTCTTCCTCTGACACGTCAACCACCCCATGAGATGCTGCCTGAGAGCCACCGGCCAGTGAAACCTTCCCCTCATCGACCTGAAAAGGGGCAAAAAGAAGAGAAGATGAAGAACGGAGCAAAATCCTTGCTGACCAGAGAGCAGCCGAACCTCCCTGCAGCTCTACCCACAGTGGAAGCAGCTACAGTCCAGGCCTTCAGGCGCCTACCTTGTCTTGTTTGCTCTGCTTGCTGAATCCATATCGCCTGGAAAAAACAAAACAAACAACGAGTATGAGATATGACTTCAGATTGGAATAAAGTTTACTCTTCTTTTTACCCCAAACCCCCAAAATTCATTTACATCATGCGATAAAAAAGTATCAGCACAAGAAAGCGCATGAATCCATCAGGTGGACAAACTACATGGTTCCTCGATCTGCAGTGTCTGTTTAACTAAAAAACATAAAATAAAATGCAGGAGTGCAGTGAAGCAGCACCACAGTCCATCATGCCAAAATAAGTGTGCACTGTTTGCATTCTCTGACAAACATGTTGAACCACAACACAGGGTGCTGTAAGCAGATGCTGCCCCCCCCCCCCCCCAGCTTCACACAGTTATACAGTACTTACAGCAAGAGCTCTGACATTCTAGTACAGAGGCTAGTACAGGGATGGATGAATGAAAAAAACAAAACAATATATCAGATGACACACTGAACATTGTCTAAGTTTAAATCTCAGGTTTTTAATTCTTGATTCGTTTCCTATAAACTAAGATCTACGCTGACACACTGAGAGGAATTAGACACAGAAGGTCAATTTGTGGCGCCCAGAGAAGGAACAGCCCAACGACTGATCCAGCCATAAAACCTCTGTATTCCTATGCATTTACTGACCACCTTATTAGGTGCACCTTGGTGGAGCGCTACCTGAAATCTACGTGGTACAGACTGAACGGTGTAAGAATGTTTACATTATGTAACTTCTGCAGATTTGTGACTTTTAACCTCATCACAATCAATCCTTCTAAAATAAGACATTGTAGTTCTCTTGCCTTTCTTCTGCTGCTTTCTAACACAACATTTAAGCAGGTAGATGGCTGAGCTCATCTGAAACTTTCACCATGTTATATGAAATGTAAAAACATCGGTGGCTGCCAGTCCTGCCCCTCAGCCTCGTAGGAGATGATGTACCATCAGTTTTCCATCGCTGCTCTTAGATAAACAGAAGGCGAGATGCAAAAGTCCTTTGCTGAGATTGGGTCAGTTTTAGATGCATTCAAGTTGTAATTGGGTGGTGTTTACTTAAAAAGAACAGTTTAACAGATATGTCCAATAAAGCGAGCAGCCAGTGCACATTTTAGTCCTATTATTACTATCCTGCTTGGTCTATAAACATCGGAAAATATGAACAAAGCCCAGCAGAGAGAAAAGCAACAACAAAACGAGGGCACCAACAGCCTTATAAGAATAAATGTTGATCTACAAATGGCTCCAAAGAGAAATGACAGAGAGATCTGACATAACTCAGCGCTTTCTATTTACACGGAAATACAAATAAATGAGACAGACGTCTTACAGCCGCTTTGGCAAAAGATGGATTAACAGGGAAAGTGATGCACATCCCGGATGTGAAAGCTCACCTTCCATATTCCAACAGAGTGGAGTGGACCCTGGACTCCTCATCCAGCAGCTCCTCTGCATTCCTGTGCCTCCTGTACTTCCTTTGTGGTTTGTACACTTCCTAGAAAAGAACGAGGCTCATTCAAAAAAGCCCGGCAGTTATCTAAACAACAGACCTACGATTTGACTTTGCTGATTAAGCAGGTGCATTTCATTTTAGTGTATCGTTTGTATCGGTGTCGTCACTCACCAACACGTCCAGCACTGCCCTCACTGCTTTGTCTTTCCTCTGGACGAACTCTTTATCCTGTCACAGTACAGTGAACAGCACCTCTTACACACAGGACGTTTAATGACATGTGGCCGACCAACACTAAACACGTTTCTATGACTGCGAGGTGATACAGCGCTCATTAAAACTTGAATAACGTGTTAGACTTCTGACACTGAACCCCATTCCTACAATGAGACACGAAGTCCCAACGTTACTTTCTTGCCTTCTTGTGATGTTTACCATGTTAATGCCTTTGTGTCTCATTACTTTCAGTTAGAGTGTGTACAATCATCACTACAAGCCCATAGATCTTCCTTCTTATCTTGATTACTCAATATTTTATTGCCTTATTTTTCTGTCTGACTTTGTATTTCATATATATCATGACTACTTTCTGTTTTCATAAACTCAGTCCAGTTAAAACAATCACACTTGAACGTAGGTCAAGATGTAATTAACCAGAGGAACTCCAGGTGGGCTTCTCTGGAAAATCTTTTGTAGTGTTACGCCTACCTGCCATTTATTATTTTTTGTTTGTTGAATACGAGAATAAGCCCAAGAAAGAGGAAGCAGGTGAGAGAAAGAGTAGAAAGGGGGAGGTTTGCTTTGGAGAGCAGAAACAAGAGAGAATGTGTGTGTGAAGGAGACAGGCATGAAGCAGATGTCTAAATACTCATTAGAATTAAAAACCTGGACTTGACCACCCAAAGAAATGGAAGCTGCACAGGAGAGACGAAGAGACTGCAAGCAGGGTGGAGAAGAGAGCGAGAAGGATGGCGGCAAGAGCCAATGGCACGGTTGACGGGACGGTAGTAAGACCTGTTGCCTGTGTGTACGGTATGGGGATAATGGCACTGAGCAGAGGTCATTAACAACTAAATTCTTTAAGTGATTTTATGAACTTTGTATACAAAGATGTGTCCAGTAAAGCTACGTCCTGGTCTTCATGCTGAATGTCTGTTACCTCTGGAAGGCTGTGGGACTTCTGGAACTGAGAAATGGAGTAGGCTCTCACATAATCTCCCATCTCTTCCCGCGTCTCTATGGCTCGCTTCACCAGCCACTGGCATAAAACAACACACAGCTCATCAAACACAAGGACGAACCAGCAGATACAGACTGACCATGTCCATGCTCCAGCTGGACCTGCTAGCTGTACTGGATCTGATGCCAGCAGCAGTCAAAGCTCATTAGCTAATACTAATGTTACTCACACGCTTCCAGGCGGCTATGAATACGTTCTTTAAAGACAAATCACAAACATCATGTCAGCGTTTTGAATTCTGTAAAGTATGAAACCCTGAAACTGTGATGACAGGAAAACGTCAGCACTGCATGTGGGTGTGTGAGGGTCCGCCTAGGGGAAACACTGCACACTTTAAGTAGACCACTTAACCTTTTCATTAGCACTTTCCTCAGATGCATTAAGCACATTAATGCATCTGAGATTAGTTTGGCTGAATTCTCCGTGTACCTGTATGACCGGGAAAATGTGGATAAAATCCAACCCTTGGATCTGATGGGGTTCCAGGCGATGAGGACACTTCATCTTTGGTAAAACAGAAACAATTTTCTCTGTCAAGGATCTGCAACGAAACAGCCCTTGCCACTGTTAGAAAGAAACCAGTGTGAAACTGCAAAACCCAGACAAAGAAAAACACTTAAAAGGAAGGAAAAATGTAACCAAATATCTGATGACATTATCCATCTGAGCTGCTCCTAAGTTAGCAAAATCATTCATTTTTAACTGGATTCAAATGTGGCTCGTATGATGTGTCACTTTAAATTGATTTATCTGGACCAGTCTAGAGAAACTTGGAAAGAAATCAGCCAACACTCACATTTTTTGCCCAATAGTTGAGTTTTCTTGGAAAAGAAGATCCACGTCTATGTCAAAATTACAGGTGGTGATGCACCAGGTCATACCCCCAACCACCTGTAGAGGAGAACTGTGAGCTGAGGTTTTCTCAGTTAAATGCACAATAACAATAAATACTTCAGTTCACGGTAGAGGTGGTCTAGCTAATCCAACAGAGAGAAAAACCCTAAAACAAACCAAAGAAACCTGTAGTTTCTCTGCTTCCAACTCGACTTCTCTTCCTGTATCAGTGCTGATGTGCTGGTATTGTCTGAATGGCGACACCCATCATTCAGGAGAATACTGCAGTGCCTACCTACACCTAAATGCTGAACATAAATAGAAGTGGCTTTCCCGCTGCCGGTGATATCATCAAACATGATGGCTTTACTGAGACCTTCATTCACAAGGCGTCACCACAGTAGGTCGCTCAGCAGATGCCCTTGCTGCAAACCCAAAGGGATTTGTTTCTCCTCTCGGAAATCAACCAGGGATCCTAAACTTGTTAAGCAAATATCTAAACAAGTACAGGATGGGATTAATGCTAAACACAGTTTTCAAATATCTGGAGTATGTTTTTATTCAGATTTTACTCCAACAGTTCTGACATAAAGGAATGATTCATATCTCTGCTGACTTGATGTTTCTGTGTTCATATAAGTGCCAGTCATCAGTTGCCAGGTTGCAGGGGCAGTAGCCTAAGCAGGCAACCCCAGACCTCCCTCTGCCCAGTCAGAAACACTGCTGCATTTCAGGCCAGCCAAGAAATATCATCTCTCCAGCATGTCTTTGGTGCACACCGAGGCCTGCTGCTGATAGGACAAGCCCAGAACATCTCACCCAGGAGGCATCCTTGTCAGATACGCGAACCACCTCAACTGGCTCCTCTCAGTGTCGAGGGGCAGCATAGCAGCTCAACTATGAGCCCCTCTCCTCACCGTAGCTCTAAGGGAGATACCCTTAGAAAGATAACTAGTTCCCCACAGCGTGATGCTGCATTACACATTTCACTGTAAAAGAACGGCTTCTTCTACAGCACTTTTCTACTCTGAGCACTCCAAGTGCTTTATGCAACTTCACTCACAGCAGAACTTTTTTCTATGCTTCTCCTACATACGTGCTTCTAACTAACATTCACACACATTCATACTCTGACATCACAGAGCAATTTGAGGTTAGTTTATTGCCTAAAGATATTTGGCATGCAGACTGGAGCAGACAGGGATCGAACTACCAACCTTCAGATTTGTGGGTGACCTGTGACTGTACAGGCCAAGTGATAAGGTTTTCCATCTGGCATGACGATTGGCATTCAGGCCAAAGAGTTCAATCTTTGATTCATCAGACCAGATCATTTTGTTTCTCATGGTCTGCGAGGTGTGTTTTGGCAAACACCAGGTGGGCTGTCGTGTGCCTGGCCACTCTACAGGTGTGATTGGTGGAATGCTGCTCAAATTGGTTTGTGCTCTGACATCTACTGTCAACTATGGGACCTTATATAGACAGGTGTGTGAATTTCCAAATCATGGACTGTCATCTAAATTCTCCAAAGGTAAAGTTGTAAATAATAATCTACATGTCATTTATTCATTTATCTTTAATACATTTGCAAGAATTTCAAGAAAACTTTATTTACTTTGTCGTTATGGGATATGGCGTGTAGAATTCTGAGGTGAAAATTAATTTAATACATTTTACAAAAATATTTTCTACATGGGAGGTTGTATCTTGGGTCAAGGTTTTCAACAGGCTGCTTAGAGTCATTCTTTACCACCAGGTCAATGCACCAGTGATTATTACCCACAGATTACTCTTCCTTTCATATATCACATGGAGCCAGCTGTGGTGGTAGAGCTGATCAAGCCTGCAGCCCACATGCTAAAGTGTCTTTAACCAAGATGGGGGGGTGTGTAGAGAGAGTGTGTGTCAATGTCAGAGAGTGCTCAGATAAACCGACTGGGTGAATGACAGCTGTCAGGAGGCACTTTGAATGCTCAGCTGAGTAGAATGATGCTACATCAGTACCAGTCCGTGTAGCCAGCAAGTGCTTGGTGGAGAAGTTTGTTTACTTTTTGGTCACACATCACCTCCTCACTGCCTTTATAGTCAGCTTGTACTCGGATGTGTGTTTAGCTCAATTAGTGAAACATTTTTTTGTTTCCACCTTCAGCAGGAACAAGTTGTATTAATCTGCTAAAACCAGTTGGGATGGAAGACGAGCAGAGAGGAAGAAAAGAGCAATCAGAAGTCCAGCGTATACCTTATCAAACGGTGACAATCCTTTAATCCGGGCTCGGAAGTATCCAGCTGCCAGCAGGAGCTCCAGGATCTCTGTCAGCTTCACGCTCTGCTCTTCATCCTCCCGGGTTTCCACCTGCAGGCCAGAAACACTTCATAGCTCACACATGGCTGAGGTCCTAATCCGTCTGCTCTCAGACCTTCACATTTACTCTTCCGTTTTTTGTTACTAAAATTACTACTAGCACGATTTTAAACGTTATTAACTCAATCCCAGAAGGTTGATTCTGTTCGTCTGGACGTAGCGTTTTCACTGGGACAAACGTTTCGTCACCCGTCCAGGTGACTTCTTCGGTCTCAGCTGACTGCAGGTTTCCTCGGTCTTATAAACAGTACTTTCGCACAGTGACTGAAACCAGCCCACTGAAGGAACAGCTGTGAGGTCAGTTTCTTGCTCATTAATCAACAGAAAAAACTTTTTGGGATTTACTTGCGTGGATGGTTTAGCATGCATCAAAACGTTATTAATTCAACATTAACAAACTAGCTTCACCGTTAGCTTCAGTGTTAGCTTGTATCGATATGCGTCCGCAGTGTGACAGCTCAAGCCCATCATCACAGCAGTGTTGAAATCTGATGCAGCTACTTTGTACCTGGATGAGGTTGCCGTCTTGGTCATACTGAGCGCCTATTTTCGACCCGGTTCTTACTCTGTGGAAAACAGACGTAGCCACCGCCATGTTTAACTGCACTGTTGATGACAGTCACGTGACCGTAGCATATGACAGGAAATATTAAACGCAGCGTTTCCAAGTGTGTCCAACGGAATGTATGTTGTATAACAACGACCGAGTGGTTCTGAGTGTGAGCAGCAGATGGGGACACAGCACTGACCTGAAACAGCAAACGGACATAAAGGTGCCTCTGGATGAACAGATAATCAGCTTTGCAACAACAACAAAAAGATTCTTCAGGAGCTTATTGTTTGATAATGTGACAGTATGTCCAAACTATTATATTTTCACAACCACAAGGTACAAAGAGAAATGATAACTGTATTAGAAGATGCTTTCGACCAAGAAGGAGCCATGGCTAATAAAAGAATAAAAACACAAGAGTATTATCAAATGTGGGTCAAACATTTAGTATACACTCTGAAGCTGGTTAGTGTTTATTACGTAACGTTCATAGAATAATTATGAATTCTTAAACATGTCTCCGCATCATCGACAGGAACATTTTCATCTCGTTATTTAAGATGATATTATTGATAAAATGATAATGTACAGTGTGAAGTGGGACCCCCCCCCCCCCCCCAAAAAAAACAAACCCCAGCATATTTTGCGACAGTGAACAACACTGTCGCAAGTTTCACGACAACGGGTTGTTTTACGGCACACGTGGGGCACGCAGTCGTCCCAGTTTAGTGCATTGAGCTCCGGCAGTTGTTGCTTCAGCATGGCTAAAGTTTCGAAAAAGAAAGCGAGTAAAAAGAAAACACGCTCCGGAGGTGCGGAGCAGAGCAACGAGGGGCATCCAGACGTGATTTACGACGACGAAAAGGAGGAGGATGCGACTGATGATGATGTTACTGTTGAGGACGAAGACGGGTACGATGAACGAAAACGCCAAAAGTTGCTGGAGGCTATCGGCACTCTCAGTGGTAAGAGGAAGAAAACTCTGGGGGAGAGGTCCGAGGCGGCCGTGCATATGTCCGAATTTACGGTCAACGCAGAGGGCGAGGGCGACAAAGTCGATTTGTCGGACTTGATAGGGTCCATGAAGACAACTCCTGGACTCTCAGGCAAGAGCAAGAAGCGGCTGAAGAATTTGGAGCAAAGCAGAAAGACCATAGAGTGCCCGCTAAGCAAGCAGGAGAGCGAGAGGATAAGGAGAGATTTGGCTTTTCAGAAGGTTTCCAAAGAGGTGAGCCACTGGAAGAGTGTCATCAGACAGAATGAGAGGGCTGAGCAGCTGGTCTTCCCTCTCAATCAGGAGCATTCAGGCCCCAAGCCCATTGAGAGGGTGGTGATGGACTGGAAAGCTCAGACTCCGCTTGAGCAAGAAGTCTTCACTCTCCTGTCTGCCAACAAGCAGCCTATTAACGACCCCATTCTTACTCCCACTGAGGAGGCCTCCATGAAAGCGATGAGCCTGGAGGAAGCTAAGGTACGTCGTGCAGAGCTGCAGAAGGCCCGGGCTCTTCAGTCCTACTACGAGGCCAAGGCGAGGAGGCAAAGGAAGATCAAGAGCAAGAAATACCACAAAGTGCTGAACAAGGCCAAATCCAAGGATTTCCAGAAGCAGTTTGATGAGATGGTGAAGAGAGACCCGGCTGCTGCGCTGGAGGAGCTCAATAAGATGGAGATGGCGAGGATGCAGGAGAGGATGTCACTGAAGCACCAGAACAGCAGTAAGTGGGCCAGGTCCAAGGCCATCATGGCAAAATATGATGAAGGTGCCCGCAAAGCTATTCAGCAGCAGCTGGAAGTGAACAAAGACCTGACCCAGAAGTTGGTGACCTCACTGAACAAGGAAGAGGAGGAGACGATGGAGGAAGAAGGTAACGCAGACGTGGTGCCTGACTTTGTGAATGATGCAGAGCAAGGACTGGATTTTTCAAATCCTTGGATGACTGGAAAGCTCTCTCAAGACTGCGTGGAGAAGGAGACAAGTAATGCTGTGACTATTAGAGCTGAGGAAAATGTAGCTGAGGAAGAGGAGGTGGAGGAGACAGAAGAAGAGGTGCTACTCAGAGAATTTGATAACAGGAGGAAACGGCGTCAAGCTCAGGAAGCTGACGCACCTGTAATGCTTATGGAGGAGGAAGAGGAGGAGGAGGAAAACAAAGATGCTTCTGACAAAGAGGAAGAAGAGCTTTCAGAGTTCACAAGCCTTTTCAAAGGATTAGCAGAGGGCTGTGGAGAGGCTGACACAGCAGCTGAGCTGGAAAAGGAGCTCAAAATCAGGTGTCAAGAGGATGAAGAGCTTCTCACACAGGGCAAGGAGGCAGAGGAGGAGGAAGCCACAGATAAAGGACCTGTTGTTCCGCAGCATCCTCCAGCCACAGAAAACACACAAAAGACGGGCAAAAGCAGGAAGAGGAGGAAAGGGATTGAGCTGAAACAAGTTCTCACCAAGGGCACACAGGTCCTGCAGGTTCCCTTTGCTCCCACCATCGAGGATGCAGAGGACTCGGAGGAAAAGCTGGACCAGAGGGGGCTCATTAAAGAGGCCTTCGCTGGAGATGACATCATCTCTGACTTTCTGAAGGAAAAGAGGAAGCAAGAGGATGCAGGGAAGCCTAAAGCAGTAGACCTGACACTACCTGGGTGGGGTGAGTGGGGAGGGGGAGGACTGCAGCCATCATGCAGAAAACGCAGGAAGTTCAGGAGAAAGATGACCCCACCCACACTCAGGAAAGACCAGCATCTACCAGGTGTCATTATCTCTGAGAAGAGGAGCAGCTCCATCAGGCTCCACCAGGTCAACGCGCTGCCCTTTCCCTTTGAGAGCCCCTCAGTCTTTGAGAACACCATCCGCTCTGCGCTTGGCCGCACCTGGAACACAGAGCGCACTGTCAAAAAGGTCACCAAGCCCAAGGTCGTCACCAAGCTGGGCGCCATCATCGAGCCCATGACTCGGGAGGAGCTAGTGAAGGACAAGAACGGAGCGTCTGCAGGAACCAGCAGTAGTGTGAAAAGAAAACCTTAAGAGCTTAAAAGAAGCTGTTTTGTGGACATTATTAAAACATCGCTTCACAACATTTCTTTCCCTGCTGCAGTGGAATTGATCTGTAATGTCAGAATATTTGAAGTGACTAAATATCATTAATAATTTTGTTTTATGTTTCAGGGGCTGATCTGATCAAATGGTGATGAGATCTTTTAAATGTTATATTTGTTGAGAACCCCTGAAATAATTCTTACTGGAGTTGAACTTGTGCTGTTTCACCCTGTAGTTGGAGCCCAAACTGTGAGACACACTGTAGAAAACAAATATCTCAGAATGTCGAGATGTCTGCTTTGTAACTTCTTGGAGAAAATGTGCTTTTTAATTACACTCTTATACTGACTGTTGGTGTTTTTTGTTATTTTTCCTGCCAGTTTGTATTGAATCAATCTTTTATCACCACTATGTCATGTGTGCTATAATGTCTAATCTTTACTGGAAAAGGCGATACCTGTGGTACAACACACAGGCTGGGCTCTAAAGGTTTTTCACATGAGATGAAGTGTTTGCAGATTCAGAGTCTGCACATTGTTGCTGCCAACATGTGTTTCCTGCTTCTCTTACACGAGGCTGTGAAACGTTTCGAATGTGTTGAAATGTGGTTTGTGATTTTTCTCTAATGGAGACAAATCTTTGTATATTGCAGCATATTCCCAGGTTATTGTGTGTTATACTCACCAGTTAATGTAACTGCATACAGTAAGTATGACTTTATTGATCCCAAAGGGAAATGAATATAATTATAATCATTATCATACGCATTTAAGTACTCAAGAAAAAGGTAAATAAATACTGAAACATATACAATTTGTTACTTTATATTTCCACTGACTTCACTCGAAGCGGATGGTCTGTACTGACTCCACTACGTTTGTGTGTGAACTTTAGCTTTTGTTCTGATTATATTAAGTCCCATGAAAAGATGTTCGATTTGTTGATTTTTAAGATAATTAGAAGTTGGGCTGAAAATAGGGCTGTACATTACATTAAGAGTTAATGTGTCGTGTCACTATAAACATCATGAGCACATCGCATTGCTCTTTAAGCTATTAAGATAAGCTCAGTCTTAAACATCTAGAGTAGTAACATACAAAAGATGTTCATACATTAAGAATTCATTTAAACATACACAGGAGTGTTGCAGCTTTGTGCATTGAAACACAGCAAGTATTCAAGTAAAAGTATCAAAGCAACTGTAAAAATACTCAAGTGAAAGAGCTGCGTAGTAAATCCTACATAAATAGTAAGTATTAGCAGGTAAACCTAGTTAAGGGGTCTGTGTACACATCGTTAGATTACTAGTATTGAGGCAACAATGTAATCCATGTTGTAGCTGCTGGACTTTTATATAAAACCTTATGAGTTTACAGGGTCGTTTGTAGTTCAAAGATCCATTTTTCCTCTTAAATGTAGTCAGTGGAAGAAGGAAGTAGCATACGACAAAAGAATTAGAAATGTTGAAAGTCTATTTATGGTGCTTCTTTAAAGTATTTACTAACAGAATATTATCCTGACATCTCGTATGGTTACAGTATTCAGTCTAAATGTAGTGTAGCTTTTATTCCTTTGGGAAATTCAAGTGTTGTTAAAGCAGAGTGCACACAGCCCACAGGTGCTTTAGTATTTCATATGACAGGTACAAATGGGAGACGAATTAAAAGAGCTGATCCTGAGCCCTGCAGTAGGAGATCGGGCTGCTCTGTGGGGGCAGTTGGCTGTCCTGGTCTGTGTGGGAATGCTGCCATCTATTGTACACAAGGGTTCACTGCTCCTACAAAATGTTTGTAATCACACATTGTGTGCTTTATCGTAATGTTTCACCCGAGGTTAACAGCAGGAAGTTTCAGTATGTTAGGTCATCATCAACAAAGGAGGGAGTGTCTTTGAACTGCTGTCTTCATCTCATGTTTGTTAATGTAACACAAAGTGGGAATTTTCACACACACTCTTTCAGTGCCAGTCAAAACTTCACACACTCAGGATATTTCTTTTTTTTTTTTTTAATTATAATTCTAGTAAATGGTCACAACAATAAAAATCCAACTGAATTTATAAGTGACCTGATGTAAATGAAGTTTTCTTCACTGAACCAGGGAAGGACACCTGTGTATATTTGAGCTCACTTGTAAATAATTCTTTGGGTTAAATGTTGAGCCCACTGAGAGGAAAACGAAACCACAAACATGCCCGAAGACTGATCAGCTTCATCGGCAGTTTCACACTTTAAATTTATTATACTTAGATAATATAATCATGCAGACTCTCAGATATGTCCTCAAATTTGACTGATGGGGACATTTTACATGAAGGAAAAATCAGCTCGTCCCTGGTTCTTTCAGCTGCTCCCTTATTTCCTGTTTTTTTTAAAATAAGTATATTAATTCTTAAACAGCCCTGCGACCTGTCCAGGGTGTAGCTCGCCTCTCGCCCTAACACAGCTGGGATAGCCCCCCGCGACCCTGAAAAGGATGGATGGACTGTGATGTTCTTCATGAAATGTAAGAATAAGTAAAGGCGTGGACTACAAGTAATGAAGCCGCGTGCAGCATAAGATTTAAAATACAAGACAACTTAAGTCACGGTGTGAATCACACAGTTTGGTCTCAGTAACAGGTTTGGAGTTTCTTCACTGCCTCAACTGAAGAAATTTAAAGTCCAAATTTTAACCTAGTTAATTTTAAATCAGTGGTTTTGCAATTACACAAAATGATGTCGACCTCTGCGCCTGTAATTTTAAGGATAATCTCAAACACCGAAAGCTTAGCTGTAGCATCCTATCGTATGATGGATTTGTACTGCAACCATCTGAATGATTTACTTCCACAGGCATCTGACTGCACTTGCCTGGTCCCATTTCATTCAGTCAGTGAGTTTGCTTATTTCTCCTGTCTGAAAGAAGAGCGTCCAATAGCAGCATTTTTACAAGTTAGAAGCTCATTTCTTCGCACTCTCTTTCCCTGCTAATATTCATTTGTAAGGCCATGCAGTGGTATATCTAAAAGAAAAGCCATTACAGTTTGGTTACACCTTCACACATGGGTGAGAGTGCATGCGCTGGCACCCGACATCTCTGTATTTTTATGATAGACATTCGATTAAAGCGGAGCACTCTGTAATGGACTGTGCATCAGTTCAGGTAATGTTGTCAGCTTGTGTGTCGGCGAGGCGATGAAGAACTCGATTAGAAACCTTATAGTTACTAAATCAGTCATTCTCCAGCTCCCTCTTTATTGAGCCACTTCTTTGGGGCAATTACTACAGCTTCATACAGCTTCCAGCGATGAAAAGAGACCCAGGCCTTGGACTTACTGAAAGCTCCTGTGGCTGTAAATCAGAGATGTGGGCTTTTGAATGGAAACGGGTCCCATGATGGAATGTGATTTTCTCCATAGCACCAATTTGTGAGATCTGCTTAAATATTTGTTCAGGGACGAAGAAGTGTGTATGCCTATCAGACCGAGCACTGACGATGCAATGCCAGCTTATTGTCTTTTGCAGGGTGGTGGGATGGCTGTGAAATGTTACAGAAAAAAAGGGCTTTCTTAGATAAGACTAATTACTGCTGAGTGCCTCAGACTGCGTGTGGCTTTGTCCTGCTTTTAGCAGGAGATGTGCAGCTGCAGTTTGAGTTTACCTCATGATACAGCAGCATGAAACAATCTGATAGAGCACTCTTTCCCATTTCCCTGTAATCTAAAGCCCAACTCCATTCCCACCCTGACAGGTGTAAGATTAACTTAGTTAGGTGCAGAGGCACCCATGCGCACCAAATTAAATTAATGGAACAAATTTCCCTCCTAATTAAGATGAAAATACGTGTCAGTTATAACCTTGCTGAGCACTAATTATGTACAAATGATTTATCATCTGTTTCGTCCTGAATAGAAATAGGCTCACCTCTTCAATAGCCCCGGCTGGCTGTTAAGAGATGGGTCCTGATTAACTGTGACAGGTTGTGCTGCGGAGAAGCTGCACATCTCGGGGCCAGCCAATCAGAGACAGCCTCAACTCAGACTCTCCTCCCTTCCATTAAGCTACATTGAGTGTGCAGCTGAGCATTGCTGTGCCTCAGCTCTCCTTCTTGTTTCGCTCCCTGGAATGAAAATAGAGTATATTCCAAGAGGGCCGTTGGTTGTGGTGGTGGCGTGGAGGGGTTGCAGGTTAGCTGATGGAGGTGAATGGCATAGGGAGACTGGTAAAACCCGAACCAGCAGGTGAATCCCTCCTTAGGCTGGATTAGCTCGTTCCCCCCTAACAAGAAGGAGATGAGGCGTTTTTAACAGACCCTGTGAAATAAATTGAATAATGAAGAATGCAGCGAAGCTCATACATCAATGTTTAACGCAACGTGGTGGATAATTGCTTGAAGAACAAAAATAGTCTTGTATCACTATTTACCAACTTGAGACCAGCAGGTGGTGCAATAGGTTAAACCTGCCTTTGTAAATTCCTGTGGGTTAAAATATAAAAAATAAACAGCGCCATGGTAAAATTATAGTCTAAGCTGGATATTCCAGCTTATTTCCTCATGTCCTGCAAGCACAGATATGTTTCAGCGGGCAGCAGCACTGATTAGCATTAGAACCAGGCTCCCTTGTGATCCTAAGGACACACTGGCCAATCTGTAATCATTGTTCTGCAGGCTTGCTCACGGGGGATATGGTACACTTTGTCATTATCATTCAGTATGCCACACACATGCTGGCATTGCTTTCATGGTGCCGCCAGCAACAGGACATTAGCATTTCCTCCTCATAGTTCCAAGAATGTGCACAGACAATGATGCACCACAAATCAGGGCTCTGGTTCCATTGGATGGACATTGAAGATTTCTCTGCCTGCTGCTGCAGGAACAGAAAAGCTCCTTGTTCTGTGTCTCATTTGCTCCTGATGTGATTCTCAGCCATATAAATGTCATCATGTACAGGTGTCAGCGCCATCCATTAGGGATCATTTAACTCTGTGATTTTGGATTTTTTACACTGTTGTTTGCTCATTAGATGTTTCATTGTTGGTAAATGTCAGACTACGTGAACCGGGGAGGTAGCAGTGATTTCTTCTTCCCAGAGCTGAGTATTTCTCCACCATACAGAGCTAAGGTAATGCACATTCAGAATCATGCCAAGCACAGAAACCAAACCCTGAACAGCATGCACATTGTATATGTATTGTCTAGCCATAACTCTTTTTTGTTTTGTTTTTTAAATTTTGAAATATTTTCCCTGATGTTAAAAAAAAAATCACAGTTTTGTACATGTTTAATCTCTCTCGGACTAAATAAACTCACACTGAACATGCAAGAATTTTTGTTGTTCATTCTTTATTGTGTCCCCAAACTTGTGACGTATATACTCTGAAAACTAGAGCAGAGGCCATTTTCTTGTTTCCCATTTGAATCCTTCACACGTGCAGTTGGTGAACACGCTCGCCAAACAGCCTCTCCCTTTTCATGATGGCTGTCCTGGGATTGGCAGATGGCACAGACAGGGAGGGGGTTAGAGGTTAATTCTAGACAACAGAGAGGTCACAAGGCCTATTATTTTTGAGATGGGACTTGCAATGGTCCAATGGGGATGACTGTTATGATCAAGGCCCAGCCCCACCTCTCCATCACCATCCACAATCAACACCACACACACGATCACTCACATTTAAAGTGAATGAGCCGACAGAGGACTAATCATGAAAAGGTCCTCAGCGCTCGGCACAGGCAGGATGATGAATTGTATCCTGCCTGTTCGGCTGTGTAACGGGGCCTCCAAGTAGCTCTTGACAGCTAATTTAAAGCTCCCTATATCCTCCTCTTACTTCCCTTTATCAATCTAATTATTAGAGTTAAGTGAGTGTCCCTTAGGACTCTCCGATAGTCCAGCACAGAACCTGCTGAGTCATCTTAGTGGATAAAAAACACACATAAAGATCAGTGTAGCAGCATGGGCTAAAGAACAGTGCGCTGCAGCCATGTGAGGAGCACACTCTGTAGGCCTGACGGTTTTCTGAGGATTGAAGATATCAGACAGAAGTCAATTCTAATTGTATTTGTATCATTGTGAATAATAATGCAATATAATATTATCAAAAGATAAGCAATGAATGGATTCTAGTACTTCTAATGGTGACTGCAAACCTGATATGTGTCATGACCTGATGGTAAGCACACACACAATGTAAGTACTTTTAACTCAGTTTCACTCAATATTGTACAAAGTATGAAGTAAATAAATAAAGATGTGTTGTCCTGCTTTGAAAAAGCATTGTTTTAAATTTACATAAAAATGGTCTAAATAATAATAATAATAATAATAATAATAATAATAATAATAATAATATAATAATAATAATAATAATAATAATAATAATAATAATAATTATTATTATTATTGTTATTATTATTATTATTATCTGAGACTTTTTAGAGCTGTACTGTTGCTTCAGCAAACTGAGAACGTATTCAGGGCTCGACTAAGAAATTGCTGCTTTTGATCTTTAGGAGTGTTTTAAAGAAATAACAGAGAAATATTAGCTGTAACTCACATTTATGTCTTTGCGTGTATTTAAGTATAATAATGAGACCTTCAGTAGTACAGCATTAATGTTTAGGAGTCACGGCTGTTTTTATACACAATAATAATATATATATATATATATATATTTGTTCACTGGAGTGTGTGATCAGTTTCATTTATCACTTACAAATGTATCTTCAAATGAAACCAGCTATTTATCTGTTTATTTATTTATATTTTATATTTCTAAAATGTATATTTCACAGTTACATATTACTGTAATAAACCATCACATCCGGTTATTTCACAACTTAAGGCAGCAGTAAACATAGTAGTGTGACTGTTTACCTTTTAATATTCAATAACATAGTTGGTGGAAGTTGAAGAGGATCATTTCTATTTAGTTTGGTCTTCCATAAAACTGCCGGGCAAGCAGCACCTCCTCACATTTTTTAACAAAGTGTAAAGCAGCGAGCATCACTCGTGATTCTTACCAGCCGAGGTGGCCATGCTTGTTTTGTGTTTTCCAGTAAATTCCTGCGATGTTGTGCCTGTTTCGGTGGGATTTTTCAGTTCGATCAGTTTAATGTGTGAATGAATCTAAGAAGATTAACCTGGCTTACGTGCTGCAGCTTGTTAAAGGAAATGCGTGTGTTTAGAACAAATATAGATTCAATCCGCGCTTAATGTATTCGTGTAAAGACACATTTGGATTTTTGTTGCTAATACTGATTTGATTTTGTTACAGTCAGATTTTCGCAGATAAATTTTTTTGCAGTATACTTAAAGAAATGAATACTTTTTTCAACTTTTTAACTATCCTTCATCCTACATAATGCTCTTTGTTTCTTGTAAGAAAGGGCTGAGATCTCAGTAGTGATTAATGGAGGTTAATTGCACATGATGAGATCATGGTGTGGTGTAATTCATGTGAAAACATAGGAGAAGACATTAGTGGCACTTGGTCAGGTGGCAAATCAGCTGTCCACTGAGTGGGCTCTTGAAATGCTCGTTGAGATGGAGGACATGTGGGGGAGTGGGGATAGGTGTCAATCCTGAGCTTGAGGCTACACCAATGTGGAACTTCAAGGCAAATGAGGGGCAGAAACTGGAATTAATGCCACATAAGAGGCTGAGACTCTGGGCCATATTGTATGTGACTGGAGCAGGTCTTTTATGCTCATAGCGCCTGTGGCAATGGAGAAAAGTGCTTAAGCATGGTGAGACATTTTTTCTATAAAAGGACTGCAAATGGATTGAAGCACATTTGGTTCAGATTGTGTTTTTCTCATGGTGCACTTGACTAGTGTCTTCCAGGAGCTGGTTAGATGCATTATGGGTCTGGAGACGTTGTACACCCCTCTCACCTTCTGAACCTCCCTCCAAGACGTCTCAGACGATTGTCTGTCTTTGAGGCAATTAGCTGAGTTTTAAAAATCATTAGTGTGCATGTTGTGTAACTTAAATGTTTTCATTTAAACCATCCTTTGAATATTCTGCGAACTGTTTCCACATAAAAACAAATGTGCAAATAAATAAAGTTTATTAATAACATTACACGCATAGTTACAAAACATTAAAAGGATTTGTTAAATAGCACATGCTGGACTCTGACACTCCAAGGAGCTCAGTGAAGACCCAAAAGGATGATTAAATTTATACCACAAATAAATTGAACTGAACTTCACGTCAATCAAACCTCCCAAAATATCTAGAAATGATAGAGGACACAACTTTGCTGGACTCAGTGAAGGTACAGCACTCTTTTCAACCACGTGAGCACTACCAATTACTGCTTAGTGTAGTACAGTCCAGTTTATCATATAGGACTCGTGTTTAATTCTAATTTGAGTTTATTCCAGGATTTTAGTAAATATATTAACAAACAATTTCCCTCAGTTCAACATTTTTTCAGCGTTAAGCTTTCTACAGGTATTTTTTTAAAGATCCATAGCATGTAGACTCCAGTTAACAGATAGAGTTAAGTGCTATAGTTGACAAGAGAGCATGGCAAGCCTCTTTCTGTTAAAACCATTGTGTACCTAGGTATAATCCCCAAAACACCATCATGAGTTGCAGGTCTCAGTATGCTGATTACAAAATAGCATAAATGAGGATTAAGAGTAATCCATAGCGCATGGTGACTTTCTCACTTTTTCATTACTGTAAGCCAATCACACCACAAAACAAATCAATAAAATAAATAAATACAAAATTAAGTGTACGTGTATATGTGAGGATTCTTTTGAGTGGATAAAAACTAGAGTACAACGCTGAGCTGGGTATTGGGGCTGTTGTATTAAGCTACAAAAGATAAATTTAATTGCTCACTAAATTAAACATGGCCATTGTCCCTTTCCTAGTTATTGAGGCATAAACATTTCACATGAAGCGACTGTGAATTAAAAACTATATATAAAAACAATCAACAGTTGAAACTATTTCTACAGAAGAATTATCCAATAGATCCTGTCTCTCATCTGTCTCTGCTTCTGCACAATTACAACATCGCTGGCATTCTTTTATAGTCCAGAGCGATTGGGTTAACGTTCCGCACACATCCAATCACATGACGCGTCATTTTTTGCGACGCGGTTACGTCATGCCTTTAAACGCGAACGGCTAGCCGTTCAGCCGGAAGTAGTCACAATAGGGAGAGAAAACTCTAGCTTTTCGTCTGTTTCAGTTCAGTGTTACACGACGAGCAAAAGCCATTGAAATGAATAAATGTGTAAGAACAAGGTGTTTGTCGGCATAAGGTAAGAGCTTGGACCTTAGCCAGTGTGCTATCACGTACACGACACGTTCGTTTTAGCTAACTATTCAGTGCTTACGTACACACAACGAACTTCACGTTAAGCTAACCTACGTTACCTCGGCAGCTGCGTGTTTTCTACTGTTACTATTTAATTGGGTGTTTAGTTGTTTCTTTGACATGTTTTGGTCGCCACCAGGTAGTAAAGGACCGGTAAATGGGGGCTGTGTTAATCGGTCTAACGAGGGCAAAATGCTGCGGCAGCCCTGGCGCCTGCTAAAAATAAAGCTTTAAAGATACGTGGTATGAGTGAACGAGGGGCACACGTGATCTACTGGCTCCCCCGATTCAGCCTTGCATAAAAGACGCTAAAGGTTTCAGTAGTCAAATCAGTACAGTTAATTATCCAGCGCAAGCTCACCATTCATCTGCTCAAACTGTCTGTAGATTGAAAAACGTAGCAGCATCACAGCATTATATTCAGCATTGGTTAATATAGCTGCTGATACATCTGCTACAGTGATATGTAAAAGTATTTGTCCCCTTCCTGATTTCCTGTGTTTGTTTAGTTTTTTTTGTATGTTTTGTCACACTTAAATATTTCAGGTAATCAAACAAATTTAAATATTAGACAAAGATAACACAAGTAAACACAAAAAGCAGTTTTTAAGTGAATGTGTTTATTATTTAGGGGGAAAAAGGCCAAACCTAAATGGCCCTGTGTGAAAAAGTTATTGCCTCCTCCCCGTTATAATGTAAATTAGCTGTGGTGGATCACCTCTTTGGAAAATCGGTAAAAGTGATTGAGAGCCCTCAGCCAAAATATTACAAAGACAGTCATAAAGCTGTGGGACTTCCACAAACCACAGTGAGAGCCATTAAGTTACCCCCAGAGTGGTAATGACGACTCATCCAAAAGAACTGTAGGCTTCACTTGCCTCACTTAAGGTCAGTGTTCATGACTCCACCATAAAGAGACTGGGCAAAATGGCCTGCATGGCAGTTCCAAGAGGAAAATCCTTGCTGAGCACAGGAACAGGCTCATCTCAGTTTTGCCAGAAAACATCTTGACGATCCCCAAGACTTGATGCCATTAGTACTATAGGTCTATATAATAATGGATTCTGATTGTAGTTGTACATACAGGCTACTATAGAGCCAACCCACAACAATCTATCTGTAGTTGAATACGACAGCAGCTGCTACTTTGGAGCATTTAAAAAAGCAAGAGCAAGAATTAATCTTTAATTCAGTTCAATTAATTAAATCAGTTACTTTTCCTCACAAGTGTACTGGCACTCCTTTGTGCTTGCATTTTGTGCAGTGCTAGTATTAACAACCATAATAAAGTGCTTGAATGGTAATGCTAGTAAAATTGACCTAGCCTTTCAGGACAGCTTGAAAGCCATGAAGCAAGTTAAGTTTAAAAAAAAGTGAAGTATCTATGTTTGCAGGTGCTGCATCTGTCAGTCTCCCTATGTGAGACTTGATTTTGATGCTTTAGGTGGATGCAGACTCATTTGTCTCTTTTCCACTGGTACCCACTCGGCATGACTCGACTCTGCTCGGTTTCAGTCATTTTCCATTACAACTGATTGCCAACTAAATGTGTGTGAAGTCGTTATAGCAACGCGGCTTAAAGTCCCGTGGCATCATTTCTATCTGAGAAACAAATGCGACACAACAATGGAGGAAATCATGGCGATGGTGTAGCTGCTGTTCGGTCTGTGGCTTTGTACCAGACTTGGGGAACGTGGTTTTGGTGTTTCTGGAGTCATTTCCCTCGTCAGAGGGTTTCACAAATAGTGGTTTGGATTCTTGTGCAGGAGTCGCTCTCAGAGAGTGCATCCTTTGGAAGCCCCTCCCCCTCCTTTTTTATTTTTATTTTTTTAAACTGTTCCTGAATTGTATCCAAATGTAATATGATCCCTTTTCTGTGGTCACCAGCTCTCCACCAGTAAAACCCACCAGTAACATCTTCCTGTTCCTGCTGATAGTGAAGCAAAGACCTAAAGTCATCACTGTTCTAATAATCACCTCGGCTCTTTGCCTCAGAGGAGAAATGAGCATGCTCGACACAGTTTAACAGCCAGTAACCAAATATCCACATGCATACATGGATGGTGGTTACATAATAGTGTATTAGTTTTAGATACATGAATTCAAGTTGCACAGGTTGTATACATGCAGTCAACCACTCATTCTATCTATATACAGGTCATGGTTTTACAGTCACCTCTATGCATGGTTACTGATGGTACAAGACTACATGAATGAGCACAGATTACAGGAATTGCTGATCATGGAGTATAGTTGGGTGGCTTGTGTTGTAATTACAAACAAACATGGAGTATGTAGACTTTTCTGAACATACACTCTGACTTTTAGTTCTGAAAGATACAGAAAGTTTTAACGTTAGAAGCTGTGTATATAATATCTTACACCATAAATCCTTTAGGTTTAAAAAAATGTTCTAAAACTTACTATGTAAAACCATTAGGTCACCCATTACATGTAGCACCCAGCTAACCTACCTTTTTATGATGTTCTGATTGAAACAGAAATCAGCCTAATTATTATTTTTTTGTTTTGCCTGTTCTTGTTTTTCAGCGTGGTTTGGGATGTCAGTGGAGGACATTGACCACACTAATGTTTAAAGATGTCAGACACCATCTGTAATTTCCTGAATTAGTCTTACGAATGTCTCTAACCTTGACGACGATGAGCGGAAGAACAGTGACCGACGACCAGCAGCAGTGGTCGAGGTCTGGAGAGATGCAGCATTCTCGTGGACCATACATCTCAGCTATCACCAACAGGTTAGCTCCGTGTGCTACAGAAGGTCACCATAAGAAGAACAACAAACTCCCATAGTGCCATTTTTACTGTCTTTGCTGTATGTTACATAGTAAGGTAAATCTTTCATTAGTCTTTTATTCATTGAACATTGTAGCACAGAAACTGTAATCTGAGGCTAAGTTATCCTGCTAAAACTCAACACTGTATGCAGGTAATCTGGGTGTGACCTGGGTAACAAGGTAGCCAAGTTGTCCACTAATGGTCTGTCCCAGCTCCTTCAGTATACTTTTAAAAGTATTCGTGAGCAAGGTGAAGCCCAATTCATCACTGGTACAATTCTGGTCCAAGAGAGTGTGAGTGTGTGAATGAAGTGCTTAAAGTACAGAGAAAAAAGATCTTTGAGTGGTCAAGAAGACTAGAAAACACAATAGCACCTAAATACCAATCCAGACCAGCATCCTGACGCCTTTTATTTTGCTCTGCAGGACGACCAACCTGTTGATCCGAGGGGCCATGTTGTTCTCTGTGGGCGTCTTCCTGGCCCTGGTGCTTAACTTACTTCAGGTACAGAGGAACATCACCCTGTTTCCCCCTGATGTCATAACCAGTATCTTCTCTTCGGCCTGGTGGGTGCCGCTCTGCTGTGGGACAGCCGCAGGTGTGTGAAACGTTTCCCTTTTCAAAATGAGGTTCAAAAAAATGTATTTTAAGTGGCAGGCGAGATAAAAAGCAAAAGAAAAAGTTCAGATGGAAACCACAAAATGTAGCTAGACAAAAGGTTGTGAACCTCCTGCCCCGGTGCTGCCTGTGTCTCTTTGCCCATCTCCAGTTGCTCACTCTGGAGTTGAAAATGATTTTTGAAAATGATTTTAACGTCTTTGTTTATCATTGCTGTAGGGTGTAGCTAGAAGTGATACTTGCAACTGAAGTGGTATTTACCTAGGCTAGCTTGCGCTCTAGGATAGCCGCTTCGACGAAAGCTTCGAGTCCTTAGCAATAAACTTCTGCTTTTGTGCACAGTGCTATCAGTTTTTCATTATGACTGGGAAACACTTCAGGAGCTGTGTTCATCAACCAGTTTGAACTTTGTAATAATGTATGGTCTTGTGGACACCACTTTGTCTTGGGTCCTTTTGTTTACTTCCATAACGCTCGAGGAAAACAAAGAGAGAGAAGGCAAATCTAAGCTCAGATAAACAACAACAAATGACTTATTGTGTCATTATTTATTTAACAAAATTTAAGCTAAAATGCAGAGTAAGAAACAAAGAACATCCTTAATGTTTTTATGGTAATCAAGAGGGAAAGAGGCACTGCTGTTGCTCTGAGACTTACCTTTTTTTTTTTTTGCAGATTTAACTGAATTGTAGAAGCTCTAAGCAGACAGATCAGCTTAGGTACTTAGGCACGAGTACCAGTCCTGGCCTTAAATTTATGTCTGCTGTCCTTGATATAGCCTAACATTGCCCGTTACCACATCAGCCGTGCCTGCAACAGTCCAACATAGTGCATCCCTGTACATTTCACAACAATACTTTAAGGTAACCTGTTTAGCCTGCACTACATCTACCATGATTTCCAGTTTATCAGACACCACTGAGCAGGCCTTACCTCTCCTGTCCCGTCTTTCTTACATCTTTCTACATGTCAGAGTGCACTTATCATACACTTTTTTTCTCCTTGGGAAATACACACTCTGTACAGCTCACAGACACACCGTGGTCCAAAGTGGCACTTGTCTATGCTCTGTTTATGCTTGCTCATCTTCTACAATGCTAGCAAGAGCTGTCCTCTAGAAGGTTCTGCGATGGTACTGAGCTAAAATCTCCATGTTGTTAGCTGAAAACGACACCAAGCAGCACACTTAAAATGAGCAAGTTACACAGTAATAAGCAGAATATTTTGTGAGCACTCACCAGGTGCATGATGGTATTCAGTTTATTATACAATTAAGACACACAGTTTATGCATTTTCTGAATGTTAAAACGGTGTTCCACATAAATTTAAAGGTAGAATTCAGCAAAAACTGAAAATATGTTAACTCATGAAGGTCTGAGAGTCTCAAATCTATACATATGTGCGAATACTAGGTATACGCACATTTTTTATTTTTACTATTTTTAATTAAGTTTATGTGTGTGTTTTTTTTTTTTTTTTATTATTTCATTGATTTGTACAAACACAAATAGGACTCAGAGTTGCATGCCAAGCTTTGTAGCCATTCTGTTTCAGAGATACATGCTGATAAATACTCACAGGTGGTAAAATGTTAGATATTTACACCCGCTAGTAATGTTGACAGCCTAACTGATGCTGTGTCACTTTTGTTATAGGGCCCCAATGTTTTGCATCTGCACAGAGATTTTAAAGTGTCTCTTTGATAGTGAAGGTTATCAAACTAATATGACATCGAAATGTATTTATTGATCTAAAGACAGAAGGTCCCTGAGTCACTGGTTCTGGCCAATCAAAAAACCTTTCAGACACATGCACTAACTGTTAGTATGATGAAATGCAGTGTACTTGACTTTGAATTGGGGTTGTCAAAAAATAAATGCAAATCCATATTCAGATATTAATCAATACTAAAAATGTATATTGATCTTAATTTGCACCCGTATTGATACAAACTGGCTTCCTGTAGCTGACTTCATCCTGCAGACACAGCTGCTCCCACTAACATGTGTCAGTGTTCATGACTGAGCAGCAGTTTGGGAAACATTTCAATAGGACAGTAATGCTCCTGCTTCAACACTGCTGAGTCAAACAAATAATCATTTTCACAATAAATTTGTGATTTTTATAGGGGTGGCTGCAAGATAATAACTCCGAGTTGCTCTCTGATGCATCCATCGGAGTGTGAATGTGTGTGACTGTAGTTAGAAAGCACTAAGTACAGAGAAAGTGCTTGTGAGAATGGGTGTGATTGGGTGAATGTGGCATGTTGTAAAGAGCGCTTTGAGCATCAGTCCATTTACCATTTATATAAAAGCATACTTGTTAGTGCTACGTGGCATTTTTAGAAAAATTATGCACACTATACAATTCAGTTTTATTTATACAGAAACAAATCACAACAACGGTTGCCTCAGGGCACTTTTAACATGACGATAACTGTGCACGCACACACATCATTACATTGAAGGTTACAACATACCCGCCAGGCTTTTGGTTTATTGAAATGCTGTCTTCTGGGTGTGATGCTGCCGATGGAAATGTAGAGCAATGCCTGCTGCTCCCGAGTGGCTCAGCACAGAGCACAACAGCCCGAGGCTGTCTTAGTCCCCAGACACATAGCGTCGCCCACAGGAGCCTGTCATTTCCACCTGTTGTTGAAATACACAGTACTTTGTATCCCAGGGGACGGCTTCTGCATTCTGTTGAAAGTGCAGAAATAGTTTCGCTGCTGTAGTAGCTAGGTTAGTGGTTTCGTAGATGCGTGCTGCAATGAAAATAATCTTTTTGTTTTGTTTTTAAAAATTCTAGGTTGAGTTTCCTTGCTCGCTCAGAAATGAACTTATTTTTGCATGCTGTTGTACTTATCGAACCATTATCGTTGGCATTTTTACCAGATTAAATGACAGAAATGGGAACAAACTGGGTTTTGTTGTTGTTGCCCCACGAAAGGAAGACCAAGAGTCACCTCTGCTGCTGAGGATAAATACATCCCAGTCACCAGCCTCAGAAATCTCCAGTTAACAGCAGCTCAGATTAGAGCACAAATAGATGCCACACAGAGCTCCAGTAGCAGACACATCTCTACATGTTCAGAGAAGACTGTGTGGATCAGGCTCTTTTGGTCAAATAGCTGCTAAGAAACCACGACTACATGTATGGTTCCCACCATGAAGCATAGAGGAGGAGGCATGATGGTTGGAGGCTTTTCTGGTGACACTGGTGGGGATTTATTCAATCCCCCAACATGTAAATAGTCATGAAAATAAAGAAAAATCATTAACTGAGAAGGTGTGTCCAGACTTTTGACTGGTAGTGTACATACAAACACGAACCACTGTGACCTGCACACAAATCACTGCACAGTTTATGCTTGTGGATCATATTGTTCTCATTTGCAACACTTTTAAAGCAAATTCCTCTCCATGAGTCTCTGGTGGTTTTGGCTCTTTATTGTTTATTATTGTTACGTTGTTTTCAGGCCCCTCGCTGAACCTCGTTTTGCTACAAGTTTCTTCCTGTTGAAAGGGACGTTTTCCTTCCTACTGTTGCCAAGAGCGTGCCCATAGTGGGTCATCTGATTGTTGGGATTTTCTCAAATATTATAGGGTCTTACGATAATATTAAATCGAGGCTACTGTTGTTTTGAATTGGTGCTATACAGATGCATAATTTCCCTTATCTTTCCTCACAGTATTCTTTTTCCTTTTTTCCCCCCTCGCAGCAATGATTGGGCTGTTGTACCCCTGCATCGACAGCCGTCTGGGTGAACCACACAAGTTCAAGCGGGAATGGTCTAGCGTGATGCGCTGCGTGGCTGTGTTTGTGGGTATCAACCACGCCAGTGCTGTATCCTTAGAACGTTGGTATTTTCTCTGTTTAATAATTTTCCTCTGTACACCACCAGAGTGGACTTTAAATCACGCATTCAAGATGTAAGTAAAGCACAGAGTGTAACTTTTAATTCAAGGAAGTTTGTGTTTAATGACTTACTGGGTAGATGATGGAGCTGTACATTGTGTAAGTGCATCGTAGAGCATTCAGCCTGGTCCTTGACCTCTGCCTGCATCAGAAAGTGGATTTTGCCAACAATGTTCAGCTGTCTCTGACTCTGGCAGCTCTTTCCATTGGCCTGTGGTGGACATTCGATCGCTCCCGCAGCGGCTTCGGTCTGGGAATCTGCATTGCCTTTTTGGGTACGCTGGCCACCCAGCTCCTGGTTTACAACGGAGTTTTCCAGTAAGTTACTCAAACACTAGTTTGCATATTAAGACAATGTGGAGGCTGATTTGAGAGAAAATCATTACAATGACAAATGAATTTGGTAACTCAGACTTTATCATTAAATAAACTGCTGAATGCAATAATGTGAACTCCAAGTGAACTTTGTAAGTAGTTGCACTGGTGTGCCAGCACAGACTTATGGCGAACTCTGTCTGGTGGGCTTCTGTATTGTGCTTATTGAATCGAGTAATGTAGCACACTGTAATCCCTGTTTATAATTTAGTATTTGATAATAAGAAGTTATATCAGCATGTAGTAAGTTACCCTCCTCTAGCTCCAACAGTTGAATATTGACTGGTCCACAGTGATCTCTTCCAGCAAAAGAAAACTGACGCACTTAATATCAGGCACGATATTAGCAGGGCCACGCTGCCTTTACAGCACACAGCTATATCCTCCAGCACAATGACTAATGT